>NC_084655.1:21817500-22117500 GCF_019802595.1 Syngnathoides biaculeatus | reverse complement strand
AAAAAAAACCAACAAAAACAAAAAAAACAACAAATGATCTCGAGAAATGCTGGATGTAATTAAAAGAGGATGTTTATTAATTAAGGTTGGAGTCGGTGCCTTATTAAGCAGCACAGCTGATTAGTGGGGCGGTGGGTTGTTTTTCCTTGGTCCAAAAATTCAGTCGCCGAATTACAGATTGACTTTCAATTTCAGAATCGTTTTCTGATTGGACATTGTTTTGAAAATTTGGACGATTAAAAAAATACTGATTAAATAATACTGACACGAGCTGTTGGTACCCGTAGTTTGGTCCGCGTCGCCGGCAAAAAGTCGGACTCGTTTCCGGTGAGAGTTGGACTCCGCCGAGGCTGCCCTTTGTCACCGATTTTGTGGACAGAATTTCTAGGCGCAGCCGAGGCCTAGAAGGGTGTCCGGTTTGGTGGCCTCAGCGTGGCATCTCTGCTCTTTGCAGATGATGCGGTTCTGCTGGACGTCATCGAGCCGAGATCTCCAGCTCTCACTGGAGCGATTCGAGAATCTGTGGTACTCAGTCGGAAAAAGGGTGGCGTGCCCTTTCCGGGTCGGGGATGAGATCCTTCCCCGGGTGGAGGAGTTCGAGTATCTTTGGGTCTTGTTCACGAGTGAGGGAAGAACGGAGCGGGTGATCGAAAGACGGATCGGTGCAGCGTCTGCAGCGAAGCGGACTTTGAATCCGTCCGTTGTGGTAAAGAGGGAGGTAAGTCCAAAGGCGAACCTCTCACTTTACCAGTCCATCTACGGTCCGACCCTCACCTATGGGCATGAGCTGTGGGTTGTGACCGAAAGAACGAGATCCGCCGAAATGAGTTTCCTCCGCAGGGTGTCCGGGGCTCTCCCTTAGAGAACGGGTGAGAAGCTCGGTCATCCGGGAGGGGCTCCTCCGCATTGAGGGGAGCCAGATGAGGTGGCTGGGGCATCTGACCCGGACGCCTCCCTGGTGAGGTATTCCGGGCACGTCCCACCGGAAGGAGACCCCGGGGATGACCCAGGACACGCTGGAGAGACCATGTCTCTCGGCTGGCTTGGGAACGCCTCGGGATCCCTCCGGAAGAACTCGAAGTGGCTGGGAAAAGGGAAGTCCGGGCATCCCTGCTGAAGCAACTTCCCCCGCGACTCGACCCGGAGAATTGGTAGATAATGGATGGATTACCAAAAAAAAAAAAATAATAGTGAGGCTTCGAAATTGCAACAAAAAACAAACACTCTTTTGAAACTGAATCCTTCTTGTTTGTCTTCGAGTTCCGATGTTTTGTGTTTGAATTTCTTGCGAATTTCTGTCACGTTTTGTCGTGTGGGTTTTGCCCGGGTACTCCCGCATCCCCAAAAGCGGAACGCTCGGCTCATCGAGGAGATTTTCGACGCCTTTGCGGACGTTCCACTTCGGAAGTGGACGCCTGCTCGATTCAGATCGGAGGAGTGAATCCGGATTCCCGGAGACACCCACGAGCGGCGCTTTGCCCCGCAAAAGTCTCGGGAACAAAGAAGCGATTCTGGGCTGAAATTCACGAGGGCAAAACACAGGCCGGCTGTGAAAAAGGCGACTGTGCGAAAGTCGTAACAGTCGGCGTGGTTCTCGAATCCATCGACTAAACTTTCGTGACCCAAGTTTCATGCCTCAAGGGGATGGTGTGGCACAACATGCCAAACAATAAACATATATTTGATATTGAATTGGCATTTTTTAAAAATTATACATTGATTTGTGATGCACTTAATTCAACTCACGTCTCACAGTTGAGAAAAAAAAAACAATATTTTGCGTCATTGCGTGGAAATGCGATGTTGCCAGTCGTAAGATAGACCAATGCGAGCAAAACTTTTTTCTTTATTTTAATATTTTATGAGCAATCAGGTCATCTTAACTGCAAGGTGCAAAAAAAAAAAAAAAAAAGACCTTGAATAGGTCCAGGAAGGACATTCTGGGCATTTTTAACTCAAAACTTTCACACTTAAAAATAAAAGAAAATTCAATTTTTTTTCTTCATTATTATTTTATTGATTTGGGACCTTTAAGTTACGCATTTGTCTCATTCAATGATTGGTGAATTGAATTATTACCAAAAAAAAAATAATAATATCAATGTTTCCCATTTTGGGGTGAATTAATTAATTTAAACAAAAAATACAATTTCAATATTAAACAATTAGAATGCATTATTTTTATGCAGTATTATTTAAACATTGAAGCCAAAAATATTTACTTAATTTCCTATTAGCACTGTCAATGCTAGTATCTCTTACTTCATTATTCAGAATTATGAACATGTATCCATAACATATATGTAACTTGTGTAATTCCATTATTCCTTTCTTTCTTCAAATGTTTTGATTGGGTTTAATAAAAACTATATAATTTACATAATTCCTTTTAAATTGTTTTTTTTTTTTTTCCGTCTGTTATCTCTTCTCCAAATAATGCGGCCTTTGTTTTAAAATCAAATGCGGGTCTTGAGCTCATAAATTTGCTTTATTTGGTTTTTGCTTCCTGAAAGTCTCACCAGATTTGTTGCCGAGGTTTTTGAGTTTTGAGAGCTAATTTTTTTTTTTTTTTTCCCCAGAAAATTTGGGTTCAACCTCAAAGTGTACCACAGCTAACATGGCTGCTATTTTAATAATTGCCGCGCTGCAAAATGTGCTCTCATGAGAATTTGATAGCAGGGGAAAAAGTGACACACTATATCGTCCAACGCGAGTGTGAAAACCGCAGCGCTGACGTGTTTCCACCATGACAAATTCCGCAGATATTGCCGACGGGGTGTCTCGAAAATGCTCGTTTTGACATGAAAATAAGAAATGTTGTTGCCGCTTGGATGCAGTTGCGCTGCAGGCTTCTGATTTTGAAAAAATATGAAAGTTCTCCCTGTGTTTGCGTGGGTGTTTGTTTGGGTACTCATCTTTCCTCCCACATTTTAAAATCATGCACGTGAGTCAGCTCAGCTAACATTTTTGGGGTTTTGCTCAAGGGCCACGTTTGAGTTTCAAACAGACATGGGCCAGGTTGTTTGTAAGACCAAAAAAAAAAATGGAAAAAGTTTATTTTGATTCCCACATGAATAAATATCAAAATTTTTAAAACACATTTACTTTTAAATTATTTGTATGTACTCAAATAATTTACGTTTATTCAGATTAATTATTCATAATTAATTTGTAATTGTCATTATTTGAAAAATAAATTCATAAAATAAAAGTTTCATTAAAGTTCCTGGAGGTCACGCTAACAAGTCAGCGCAAGCCTGCTGGGGTGTGCAGGGGCTCGAGTATGAGTGTGCGCGCGAAAATAGGTTGTTCTTCCTCGGGCACGGTGGTTTCCAAAAGAAAACTCCCCTTTTGCGGTGGGAAAAGTTTGCAAATAATTTCATCTTGGACTCATTTGCGATAACCCACCAACACGACATTTGAATAGCGGTGTGACGTCTGTTTTTCTAAAAAGCGTAGGTGTGCCTAATGAGGTCCAGCACTCTTCAAAATGTTTGAATTTTGGATCGATGATGTCGATAAACTGCAACTGAGTCATCCGCGAAGCGCAAGAGGATCAAATAAAAGCAGTGGGCTGTTTTTTTTTCCCCCGAAAAAAGAATTACTGTCCTAAGAAAAAAGAAAAAACATTCCTATTTTTGGGAGGAGCGCCGAGTGAAAAATGGATTTGGGAAAGATGTTTGGGCGGGGCGCCTCCTCTTCTTCCTCCTCCACCACCGACGCCGCCGCTTCCCGTCCGGGAAAAATCCATTCATCATCTTTTCACGTCTCCGTGTCGCGGCTTTACTTTGGCAGTAGGCGCGAGTGTGGCAACGATGACACACAGGATTGATGAGGTGGGGGTCAAAGCAGATGTGGCGTGAGATGGGGCACGGATGGATCACAAGGATGGGGGGGGGGACGGACGGACGGACGAAGGTCATCATGTTCTCCGATGCCCCCGTTACCAACATCCACTCAATGGAGGCTGCAACGTAGTAAAGTGCAGCACTTTACATTATTTGTACTGCCCGTGCGGTGGCAAATATCACAAAATTCTTCCCGGAACCACAAGCAGAAACTCGCCAAGTGGGGGGGGGCATCATGGGGCATAAACTTTGGAGGACATTTGCTGTCTACTTGATGCATTAGTTTCTTTCCCCCCAAAAAAAACTTCTGATGCTGTTCAGTCTTTAGTGGCATCGGTGGACGAGTGACGTAGTTTGAGGACAAGAACAAAAACCGCAAAACAGCAAGAAATTCAGTTGGAGATGAGCACGACACGTCCCACTTGGAGTTTGCGGTGGTGCCTCGGGATAAATGTTGAATTCATTTCCCGATCACTTGAATTTCATCAAAATTGAAAAAAAGTTGGAAACAGAGCACTTTATCATCCATCCATCCATCCATCCATCCATTATCCACCGCTTTTCCGGGTCAGGTCGCGGGGGAAGTAGCTTCAGCAGGGATACGCGGACTTCCCTTTCCCCAGCCGCTTCTTCCAGCACTTCCGGAGGGATCCCGAGGGGTTCCCAAGCCAGCCGAGAGACGTGGTCTCTCCGGCGTGTCCTGGGTCGTCCTCAGGGTCTCTTTCCGGTGGGACGTGCCCGGAACACCTCACCGGGGAGGCGTCCGGATCAGATCCCCCAGCCACCTCATCTGGCTCCTCTCAATGCGGAGGAGCAGCGGCTCGACACTGAGCCCCTCTCGGATGACCGAGCTTCTCACCCGTTCTCTAAGGGAGAGCCTCGAAACCCTCATTTCGGCCGGGACCCACAGCTCATGCCTATAGGTGAGGGTGGGAACGTAGAGCGACTGGTAAATTGAGAGCTTCACCTTTCGACTTTGTTCCCTCTTTACCACAACAGACTGATATAAAGTCTGCATCTCTGTAGACGCTGCACTGATCCGTCTTTATCATGTACTCAATAAAAACTCTATGAACTCCATAACAGTTTTGATGATTAAATAAACGGCAAAGAGTTGAAAGCTTTTTGTTTCTATTCTTCAGAAATTGTGCTGCTCCTCGTGCGCAGACATATGTGGACATACACGGAGGTCACAACTCCTCAATAAGATGGAAAATGAATATGCCTAAGAAATGTGTTATTGTCTGTCTACATGTGTTGCTCCACACGGACGCCAATGGTGTTCATTAGCCTGTCTATGGCATGTTGCGTTGTTTGTTAGCATTTAGCTCAGCGGGATCTTTTTCAAGCAAAGTTACGTAACTATTTTATCCCTAATCCTTTTTGTTTTAGGTTTGGGTTGAGAGTAAAATTCAAAAATGGATGGATAGATGGTTATGTGGCCACTCAATTTCAGTTGCATTCTAAAACGGTCTCTAATTGCCTTCATGACTCGCTTAAACTGTAAATATGCTACAATTTATCATCACCATAACGCTTAAATCTAATTTCAAACTCAGTTTACAACTTTAACCTTTGAAATGAACCGCTTACAGATGACTTGTTTGATGCTTTAAAACTGACACCAAAACACGTGGCGAAGAAGCTCCCGAACTTCCACTAACAACCCGGGCTAAAATATGTTTTTGCAAATTTATGAATGGCAAATAGGCGTTGCTCAGCTGCCCCGAGGACTGAGAACTTCTTTTGGGCCCTGTCAATGCTGATAATGACTTTTGAATGCAAAAACATAATGCAACCACGTTCACTATAAAACATTTGCGTGTTAATTGTTTTAGCGATGAGGTTCTGTTTGTTTTAACAATTGCGTGGTGGCCCGAGGTTGCTCATACTTGGTTGAAGGGGGGGAAAAAAACAAACATTTTTCTTTTGAATTTGTTCAACTAATAATGTGTAATGCTGCACTCCCCCTGGTGGTGAAACAGTCAGCTGGAAGCACAAAAGCGCGAGGAAGTAAGTGAAACGTAGCGGAACTAATCAGGAGAGGTAAGTAGTACCAAAAAGGTGTTCTCCGGGCTCGCTGCGCAAGATGGCACCGGGCGCGCCGGCGTCAACATCTTCCTCCCAACTCGGTAGCTGATCAGAACCAGGTGGGGGCCCGACCCGCCATGTGCTTCCCATTTGCGCAGGATGTAAACGCGTTCAACGAGATCCAAATGTGTCTGCCAACGGGGGGAGGGGGAAGTGGCAGACGTTCAAAGGCCGTTAGATTACGGGCGGGATTGAGAATCAAAACTTTGCTGGCTGGGATCGGCCCATTAAATTGGTTTATGTGCTCGTACTGACGGCTTGTCACTGCGGTTTTCGTGCGCCGCCGCCGCGAGCATTGCAGCACATTGCGGCCTTCACGATCGTCTTTCGGAAAGTCAAACTCAAAATCCTCACAATAGCTTTGATTGCCAAAACATTGAAAATATCCATCCATTTTCTTTGCCGCTTATCCTCACAAGGATTGTGGGGGGTGCTGGAGCCTATCCCAGCTGTCGACGGGCAGGAGGCGGGGTACACCCTGAACCGGTCGCCAGTCGATCGCAGGGCACATTGCGACAAACAGATGCACTCATCACACCTATGGGCAATTTAGAGTGTCCAATTAATGTTGCATGTTTTTATGATGTGGGAGGAAACCGGAGTACCCGGAGAAAACCCACACAGGCACGGGGAGAACATGCAAACTCCACATAGGCGGGGCCGGGATCGAACCCGTGTCCTCAGAACTGTGAGGCCAACGCTTTACCAGCTGCTCCACCGTGCCGCCAGTATATAAAAATATGTCTGCGCTACTTTTTTTTCTTCAGAACGTCACCAAAAAAATGTTACAAAGCAGTTGGGATTTTTTTTGTCCCGTGAACCACCAAACTTAAATTTAGTTGCCTCAGCATTATTTCTGAAAACTGCTTAATTTCACATTTTGCATGAATCCCACAAACATCTGGCAAAAAAAAAGAGAGTCAAGTTTAAAATTCTCTACAGCAGCTTTTATTCGCAAGATTTTGTTCTCCTGTGAATGACCAAACTGATATTTAGCCGTCTTCGCATTAAATACCAATAAATAAATTAGAACCACATCACATTTTATGGGGGGAAAAAAGTGCAAAACCTTTACAATCGCATCCATCCGTCCATTTTCTTTGCCACTTATCCTCACGAGGGTCGCAGGGAGTGCTGGAGCCTATCCCAGCTGTCAACCGGCAGGAGGCGGGCTACACCCTGAACTGGTTGCCAGCCATTCGCAGGTGACGTTGAGACAAACAGATGCGCTCACAAGCACACCTTGGGGCAATTTTGAGTGTCCAATTAATGTTGCATGGTTTTGGGATGTGAGAGAAGATCGGAGTTCCCACCGGGAGAAAACCCACACAGGCACGGGGAGAGCAAGCAAACCCCACCACAGGCGGGGCCGGGATTGAACCCGGGACCCCAGAACCGTGAGGCCACCGCCTACAATAGCATTAATTACCCAAAATGTGCCGTCCCGTTTTATGAGGCTTGTTCTCTAAGAACTACTTCATTTCTGTGTTGCATGTAGTACACCTACGTGTGTGTGTGTGTGTGTGTCGGGGGTGGGGGGTGGGGGGGGATTGAAGGAGGGGGGTAGTGAATGAATAAATAATGATGCCATGAATGAATAATCATCATAGAGGCTTCCATCTTAGAGTTGGCCCCCTGGAAGCCTGCAAATCAAAAAGCGTCCTCATCAGTCCCAGCTGTTTCGAAGTGCTCGCATAAAACTTAAAGACTTCCAGGCCGTCTCTTTATTTTTGATTGGCCACCGTAACGTCACCGTGGAAACGAGCACGAGCACGCGCCCGCGGAACGCATTCAGGCCCGCGTTGTAATGAGCCGTTTCGCACGCAATCGCGAGCCGCACGACATCAGGCGAGACAGATGCGCGACAAAGCGTTTACAGCGCCGAAAACAAAAGAGCGTCGGCGGGCCGTGATTGGTCCCGTCATCGCGCCGCAGTGAATCGCTGCCGCGTTTTCGTGTCAGCGCTCGCCGATGCTTCATGAGCTCATTAAGACGGGAGCGACGGCAAATTGATGGCGAGACGGGCCGGGCCCAAGTGAGATGTATGGAGCCGGGCACGAACTGAACGAAGAATGGCGCCGCCCCGACATACGTCCTGAGATACGAGCGACCTGATTGACGAGTTTCTCTAGGTAATCTTGAGCCAATCGGTTGTTTTGCTTTGACTTGAGAGCAAAACTTGAGATATGAGCGCTGTGTGGTGGTCGTGATCTGAATACGTCAAGACAAATAGAGGACCCAAAAAATTCATGCCACATTGCCGGCAATGTGTCGGACTCGTTTTCCTGTGAGAGTCGGACTCCGTCAAGGCTGCCCTTTGTCACCGATTTTGTGGACAGAATCTCTAGGCGCAGCCTAGGCGTAGCGTGTGTTCGATTTGGTAGCCTCGGCATCGACGATCTGGTTCTGTTGGGCTTCATCAAGCCGTGATCTCCAGCTCTAACTGGAGCGGTTCGCAGCTGAGTGTGAAGCGGCTAGGATGAGAATCAGCGCCTCCGAATCTGAGACTGTGGTCATCAGTCGGAAAAGGGTGGCGTGCCCTCTCCGGGTCGGGGATGAGATCCTGCCCCAAGTGGAGGAGTTCAAGTATCTTGGACGGATTGGTGCAGCGTCTGCAGTGATGCGGACTTTGTGTCGGTCCGTAGGCACGAGCTGTGGGTCGTGACCGAAAGAATAAGATCCCGGATACAATCCGCCGAAATGAAATCCTCCGCAGAGTGTCCGGGCTCTCCCTCAGGGCTAGGGTGAGAAGCTCGGTCATCCGGGAGGGCTTCAGTTTTGAGCCGCTGCTCCTCCGCATTGAGAGGAACCAGATGAGGCGGCTGGGGCATCTGATCCGGATGCCTCCCGGACGCCAACCTGGTGAGGTGTTCCGGGCATGTCCCAGAGACGACCCAGGACACGCTGGAAAGACTGTCTCTCGGCTTGGGAACGCTTCAGGATCCCTCCAGAATAGCTGGAAGAAGTGGCTGGGGAAAGGGAAGTCTGGGGATCCCTCTTGAAGCTACTTCCCCCGTGACCTGACCCAGAGAAGTGGTAGAAGATGGATGGATGGATATTCCTAATCTTCTGCGAAGAATGGCTGATATTACGATGGCGCTTTGGCACATCCATGCCGCCAGACGACGCCATAGCAACACTGTTACTACTGAAGAGGGAAAATTAGTTTTCAAGCCAATAACAGAGGACCGGATCTCACCATGCGGCGTTTCACTGTCCTGCGTGAACGTTCGTCTCTCAGCATTCACGCAATGAACAAATACAGTACACCTGGGCAAACATTTGGACTAGCTGGGGGGAAAAAAGAGGCGCTGGCGAAGGTAGAACGATACCCGAGTTCATCCGTCCGCCGCCTCGTCAATAAAGTCCAGCGACACGGTCGTAGAACAAAAGGCGGCAAAAGCGAGGAACGCGCACGGCGATGTGTACGGGAGTGTGAACGATGTTATTGGGCCAGACGTTTGCTCCCCCAGGGCGAGCTTGATAGGTCAGTGTGTGTGAATCAGACGGTGGAAGAGCACCCCCGCCAGTGCTGCAGATACAAAGACCACAAAAAAAAAAAAACGCGCGAGAGAAGCTCAGCGCCAAAAGGTAGAAAAATAAAATAAAAGAAAAGAAAAGAGCACTCGAGATCTCTCTCTCTGGTTTTAGCGCTCCGTCCTCATCAGGGCAGATGCGCTCGCGATTCCGCCCCATCTGTTCCAGCGCTCGCGTGGCTTCTTGTGAGAGGTTGTTTTTTTTTTTTTTACTATGAGTCAAATGGAGGAACTTTGCCGATTTCTGACGGCGATCCCGGTACTCGGTGTCAGGCTCGCTGGAGCGTCAACGATCGCGTTCGCTTTTATTACAAAGGAACCAGATTTGCCAAATTCACTGGATGTATTTGTCATCTTGACTCTTGCAGCATTTGTTCCAGACAATCAATAAACACGATTATAGTGACGTGTGATAAAAAATTGTCTTGGGCTGCTGTCACTGATTTGTTATTTGGTAACATCCGTCCATCCATTATCTACGGCTTTTCCGGGTCGGGTCGCGGGGGAACTAGCTTCAGCGGGGATACCCAGACTTCCCTTTTCCACAGCCACTTCTTCCAGATCTTCCGGAGGGATCCCGAGGCGTTCCCAGGCTAGCCGAGAGACTTCGTCTCTCCGGCGTGTCCTGGGTCATCCCCGGGGTCTCTTTCCGGTGGGACGTGCCCGGAACACCTCACCAGGGAGGCGTCCGAATCGGATGCCCCAGCCGCCTCATCTGGCTCCTCTCAATGCGGAGGAGCAGCGCCTCGACAATTAATGCTATTTACTGAGAAGGAACTGTATTGGGCCATTTCATTCATTTTCTTCTTTGGGCTACAAACCAGATTTGGTCACGAAAATGTTACCTTGCCATTAGGCAAAGATTTTGATTTTTTTGTACTTGCTAAATTGCGGTAACTCCATTGTTAACTCTATCATGTGACGAATCATATTTGTTAACTTCAATAATAACTCTAGGGAGGGGGTAGATCTAGAATTATTCATTTTAATGTTCTCTTTCTAATAAGGAACCCTATTTTGTAACTTCATTCATCTAAGAGGGAACCTTATGTGGCAGCCTATTAATGAATATAAACAAATGTGCGTTCACCCGAGATGACAAGCCGTGGCGACCCCTAACGGGACCAGCCGAAAGGGAAAGAAGAAGATATGAGTGAAAATGAGGATTAATTTTGTTGCCTTATTTGGACGAGGAACCATTTTTCACTCTTGGGAGAAGAATTGCATTTGGTAAGTTATGTTCACTATCCGGCAAGATTTGGAAAGATGAAACAATATTTTAGCAATTCCCACTGTTCACCCTTTTTCTGACAAGGAACAATATATGTCACCTTTAAGTGTGTTTTTTTTTCCTTCCTGAGATGGAACCTGTGCGTTTGTCATAGGCGGGAGCGGACCCAAACGCAGGACTCCGAGGCAAGGGCATGATCTTAAGAGTGGCTTTATTCCAGAAGGAGGTCAAAGACGAAAAGGCAGTCCAACACAAGCGGAAGCACAAAAACGCTAGGCAACAGGCGAGATCCAAAAAGTGCACAAGGTCCGATGACAAAGAAACATGGACAAGACGTGGTCAAACTAAAGAGGCACAGTCTCGCTGCGACAAAGGATTGCTTGGCACTAAACTTGCGACTTACGCACGGTAGGGGAGTCTCCCAGGATGCAGTAAAGTATATGCAACCAACTGGCAAATGTCGATGACACGTTGTGACAGCTGTCCGAGGTGGCACCGCCCAGGGCATTGGTTTGGCCACGCCCCTCACAGGAAGCACCGCCCACAGCAGTGGTTAGGCCACGCCCCCGCCAGCGTTAACTTGAAATTCTACTTTTTCCTTATTGGCGGGAGCTTTAATGTTAATTCCATTGTGGAAGGAACCATTTTGGGTTACTTCGATGCTAATTCATTGTCATGCGAGGAACAATATTTGGTAACTTTTTCTGACGAGGAATTATCTAACCAATCAATGTTTACTTGGAGTTTGCAAATACGTTCATGCTCTCTTGTAGCTCAATCCGCAGATCCGTTCAAAGCGGCACTTACCCTTGATATCATGATGTATGCAGTACATATATATTCATATATTAAGACAGAAATTTGACTAAAAGATTAATAATAATAATAATAAAAAAAAACTACAAATCTTTTGTGTCACGCTTGCTTATAAAAGCTGATGAGACGTATAAAGCCGTAAAGTGTTATGAGAGGGCGGGAGACGGCAGATTAAAACCCACGAGGGCGATTTCCAGCTATAATTCGGAAGGCCGCCGCTGATCTACAACCGCGTTCTGCTCCGGCTGCCGGCGTGATTGCCACGGATTTCAGCAGCCTCCGTAAAGCCACTTCGAGCAAAGGGGAGCGGACAATCAATTAAAACCCCCGCATCCGCCGCGACAATGGCGCGCCCGCACCGGGAGAAACGCTTTAAAACCTGCCGTGCGCGACTCCCGGACTGGCATTGAGCAGGAAAATCCCCACCTTTCCCCCACCCCCACCTCCTCTTTGAACGTCCCCCGGCTTTCTTTGTGTGTGTCCTCATGCGCCGAACGCGTGTTGAAAGGCAAAGTATTGAGCGCGTGTTCTTAAAAGCCAGTGAAAATAAAGCCGGGGAAACGGTAGGCGCTCCGAAGCAACAGGGTGGAAAGCGCCGCAGCGAGTCCAAGAAAGCAAAAAGAGAGACTTCATGAGGTTTAGCGACCCTCCTCGCAAATATACGCCAGCCATAAATCCCCCACTTAATGTCCTCTGGGCTCCACTTTTTACGGCCGGCGACAATGGCGCTGACTGAGGGCCTATTTTTATTTTACGTTAATCAACAAGCCAACCTTCGACACCCGTGCGTGAGCTCCGCTTCTGAGTCATGGAAGTTGGCAAATAATCCCAATGTTAGCGTTAGCGAGCGCGCATGCGGCGCATATGGCCTCCATGCGGGACGACACATTGTCTGCGGGCGCTGATTCTCCTGTTGTTGGGATCCAGCCATCCATTTTCTTAGCCGCTTACCCTCACGAGGGTCACGGGGAGTGCCCGAGCCTGTCCCAGCTGTCAACGGGCAGGGGGCGGGGTACACCCCGAACCGGTTGCCAGCCAATCGCAGGGCACATCGAGACAAACAGCCGCACGTACAATCACACCTAGGGGCAATTTAGAGTGTCCAATGAATGTCGCATGTTTTTGGGATGTGGGAGGAAACCGCAATGCCCGGAGAAAACCCACGCAGGCACGGGGAGATCATGCAAACTCCACACAGGCAGGTCTGGGATTGAACCCGGGACCTCAGAACTGTGAGGCCAACACTTTAGCAGGTGATCCACTGTATCACCTCCTAATTTAATCATTTTTCATAAACTCACAAAGAAAATAATTAGGGAACCGTTATGTCATAATTTTATGAGGGTAATAGTACACAGGTTTTAAGATAATAGCGCCATGAAACGATTTTGGAATGTTTTCGGAAATCCGCATCGGTGGATTTCATATCATTGAAGAACAATGCCACACCAGAATAAGGTAACGTGAAAGGGAAAATGCGTATGTAGAATCAAATGTAGAAATGAAAGTATTTTTCTGATCTAAAAAAATACATGCAATTTTCAAAATAAAATTTTTTAGAAATCTTTATTTTGGGCTCAACCTAACACGCTGTGGCTACTCCGAAAGAAAAATAGAGCAATGTAAAGCGTTGAAGATGACGTCATGGTTCCGCAAATGCCGTTTTTTTTCTTGAAAAGTCACTTCGATGCACCCCCCCCCCCTCTGCCCCACCTTACAGAAGAAAACTGTAATCATGAAAAGGTTGGGTTTTTTTTTTCCCCCCTTTTATTGAAAGACTTCCGAGCAAACGCTCTCAATCTTTGAATTTGTGTTCAGCACGTCTCATTCCGGCATGCTTGCAATTCTAACCGATGCATTACTCACCGTTTTCTTTGGACGAACTTGTTTTATTCACACACACCCCACCCCCCCTTCTGTGCACCCATGACTCGGTTACGACACCCTCTTTGTGCTTGTTCGCCCCGCCGCCGTTTTGTGATGGATCATCAAAAGGTCACGGCCGTGCGGCTCTTTACGGCATTCTTGCTTTTTTTTTTTTTTTTTTTTTTTTTGTACATGAACGGACTAAAAGCTTCGCGGTAAACTCAAACCCAGGTAAGTCCCCCCCTCTTGAGGGCAATGCCACTTTGTGCTCGGCCTTCCCTTCAAGACGTCTGATGACGGCCATCTTGGCTTTTAGTTGCCGTTAATGGTGAGGGAGAATGAGAAGCTGCCTCGCTTTCACGTTCGACACAGGGGCCATCATCGGCGCTGCGGGCTTGATCTATGTCTTTAATAACCTCTCGCTGCTTTTTACAGCCCTGCAGGATTCGTTGTTATTAAGATGGAAGCCTTATTACGATGACCGCCGCTTTCACGCTCTCCCGCATCACATAACGCGTCGGTCGGAACCGACGCCGGTCCGAAGACCCTCGCTACGCCTGCGGTGAAAGGCAAATTTGTACTTCTGACGATCGTCCACTTGGCTTCACGTCTTCCATACGAAGTTTTTAATGTCATCAACAGTCCAGAATTTGGTACCTGGTACTACCAGTGACATTCGATAAGGTTTATAGCCATCAACCGATAGCTCGAGCTCCTAATCCTAAATAGTATAAATGTTGTCAAACGTTTGTTTGACAGCAGACTACACCACTAAAAGGCACATGCACAGATAAAACGGCAAGTGGTGTTCAAGCACCAGCCCCTTAGTCCTGGACGAAAAAAAGGGCCCGTTTTCCTCCTACCTGACCCTCGTCGCTTTACTGTATTTTTTTAAAGCAGCACTGTTTGTATATTTTTTGTTTAAAATGCTATTTCTTTCGGCATCGTAGTGATTGGTATACCCATCATCCATTTTCTTAGCCGCTTATCCGCACAAGGGTCGCGGGGAGTCAACGGGCATGAGGCGGGGCACACCCTGAACTGGTTGCCAGTCAATCACAAGGTACAACAGTTGATCCACCGTGCCGCCGTGATTAGTATATTTAGGGTAGAAAAAAATAGCCTCAAGATATCTGCTCGGGAACGTAGATCCACAAATTAATGCACGACCATTTGTCATGTCATGTCATCATCCAAGCCGCCTATCCTCACAAGGGTCTCGGGAAAGCCGGAGCCTATTCCAGCTAGCTTCGGGCGCAAGGCGGACCACACCCCGAACTGGTCGCCAGTCAGCCGCAGGGCCAATATCGACACCATCGCTGAACGGGAATCGATCCCGCGCTGACAGGCGTGCGTACCACTACAGTGACTCCGCACGCCCATTTTGTTTTGTCCAAAAAAAAAAAAAAAAACCACCACCGAGGTGCACTGACAGACATGTTTTGATGACGGCTTTTACCGTCATTTTACAATACGGAGACGGCGAGGCGGAAGCGGGGCTCGTCGGGGGGGGGGTGCCGTCGGTACGTTGGGACCCATAAGAAGAGGCGCAAGGCCAAGACTTTATTGCGCCTCCATTTCTTCGGCGGCGACGCTTCTAAACGCTCTCCTCTGGTGGCTTTAAGTAGCTCGGGCAAAGATTTGGTGAGGGTGGGCCTCATGTTTTTTTAATTTGCAATTGACAGGCGCTGGGCCGCCCGTGGGTTCAATTAGGATAATACACGGAGATGGGCAGATTATGGGCAGCCATTTAAGTGGGAGTGTATCTCTTCCTGACAGTTATGGTCCGAACGCAGCAAATTGCACCTCGGCGGCCGCGAGAGGCGCCGATCGCCGCTCCTCAGAAGACGCTTTGTGGTCGGGTCTATAGCGGGATACACACGCAGTTTTTTTTTTTTAAACATTTTTAAAACATTCCCGATTTTGGGAAAATGTGCACGTGTGTATTTCCTACTTTTAGAGCGGGCGGTGTACTCACACAACCGCGTCTGTCGTACTACCAGGACTGACCTGTGAGAGGCGCCACACTTTTTAAACACGATTGTTTACGTGACTGTTTGCTGTACACAATGGGGGGGGATGGTTGAAAAAAAAAAGACATTTTTTTTTAATATCTCAGTAAACTCCTCCCCGCTCTGTGGGATTAATTGTGCAAGATAATTTTTGAGACATCTGGTAAATCCAGACCTTGATCGTCACGGTCGTAAAATGGCTAAATTCAGCCCAAACTCGTCAACACATCAGGATTTGCGACCTTTAGAATTGAACAGTTCGAACATAGACAATTGTCAGGCTACGCATTTTCTGAGTAGATTGCAGAGAATCAGATAATCGTTCGGAGAGATCTAACAATCGGGGTTTGACTGATTTTGGGAGGAAAGGAGGCAGTATTTAGCCCAGTATGCGAGTTTCTGCTTAGCGTAATTTCCGGCCTATAAGCGGCGACTTTTTTCCACACGCTTTCAACCCTGCGGTTTATGCGGTGATGCGGCTAATTTGTGCATTTTTCAACGGCCGCAAGGGGGCACTCGACCACAAAAGTTAAGAGTGACATCGGTGAAATATGTGCCGAGGAAGTGACTTTTACCGGTATGTCTTTTTTTTTTTTTTAACTGGGCCTGTTAGTGCTGCGCTAGCCTTAGCGCTGTTCTACCGTGTTGCTGCTGTGTTACTGCCGTGTCTCAGTGATTTTTACCGGTATGTTTTTTTTTTTTAACCACCCCTATTGGCGCCGCGCTAACGTGTTGCTACGATTTAGCTGCCCCGGCTGTTTTTTTTTTTTTTTTTTTTAACCAGTATGCTTTTTTTTTTTTTTTTTTTTTTACCAGCCCTGTTCGTGCAACTGTGTTGTTGCGATGATAAGCTAAGCTAATGTATTAAAACTTTGAAAACTCTCTGTGTACGGTCTTTCTTTGTAAATATCTCATGTTTCAATGTGGGCACTTGCGGCTTTTACACAGGTGCGGCTTTTTTATGTACGAAATGGTATTTCCTTCACAAATGTACACGGTGAGGCTTATATTCGGGTGCGCTCTGTAGGCCGGGAATTACGGTCATTTGAATCGGATCCATTTCACACCACAACGCACAGCGCAACTAAATAAGGACTGCGATCGTAAATACTAAGCAGGTTTAACATCGACGATGAAATCCTGAAATCAGGGACAAGTAAAATCATTCTGAAGAGAAAATCATTTTTTTGTAGGCCTTCTGCCTATCCGGTCTTTGCCGATTATGATCGCAAGGGAGTGAACGCGCTCAAACTGGTTCCGATCAGTGGTGTCCGCGTGAACCCTGTTTAAAGTCGCGCACTTGCGCTCCAGCAGGGCGAAAGCGAGGCGCGTTCTCGGGGATGCGAGTCAACGGCGGCCGTAAAAAGTCTGCGGCGCGAAGGACAAAAAAGTCCGCGCTCAGCCTTTCTTTTCGGGCTGAACGTTTACGATGCTCGATAGAGGCCTTGACTGCGACTGGGCCGCCCAATGGAAACAGTCTACTGTACATTGTCTCCGGAGCACATTGTGTGAAATTGAATGGGTGGGCCGTAAAGTGGAAGCAGAGACACTGACCCCCCCCCCGGGCACGCCGAGCCTGTCGGTTATCTCGGCGCTGCGTTCAAAACGCTCTCGGCCGGCTGCTTTGCTTTCTTTGTGTGTGTGTGTTTGTCAGATGTGTGTTCAGACGACGCCCGGCTAAGATTAGCCAGCCCGGCTCACCAGAAAGCAGGATCGTCGGGGCCAGAGTCAGTTCGAGTGATTCGTACACAAGTGAAGAAGAAAGTCCTCGTGTTTTTTTTTTTTTTGTCGGAAGAGGCCTGCCTTTTTTATCTACTCTTAACTAATCCCCCCGCCCCCCGCCAACTATACGGCAAGCTGCACTTTTACAACCTTCCAGCCTGCAGTCAGCAGGAACGCCACATCTGAAGTGATACATGTCTGCAGGAGGACTTTTAAACCGCTTCAGCTCCAAATATGAGTTATGTTAAGGGGTCGTTAACACTTCTTTACTGATTTAGTAGAGTGGATTTTAAAACCTCTTGAAGGTCGGATTAATTGGTTTTAAAATTTAAAAGAATTTTCAAAAAACGTAGAAAAAAAAAAATTTTTTTTGTTGAGATCTTTGAATTTTATTTTATTTTTTTATTTTTCTGTTGTTTTAAAATTTTTAATTCAAAATAAATGTTTTAAACGTATGAAAAATGTAAAACAACCTTTTTGTTCTTTTTTTAAATGAAATGGTTTATTTTAATGAGATGAAGACATTGATGTTCATATGCTTAAAAATCGCAGAAGAAAAATTGAAAAAAAAAAAGTCATTATTTGGGAGTCAAATTTACATGTTTTGAAACATACAATTAATTAAACTGTTTTTTTGAATGGTCATTTGTTGCCCCACTAAATAAATTACATTAAAAAAAATAATAATTTTTGTCACACTGCATCAATTTGGACAGCCGCTGCACTGCTCTTTGCGGTGTGCCCCCTGGGGGGCATTATAAGAGATCCATCCATTTTCTTAGCCACTTATCCTCACAAGGGTTGCGGGGAATGCTGGAGCCTGTCCCGACTGTCAACGTGCAGGAGGCGGGGTACAACCTGAACTGGTTGCCAGCCAATCATGGGGCACATGAAGACAGACAACAGTCGGACTCACAATCACACCTATGGGCAATTAATGTTGCATGTTTTTGGGATGAGGGAAGAAACCGGAGTGCCCGGGAATACCCACGCAGGCACGGGGGAGGACATGCAAACTCCACACGGGCGGCTACAGGATTGAACCTGGGACCTCAGAACTGTGAGGCCAATGCTTTCCAGCTGAGCCACTGTGCCGCACATTAAAGATGGATATCGTGTTCATTAAGAGGTCTGAAATCTTCACAGCTCATCAGTACACCACTTATATTATTCGTTGTTCCCAGAGGATACAGAATATGTATTATTATATTTCCTTTCTACAGGCATTGAGGGGTAAAGGCGCTGCAACATAAATGCTAATTAGCATAGGTAACAAGTTAGCCAACTGAAAGGTTAAGTTCACTGCCATCATACATATCTCGCATAGAAAATTTCTGCTCCTAACTCAAAGCAAACTTTTCTTTTTTAAAAAACTGGCCGATTAACGGCAACTCGAGTCACTCGTATCTCAAGGCACGGCCGCACTTGACCATCCTAACGCACCGACCGCTGACCTTTTGTCCACCCGCCCTCGCTTTCCTCGACGCCAGCCAGGACGGGGTGCGATAGGGCACCGCCAATGTGCGCACCGTATCATTAATTCTTCGTATGGCGGCCAGGCGAGCCTCCCCGTTTTGGTACAGAGGCGAGAAAATGGCGGCGGGGAGGAGGCAAAGCAGATGTTCGGCTCGGCTTTCCGACCTCGTGGACGCCACGGCCGACGGGGGGCCCCGTGCCAGGCAACAGCTGCCCAAACACATCCTGGCAACGAACAGCTCGGATTGAGCTCGCCTCTGCTTTCGGTCCCGTTGAGCCGTGACATTTCGGTGAAAACACCGAAAGCGAAGGGACGGCTCGCAAAGCTCCGGCGCGGTCGCCGCGTGAATCGTGAAGGTGAAAGCCGATGCTGATAAATAGATTTTAAAATATATATATATATATATTTTTTTTTTCTTTTGTCTGGTTGCATGGATATTCTCGCCTTGGAGAAGCGATGAGAATCTGAGCCCAAAGGACACTGCCAAAGCAAAAGGGAGACACGACTAATCCATTTTTGTTTTTGTTCTGCTGGGCGGAGTAGAAATATAACAATGTATGCGCATACATAGACCCCAGAACAAGGCCAGTTCATTTAACTCTCTCCTGGCTCTCCACTTCAACTGATTTGAGTCATTCATCACCGCCCACCTTCATGCTAGCGTGCTGCATACACAGAAAGTGAATCTATCGATTTACAGTATACGTGCGCGCGTGTGTTTAGTGGCAAATCAGATTACGAGTGACTATCTTTCACCCCCCCCCCCCCCCCCCAAATCAGGTCACTCCTGAGTGCACCTGAATTTGTTTCCAGGAGGCAGAATGCTGCCCCCCGCTGATTTGTTTGTGAATTTTTTTTTATTTGGTCTTCGTGTGTGTGCGCATAGCTTCAACATTCGTTTTGTGCTGTTGTTTTTGTGCAATTTACATTTAGTGTGATTATAGCAAACTTAAAAAAATGTTTCCTGTTTACTTAAAATCTATAAAACTACCAAGAGTTAGTACAATTACAGTGTGTAAAGTAATATACAGTATGAAAAAAGCTGAATATCAACACCTTAGCTCAATCATAAAATTATGACCATTTTTTTTCATTTTGCAAGAGTAAAGAATTATTTTTTCGAGAAGTTGTGAGTCAGATTTTTAGCATAAAAGGTGTTTTACATGTCGAGACATTTTTGAACGGGGGGGGGAGTGTATTACAAGAATAAATTGTCATTTTAATAAGAATTGTAAAATACATGTGTAAAATTAATACTTTCCTCCTCACTTTATTTTGCAAAAAATATACTTTAATTATAATAATTACTTATTAACAATTTTTAATATTTGGCGGGACGGTGGAGCAGCTGGTAAAGCATTCGCCTCACAGTTCTGAGGACCCGGGTTCGATCCCGGCCCCACCTGTGTGGAGTTTGCACGTTCTCCCTGTGCCTGCGTGGGCTTTCTTCGGGCACTCCGGTTTCCTCCCACATCCCTAAAACATGCAACATTAATTGGACACTCTAAATTGCCCCTAGGTGTGATTATGAGTGCGGCTGTTTGTCTCGACGCGCATTGCGATGAGACTTCAAAAAAATCCCAAGTCTTTCAACCCCGTGAGGTAACAGATATTCCGTTCGGTGCCGTGGCGTTTCCGCCCCTTCAATACCTACCGCAAGTAGACCACACCCCACATGTAGGTGCGAAACCACATGGCCGTGCCGGCGTTGGCCTGGTACTTCCGGATGAGGATGGGGTGAGGGACGGGCAGCAGGCCAACCAGCGTGCCGTGCTGGAGGAACTTCAGGATCTCCGACTCGTCCGTCAGGCCCCTGCCGTCACACCGATGGGAACGTTTATTGCCGACGGAAATACGGAGAACGGGCGCCCGGTCCGAGGAGCGGCGTACTTGTCGATGCAGATCTTCTCCACCTGTGGAACCAGCACCTGCAGCAGACGCATGATGGTCTGCAAGGGGAGCTTACACTTCCAGGACAGAACCTGCCACCGATGCGGATTTCCGAAAACATTCCAAAATCGTTTCATGGCGCTATTATCTTAAAACCTGTGTACTATTACCCTCATAAAATTATGACATAACGGTTCCCTAATTATTTTCTTTGTGAGTTTATGAAAAATGATTAAATTAGGAGGTGATACAGTGGATCACCTGCTAAAGTGTTGGCCTCACAGTTCTGAGGTCCCGGGTTCAATCCCAGACCTGCCTGTGTGGAGTTTGCATGATCTCCCCGTGCCTGCGTGGGTTTTCTCCGGGCATTGCGGTTTCCTCCCACATCCCAAAAACATGCAACATTAATCGGACACTCTAAATTGCCCCTAGCTGTGATTGTGAGTGCAACTGTTGTTTGTCTCGATGTGCCCCGCGATTGGCTGGCGACCAGTTCAGGGTGTACCCCGCCTCCTGCCTGTTGACAGCTGGGATAGGCTCCAGCACTCCCCACAAACCTCGTGAGGATAAGCGAAGCAAAGAAAATGGCTGCATGGATGGCTATTTTTTTCTTGTAATATTTTGAGGCTATTTCCCTTCTATTTAATTTTTTTTTTTTTTATAGCTGTCGGAGGCAACGTCTAAAAGAAGAAACTTCACCAAGACAGTCCGTCTGGGTGAAATTGGAATTATACATTAGATTTTTTTTTAATAAGTTGCACTATATTAAGTTATTTGCTGCTGCTAATGAGCAATTAGTGCTGTGTGTTTCCAAAGCGCCACTGAAAGAGACAATTCTGCGAAAACATTAACGTGCGGCAATATGAACGGCGTTACGCGACCACGCGGGATAATAACACGACCGTCTCCGCTTCAGTAACGCCGTCACGAATCGGAGAAATTCCTCGTGCCGGATCGTCACCGGCTCGTTCGTCATCTCTAATTTAGCGTCAGTCCGAGGCGGGCAGACTGGTGGGGACCGGCCGTGGTTGTGAGGGTAACCATGGCGACGCAAGTCACATTAATACGCTTGATCTGTTATTATGCACGTGCAAGTGCGTGTGACAAGGACGTTCTGTGTGCTAATTAAAAAAAAAAAAAAAAAAGTCTTTGGGCCTGACACACAGGTCATAGCTCATTAGTGAGGGTCTCAATGCATAGCAAGTCGTTCATTACAAGTCAGAATGTGAGGATGATGACAGTTGCTGCTTGGAGTTCAATATTTGTGTGTATATATTCTTGACTGATACACACACACCGAGGCATTTACATGCAAAAACAATGTATAAATGAGACGTGCTTTTTCGTCCCCTTACCCTGTGTTATGAAATTAGAATAAACATTTCCAGTTTTAGATCTATTAGATGACCAAAATTATTTCAATTTTCTAAATACCCGAAGAATGAAAGTTTTTTTTCCCCAATTGATTTCTCATAACTTTCTCCAGTCATAAAGTTTGCATACTGTAACATTATTATGCCTTTAAACAACTTAGACCAATTATTTACAGAGGAATGGGCCCAAATCCCTGACAACTACCGTAATTTCCGGCCTACAGAGCGCACCGGGTTATAAGCCTCAACTAGTACATTTGTAAAGGAAATACCATTTGGTACATAGATATGCCGCAGCTGTGTAAAAACTGCAAGTGCCCACATTGAAGCACAAGATATCTGCAAAGAAAGACGGTACACAGAGACTTTAACGCTAGCGTTAGCGCGGCGTAGCATTAGGACGGCGCTAGCGTGAGCACTGCCAGTTTAAAAAAAAAAAAAATACCAGTAAAAATCACTGAGACACATCAGTAACACGCTAGCGCAGCGCTAACAGGGCCGGACCGGTAAAAGTCCCTCCCTCGGTACATATATTCCACCGGTCGGTCTCACTTTTCCCCTCGAGTGGCCCCTTACAACAGTTAGAAAAAAAATGCACGGCGCTAGCGTTAGCACAGCCAGTTCAAAAAAAAAATAAAATTACCAGTAAAAATTACTTAGACACGTCAGTAACACGCTTGCGCAGCACTAACAGGGCCGGACCGGTAAAAGTCACTCCCTCGGCACATATATTCCACCGGTCTCACTCTGCCCCTCGAGTGGCCCCTTGAAGGAGTTAGAAAAAAAATGCACAAATTAGCCGCATCACCGCATAAACCGCAGGGTTGAAAGCGTGTGAAAAAAGTTGTGGCTATAAATAGAAATATACAAATTATACAAATATATGTATTACACACACACACACGAGAGAAAGAGGATTCTTTCATCATTCTGATACCTCATAAATTAAATTATGGTAATCTAATTGACGTAAAAATCAGAATACAGTTTGCGTTCTTGTCCTGAGATTTTAGGGTGAGTTTTGTTTTTAAGACTTTTCTATTCCTTTCTATCATCAAAGAAATACCAAAAAAAAAAACCATTTTTATTTTCAAGTGATTTACAAGAGTGTCAATGTCATCTACAGTACTAAATACAAGATGGGGAGGGGGGAATATTGTAAGAAAGAAAGTCCTGGCTTTTGGGATGATCAGTGCACATGAAAGGACAGGCACAGGAACACATCAGGAGCCGCATTGAGTAGTTTTACTTGTTTAGTACTTGTTCGTCATCACCGAGTAGAAAGTAGCGGCCAACTGAACTAGCTAACAAAGGTGCGAAATGGGACTTTTCGTCACTTTTTTAAACAATGATGGAGAAATTCCTGAGACCTTAGAACCACCCTAACATCCTAAATGACTCAAAAGCGACTGGTCATAAACTTGTCATTTTGGCAGCTCCCGTCCGATCCGAGCGTTATATTTTTTCTCCCAGTTCTTAAATTATTGCCGATTCTTCTCCCGCCCCGATACCTGACCAGGAACTATCGAGAGAGGTCACTGATGCGTCTCCCGCGCTTGGCAGCGGCTGTGCAGGCTCTGGAAGTGCGCTTCCCTCAGGATGCGGTTGATGTGCAGGTAGGAGGCGGGCGGGTCGCACGAGTCGCCCGTGCTGAGGGGGCTGCAAGGGCCCGCGGCGCAGCGGCTGCCGCTGGAGCTGGCGGAGGCGTGCTCAGGAGTGCCGAGGCCGCTGGAGCTGTTCGAAGACTGAAACAAACGGTGTACCTCGTCAATTTCGTCTTCATCATACAACCGGAGGACATTCTTTTACTTTTTTTTTTTAAAGGGGAATTCAAAAACTAAAATTATCTGGTTGGATAAGTGTGCACATCCTCTTATGACTAGGGAGTGACTGCGTTCAGAAACAATCATATTTAAATGCATGTTAAATGGGAGTCAGCACCCACCCGCCAACATTTAATAATGAGTAAATATACCCATTTGTGTGGTCAGCTTAAGTACAGAATCAGTTTTTGAGGGTACCTCAGAGTCCCAGGCATCCCGTCCCGGCTCAGGCGAGAGCGGGTGAGTTTGGTTCTTCTGCCTCTTGGCTTGGGGAACCAGGTGGCCACGCTCATCACCACAACTGTGTTGCCTTTTCCTTTGTCAAAAACATGCACAAACAATTCCATGAACACAATACACTAATACTCAATGCATAACTCAAATGCATCACAAGCCTCATTTTCTTTGTAGTTGGGACATTGTGTAAAATGCAAATAAACACAGAAAATGTTCCAATCAGGTGTTTCTTTTTCTTTTCTCAATATATCAAGTTGCATGCATGAAATTCTAAATGAAAGAATATTTGGGTGGGGGGAAAAAAAAACCCTGAATCAGTATGGACAGAAAATATTTTGTCTTTGTACTGTTTTCAACTGAATACAATTTGGAAAATTACTTTCACTTAATTGCATTATGTTTTACACATCCCATGTTCACTGGAAATGGGGTTTGGGGAGTTGGGAGAAATAACCCTGTTAAAAAAATGTGTATAGAACATTTCTAAAGAATTTCTAAAGAACTATAGAATTTTAGGACCCAAGTCCTATAGAATTTCTATAGAATTCTATTGTTCTGTAGAAAATTATAGAAAAATCACAGCCAAAGTTCAATAGAAGGAGTTGTTCTGTACAAATTCTGTAGATTTCTATACAATTTTTTTTTAGCAGGGAAAGTCAGCTTTACAGATGCCCCAGCCGTACTAAATTATATAAAGAAATATGCTTCTATAAGCCCTCCATTCTCCATCCTGAACATCGCCAATGGGTGGATTTTATAGAACAGATAAAGACGTTCATATTTTTTGTCTTATCAATGCTAACGCGAACGACGTCATGGATACTACCACAGTTAGTTAGCTGGCGACGCTAAGAACAAACAGATGAGCTTCAGCCGGGGTCAATATTCTATCACTCACCTGCTTTCAGTCAACATGTGATGACCATATATGCATCAATGTCGATTAATTCCTCTGACAATCTCTCAACACGTCCAAGAAAGTCGTTAGCAGGTAGCCTTCATTTGACAACAAGCTTACCTAATACCGGTGGATAAGTGGCTTTTAAATGATGACATTAGCCATTGCAACTACATACGGGAAATAATAGAATGTATATTTGCACGCTTCACAAGTACTTTACATCACGTAATGGATAAATGGTGTATATTAACTTTAACAGTGTGTCACCGACATTAAGCTAACAACGTAACGCTAATACGGAAAAGGTAGCTACCTAAAATTTATATACTGAAATACGCTTTGAACGGATTTCCATATAACTTTTCAATTCCTACACGACGGAGGAACTAGGGGCGAATTAAAAAGATTTATTTTTTTTTAAACGCAATCGCGAAAACACGCCATTAGCAAGCACCGGCAGCCCTTACGGCTGTGTTTACATGTTACTGCGCATGCGTCAGTGGACCTCTCCAGTGATGCGTTTAAGTAGCATTGGAAAAGCGCCCTTTTAAATTCGAGTCCGCCGGCACCTCAGGCGACTCAAATAAAAAATGTGACACGAAGCGGCAAACGAAAACATAAATATAATAACAATATCAATTATTTTTGTATATTTTGTATGTCAGGTAATGCCTATTTCATACAATGATAGATTAAGACAGATTAATGGAGTAACTTGAAGGCAACATGAAGTCCCACGAGTGGTGCGAGTTCACGAGCAAACAACTAAATTAAATCATTTTCACACAATTTTTCCTGAACATTCATGTAAATTTTTGCTTCAAATAAAAATGTTTTAGGATGGTTTTTTTTTTCGCTTATGCGCCCAAGCGTGTATGTACAAATATACCCGACAGATGTCGCTGTTTACAAAAAGATCCCCGTGAAATTGACCCGTCGCTCTTTTATCAATTGTAATAATTTAATGCAAACGATTTATCGTTAAAATACATATGAAACCAAACTGTGTGGGGGAAAAAACGTACTGTCGTAAAATTGTTCTCGAAACAACTCTCGCGGAGTTCTCTTTTGACGTCATCTAAACCCGGAAGAGGCCAACCAATTGCGTAAAAACACAGCAAAATACAACCCCGCCCCCTTCTCCAATGATTCAAGGGGAAGGACGGAGGGGAGATTAACAAGGATCTTCAGCCGCCGCAACGGCGCCACTCTCATTATTATTATTATTGTGATTATTATTAATTTAAAGAAAGATCATCAACAATGGGCGGCACCGACTCAAAACTGAACTTCAGGAAAGCAGTGATTCAACTGACAACCAAGACGCAGGTTAGACTTGTATAATGATCGGACAATGCGTCAACAACACATTGTCCCTTGTTGCATTCGAGCCAACCAGCTTTGTATTGCGATCATTGGACGTTCTAAGATGGAGATTCTGCATGCACTTAAATTGAAAAATACGTCACATTTGCCGCAAGTGGTGATGCTGTTTTATCGTGCAAAACGATGTTTTTTTTTTTTGTTTTGTTTGTTTTATGAAATCAAAGCTGGTGTTGACAGGGATGCGGCAGGTGCTTCGTGTTTACACATGTCGTCATCAACCACTGGGCAGGCCACACGAACGTGCGCATTTTTCAGTCCATTCATCGTCCTCGATGTTTCCATTTGCAGCCGGTGGAAGCCACCGATGATGCCTTCTGGGACCAGTTCTGGGCGGACAGCAGCACCACGGTCCAGGATGTCTTTGCGCTGGTCCCGGCTGCGGAAATCAGGGCCCTGCGAGAGGAGTCCCCCTCCAATTTAGCGACGCTGTGCTATAAGGTAAACGCAACGGGATGCGAGCGGATTCGCTTGACTTTCGGGAGGCTGCGTCACAGACCAATGCTTGCAGACAATGTCACGCACTCTCAGATGTGGAAATAAGTGAGTCACCTCCCTGCTCCCTGCTCCCTGCTCCTGCTTTCTTTTCCACTTCCTGGCTCCTGCCGGAGGCTCCCCTGGCAAAAACACACTTCGTGCGACACAGGAGAGATAGCGAGACATCGCTTATTTGCTCACGTCGCGGCCGCGGGCGGTTCATTTGTTTAACTAACAAGTATCAGGTGTCTACAGTATTAGGGGTCTGGTTTTTAAGATGGATAGAATTATAAAACAAATCTACTATGATTGTAGTTGAGCACTCCATCCATCCATTTTCTACCGTTTCTCCGGGTCGGGTCGTGGGGGAAGTGGCTTCAGCAGGGATACCCACACTTCCCTTTCCCCAGTCACTTCTTCCAGCTCTTCCAGAGGGATCCCGAGGCGTTCCCAGGCCAGCGTGTCCTGGGTCGTCCGCGGGGGTCTGTTTCTGGTGGGGCATGCCCGGAACACCTCACCAGGGAGGCATCCGGATCAGATGCCCCAGCCACCTCATCTGGGTCCTCTCAAAGCGGAGGAGTAGCGGCTCGACACTGAGCCCCTCCCGGATGACCGAGCTTCTCACCCGTTCTCTAAGGGAGAGCCCAGACGCCCTGCGGAGGAAACTTCCCTTTCCCCAGCCACTTCTTCCAGCTCTTCCGGAGGGATCCCGAGGCGTTCCCGAGCCAGCCGAGAGACACAGTCTCTCCAGTGTGTCCTGGATCGTCCGCGGGGGTCTGTTTCCAGTGGGGCATGCCCGGAACACCTCACCAGGGAGGCGTCCGGGAGGCATCCGGATCAGATGCCCCAGCCACCTCATCTGGCTCCTCTCAATGCGGAGGAGCAGCGGCTCGACACTGAACCACTCCCGGATGACCGAGCTTTTCACCCGTTCTCTAAGGGAGAGCCCAGACGCCCTGCGGAGGAAACTCATTTCGGCCACTTGTATCCGGGATTTTGTTCTTTCGGTCACGACCCAGTGACCCAGTACCTTGTGCCCGTAGGTGAGGGTAGGAACGTAGATCGACTGGTAAATTGAGAGTTCCGCTTTTCGACTTAGCTCCCTCTTTACCACAACGGACCGATGCAAAGTTCGCATCACCGCAGTCGCTGCGCCAATCCGTCTGTCGCTCTCCCGCTCCATCCTTCCCTCACTCGTGAACGAGACCCCAAGATACTTGAACTCCTCCACTCGGGGGCAGGATCTCATCCCCGACCTGGAGAGGGCAGGCCACCCTTTTCCGGGTGCATAGTGTGCTGGGCGGTGGCCAAAGTCGGGGACTGTGGCGATCCGATCCCCGGCTACAGAAACCCGTTGAGCAGTGTTGAACATTTTGGCTGGGTTTTAAACGAAGCGGGATTGTAAATAAATAATAGTTTCTGCAAAAAATGGTGACATTTGAGATTTGTGGCTCCCCTCCTCAGGCTGTGGAGAAACTGGTCCAGGGCGCTGACTCCGGCTGCCCCAGCGAGAGGGAGAAGCACGTGGTCCTGAACTGCATTCGCATCTTGACCCGCATCCTCCCCTACATCTTCGAAGACCACGACTGGAGGGGTTTCTTCTGGTCCACCGTGCCCGGTGCCGGCCGGGCTGGGGTGAGTGGAAACGGCGGTCTTGGCGCGAGGATGCAGTTGGGTTGGGTTGGGTTGGGTTGAGTCGCGTCGTCTTGCCGTTGCAGTCACGTTGTCACGTTTTTGTGTTCTTCGTTTTTTTGATTCGCCGTCGTGAATTTCGAATTTTAGCCGAACTAGTGGGCGACAGGCGGAAGCTCACGAAAACTGCTGTCAGAACAACAGATCGCCCACGTCGCTCCGTCTGCGATGGGCTCAACTCGCTGACTCGGTGCGGTACATGTACCACTAGTCGTATACTGGCTCCCTCTAGTGGTGCCCAAAGTATCACTGAATTCAATGTCGGAACTGTACACAAAGTTACGACTGTGCCATAAAGTTTTTTTTTTATTTTAATTTAGTAAAGTTCATTAAAGCCAAGTCCCATTAAGTTGTCTATAACTTTTCAATTTCAGCCTTTTGCAATTTACGTTTTTTTTTGTTTTTTTTTTGCAGGCAGAGGAGCTGGACGACGACGAAGGCGCTCGCCCGCTAGCAGAGTCGCTCCTCCTGGCCATCGCCGACTTGCTCTTTTGTCCCGACTTCACCGTGCACAGCCACAGAAGAGGCCCGGCAAGTCCTCCATTTCTACTCGTTCACGATGATCCGATTCTACTGGGTGTATTTTTATTTTTTTTATCATTCTATTTTTCCCCACTGCGTTTCCTCCTTCCTGTAAAATCCACCCGACTGAACCTGTCGCTCGGGTTGGTTTAAAAAATGAAAACGGAGCGCGATGACAGCGCCACTCATAACAGGAAGAGAGCGCTTTGTCGCTAATGGGCCTCGAGGAATGTTGCAAGGCCGAAAGCGCCGCGCGTGTCGAGCCAATTGGAATCAAATAGTCATCGTTTCATCGCGTGTTACGGTTTTAGTGGAAACTAACTGAGACAAAGATCAGCGCCTGCGGGTCGCTCTCGATTGGTCACGCTCTACTATTTGAGATGTGTGTGTGTTTTTTTTTTTTTTTTTTGTTGTTACTTTTGTCAGCCACTGTAAAGTGAAACTAAATGAAATGAACGCTATACTGTAATTCCCGCACCTGATTATAAGCCTCACCCAAGTACATTTGTAAAGGAAATACCATTTGGTACATACATACGTGCCCAGATTGAAACACGAGATATTTACAAAGAAAAATGGTACACAGAGAGTTTAACACTAGCCAACGCTAGCGCCGCACTATTGCTAGCACTGCGCTAACAGGGCCGGCTAATAAAAAAAAAAATACCAGTAAAAATCCCTGAGACACGGCAGTAACACGCTGGCCGGACCGGTAAAAGTCACTTCCTCGGCACGTATATTCCACCGGTCTAACGCTTACGTTGTCGCATAAACCGCAGGGTTGAAAGCGTGTGGGGGGGGAAAAAAAAGTCGCGGCTTATCGGCCGGAAGTTAACGGTAATTGAAGTGGTAGAAATCGGTTGAATGCTAATCTATGTAAAACGAAGACCGGGACTTTCAGCAGTTTCACGTACTTTCGCGTTTTGTTTTTTTTTTTTAATTAACTGGCAACGTGCGTTGCAGGACTCCGTGGAGAGCATGCACTCCATAGACAGCTGCGAATACATCTGGGAAGCAGGAGTGGGCTTCGCGCAGTCCCCCCCCCTCAACTACATCCACGACTTGAATCGGTGAGCCTGACGTCCGCCTGGCTTTCCTCTCGTCTTGTGCCGCTCGCTTACTTTCAAATGACGGGCTGTCAGCACGGAGCTGCTGAGGTTGCTGCTCACCTGCTTCTCCGAGGTCATGTACCTGCCCGCCTCGCCGGAAAACCAAGTCCTCAACCCCTGGGTGACCTTCTTCTGCTCTGCTGAGAATCGGTAAGCCGACGGGTGCCGCGTACGTGCTCCCATCCTGGTGTGCAAGTGGAGGTGTCATTTATTGAGCCGCCGTCCTTAGACGTGACCCGATGAAACTCCTCATCACACTTCAACAGAGGTTAAGATGGCACCCAAACCATATTTTTATATTTTACGCCACTTTGAGATCAACATAAAAACACTGAAGAGCTTAAGTTGGTTTTTAAGCAAATCAAGGAGGATGGGTTTCCATCGATCCATTTTCTTTGCCGCTTATCCTCACGAGGTTAAAAGAAAAAAAAAAAGGGGAGAGAGTAAGATCCACGAATAGGCAAATTGAAAAATGTCCATCTGGAAAAATCTCCATGGAGTTGAAGTTACTTGGGCCAGTTGGCTGATTCTAAAAGTCTCGGGAAGACGAGATTGACACGGCAACACATACAGCAGCGGTGGAAGCGGTGCAGTCAAGAGAAATGCTACCAAATGAAGGGAATAGACTGTCGGGAAATACATTTTCTTGGAACAAATGTGTAAATGTGGTTCCGTTTTTCTGACAGGGTTTAGGCCGGCAGTGAAGGCCTCGTTGCGTTTAACACTGTTCTTGCCCCCCCTCCACCGTCGCAGGCACACCTTGCCCCTGTTCACCTCGCTGCTCAACGTGGTGAGCGCCTACGACCCGGTGGGCTACGGCATCCCGTACAATCACCTGCTCTTCTCCGACTACCGGGAGCAGCTGGTGGAGCAGGCCGTGCAGATCCTCATCGTGACGCTGGAGCACGACGGAGGGGCTTCCCACTGCCCGTCGTCTCCGTCCAGCCTGGAGGAACACCAGGTTTGCGAGCCGAGACCAACGCCGACTCTTTTGAGTGCCGGCGATTGGCTGGACTGATTTTTCTGTCTTTCCGCGCAGTCCTCAGGTCCCGAAAACCTGTTTGTGAATTATTTGTCGAGGATTCACAGAGAGGAGGTAGGGTCCAGTTCTCTAAACGCGTTCACGAGGGTCTTGTCCCGAACAGCTGTCTCTGTTCCGTCCAGGATTTTGACTTTGTACTGAAAGGCTTGGCTCGTCTGCTCACCAACCCGTTGACTCAAACGTACTTGCCCAACTCTACCAAAAAGATCCAGTTCCACCAGGAGCTCCTGGTGCTCTTCTGGAAACTCTGCGACTTCAATAAGGTGGGCCAGAACTCGCAATAAGGCCCAGTCTGTATTTCGGTACCCGAAAATGCATCAGGAGCGATGCACTTTCTGGTCCAAATCGGGGTCCCACACCGGACTGGGTCAGCAGATTCTTCATTTGGTTAGCCTGACAGCTGACAGTCGAGAAAAATCCAGACTCTTTCTGAGTTCCGCTTTACATCTGAGGTGCGTGGAATCCACGAAACCTTTGGTCATCTGGACCGGAACCGTCGGATCATGCATTTGTGCACACGTAGATGAAAGTTATCATGAAGATTTTGATCTTGACTCTCTTTTATAAGCGCACGACTCCGGTGAATTCCGCGTGAGCCGAGGCGGTTCCTCAACATGAGTCCATTCTGTGTTCCCGGACCAGAAATTCCTCTTTTTCGTCCTGAAGAGTAGCGACGTCCTTGATATTCTGGTTCCAATCCTCTACTACCTTAATGATGCCAGAGCCGACCAGTGTAAGTTCTGTTGATTTTTTTTTTTTTTTTAACCAAAACAAAATACGGAGAAGGGCTGGACGTCCTTGAGTCCCGTCGTCGTCGTTTGTGTGCACGCGTAGCCCGCGTCGGCCTGATGCACATCGGCGTGTTCATCCTGCTGCTGCTGAGCGGCGAGAGGAACTTCGGCGTGCGCCTGAACAAGCCCTACGCCCTCCACGTGCCCATGGACATCCCCGTCTTCACGGGCACTCACGCCGACCTGCTGATCGTGGTGAGAGGCCCTGGCCTGGTTGCCACGGAGACCGGGGGGGGGGTGTTTCTCCTATTTCCCAGTCTGCCAGCTGTCGCTTTGTTTGCTTTGCAGGTCTTCCATAAGATTATCACCACGGGCCACCAGCGTTTACAGCCTCTGTTCGACTGCCTGCTCACCATTGTTGTCAACGGTGATTCATTTGCCTCATTGTCACGTTCGTTATTGCACTCCTCTTTCCAAACAGGTGGAGAAATTCCTTAATTCCTCACATTTTCCCGTCAGTGTCGCCCTATTTGAAAAGTCTGTCCATGGTGGCGGCCAATAAGCTGCTCCACCTGCTGGAGGCCTTCTCCACCAGCTGGTTCTTGTTCTCTGCCGTCCAGAACCACCACCTAGTCTTTTTCCTCCTGGAGGCGTTCAACAACATCATACAGTACCAGTTTGATGGTGAGGAGACCCTCGGAATTGTGTCCGCATTTTTCACAATCAGCCTCACATATAGAAAATTACGGAAGCGTATTGCTACCACACACACAAAAAAAAAAAAAAAAAAAAAGTCACTACCACGTTATAACGTGATATGTTTCACGTTATAATGGGGATGTTTCATGTTATAACATATGTTTCACATTATGTGGTTAATTGCCCGTTCTAATGTGAATCATTTCATGTTGTAACGTGAAAAGTTTCATGTAATAGCGCAATTCATTTCATGTTATAATGTGAAACTTTCATGTTATAGCATGATATGCTCGACGTTACGTTCATGTTATAACGTATATCCGCTTCACGTTATAACGTAGAAAATAAAAAATAAATAAATTTCACCCCTCTTCACCCCACCCCCCAAGTGGCAATTACTTCCCATTCTACTACATTACTTCATATTCTTGCTCCATGCGCAAAGGCAATCGTAGCGTAGTTTAATACCACGACTCCGTGAAAAAGCTCACCAAATCCACGTTTTGTGCAACACTCAATGAGAGTCCACTTCTACCCGTGTCTTCCTGTATGGAAGGATGTGAGTGACCTCAGGGTCACCAACTTTTCAGGTTATAACGTGGAACTTGTGTTTTATCGTGATATGTTTCATGTTATCACATGGTTCATTTCACGTTATAACATGAAACGTTCATGTTATAATGTGAAATTAATTATAACATGAAACGTTCATGTTATAATGTGAAATTAATTATAACATGAAACGATTCACGTTATAATGTGTAATTTACCACATCACAACGTGAAACATATCCCATTATAACGTAATGGCGACCCTTTTTTTTTTTTTTTTTTTGGGTGTGGCAGCAATTCGCTAAATAAAATAAAGGGAAGACGGGGCCCGCTCCAGCTCGTGTACCTGTAAATAAAACAAAGAGAGGGGGACTCATAAATGTAGGTAATGCAGCTGGAAAAAAAATAAAATAAAAAAAAATGACAAAATATATTTTTTAATTTTTAAAAATCCTCTTTAAGCAAAACATTAAAAAGTCTAACATCAAAACATTCTTGCAGAAGCACCTCTGTTGTCTTTAGACCAAATGTCTGTGACAAAACCAATTTAATGTGCTATGGAAATAAAAAGTGCGCCATCTTTTTAAAACTTTGTGTACAAAATTCCGTGTGATCTTGCAACAGTCAAATGTTGTTGCATTTTAAATCAAATGAAATCAGATTTTCATCAAACACTGAATATGGTTCAAACATACATATCTTCATCTTATGAACATACAAGACATTTCTCATCACCTGTACGTGTTTAATTCTATTGTGCAATTTGCCAATGAAAGAAACACACTTCCCGGTAACCAGTTAGTCGTAACTGGTTAAGTCAACGGCGCGCTCCATTTTGCGTCTGCCGCTCGGCAAGATGAGTGATCGGCAACGAGATTAATGGCTGATTGCGGTCCTCAGGGAACTGTAACCTGGTGTACGCCGTCATCCGCAAGCGGAACCTCTTCCACCAGCTGGCCAACCTTCCGTCAGACCCGGCCTCCATCCAGAAGGCCCTGCAGAGGAAGAGGAAGTCGCCCGACGTCATCTCCCGCACCAGCTCGCAGGAGACCGTCTCCATGGAGGGTTCCCGCCCCGCCGTGCCCGCAGAGCCTGGCACCCTGAAGGCCAGCCTGGTCGCCATTCCCGGTAAATCAAGATGCCCCCCCTTCGGCCATTTATCCGAACGCCACGTAAGGCCCAGGCATGGATGCATTTATTTTTGTGTGTTGCATTACATATTTTGGAATAAGTTCAAGTAGATCAAAAACTATATTTATCTGGAAAAAAAAAACAGAACTTCTAATTTGGGTAGGTGGGTTCGACACATACAGTATCTGTCAAGTACCACCGGTACGGAGGCGGACCCAAATGCAGGACTCCCAGGCAAAGGCATGATGTTCAGTGGGTTGTATTATAAACTAAAGTCGTGCACGATCCCAAAAAAAACGAGAAACAATGTCCGATAACTATGAGACAACAAAAAGAGCGTAGCAAAAGCGGGACTGGACGATAAGAATGTCGTGGCGGAGTAACTCTGGATGCGGTAAAGCATACTCGACGAACTGGCAAGGGCCAGTGACAAAACTCCAACTTAATATGTGGCCTCATGTGAAGCAGCTGTGACCGGCGACAGGTGCCATCGATAAAACCGCTCAGAGCGGTGGCCGGGCCACGCCCCTCCCATGACAGCATCCGTCTCATTGCGGATCTACGTATTTCTTTTCAGGTATTGACAAACTGACCGAGAAATCTCAGGTGTCCGAGGATGGGACCATGGTGTCCGTCCCCAAAATGGAGCACTCGGAGCAGATCGCCGCCAGCAGGACCAGCGACACCGAATCCAACTCGGGCAGAGACAATGAGGTCAGTGTGTGTGTTTGTTGTTCGGGGGGGGGGGGGCAACCTAGGTGGGCGTGAGTATCCCGGCCGAGGGCCCTCCTGGGTGGGAAACAATCCAAGTAGACCTGGGAGCTCAAAGAAAATTATTGGACGCACTAACTCTTTGTTCCTCACAGGATGTTTTCTACACTGAGGCAGAAATGGAGAGGAGACGTTTGTCCAGTGCTTCTTCAGCATCGACTTGGGGTCCCACACCAGACTGGGTCGGCAGATTCTTCATTTCTAATATTAAAATGCGCTCAAAGGGAGGAAGTCATTTCTGTTGGCTTTACGTGTTTTTTTCCCTTGGCAGGTTCTGTCCTGGAAGTGTAAGCTCCCCTTGCAGACCATCATGCGTCTGCTGCAGGTGCTGGTTCCACAGGTGGAGAAGATCTGCATCGACAAGTACGCCGCTCCTCGGACCGGGCGCCCGTTCTCCGTATTTCCGTCGGCAATAAACGTTCCCATCGGTGTGACGGCAGGGGCCTGACGGACGAGTCGGAGATCCTGAAGTTCCTCCAGCACGGCACGCTGGTTGGCCTGCTGCCCGTCCCTCACCCCATCCTCATCCGGAAGTACCAGGCCAACGCCGGCACGGCCATGTGGTTTCGCACCTACATGTGGGGTGTGGTCTACTTGCGGTAGGTATTGAAGGGGCGGAAACGCCACGGCACCGAACGGAATATCTGTTACCTCACGGGGTTGAAAGACTTGGGATTTTTTTGAAGTCTCATCGCAATGCGCGTCGAGACAAACAGCCGCACTCATAATCACACCTAGGGGCAATTTAGAGTGTCCAATTAATGTTGCATGTTTTAGGGATGTGGGAGGAAACCGGAGTGCCCGAAGAAAGCCCACGCAGGCACAGGGAGAACGTGCAAACTCCACACAGGTGGGGCCGGGATCGAACCCGGGTCCTCAGAACTGTGAGGCCAACGCTCTACCGGCTGATCCACCATGCCGCCCCCTCCGGTGTTCTATACTTAGTGTAATTAATGCCCACGCGTGCGAGAAAGGAGTCACTCTAAAAGTAACATTCATAAAAAAACTGGAGGGTCGCACTAACATTAAACGTCCATAACAAGGTGGGGGCCACAAAACATCATCTCGCGGACCACAAATGGCCCGCGGCCCGCAGCTTGGAAATCCCTGTTAAATAATATTCAATTCCTGAAATACAAACATGAGAATTAAGCTTGGAGCTTTGCACTTTTGCATACTTTTTTAACTTCTATGGAGTTAAAATAAATATAGATTTAAAATATTGAGTATTATTGATTGCTGGTTTACTGTATTGTTGACGTAATGAGTAATGGGTTCATTGTAATTATTTTGTGGGTCTCTCTCTGTCCAGCAACGTGGACCCTCCCATCTGGTACGACACGGACGTGCGCCTCTTTGAGATCCAGAAGATGTAGACGCGTCGAGCCGACGGCGCCGAAGCCGCCTCGCAATCCTCGCCACGCTGGCCGAGCGCTCGTTCGCGACCAGCCAGCAATTTTGTCCGTAGGCAACTCGCTACGTGTTGTGCTGACCTCGAGAACGTGCAGCTGGTTTGTTTTCGCCTCGAAAGGTAAAAAAAAAAAAAAAAAAAAAAAGCGCAGGTCAAGTCAGATTCAGAGATATTATCGTCATGGTGATGAGTCCCCCCCCCCCCCCACTGTTGTAGTGGGGTCAGCGATCAGGTGATGAGCTCGGATGCCAGTTTGACACCGATGTTGCAAATTTGAATGCTCATCCACATCAGTAGTCACATATCAGTCACACGCATCACATCACGTGACTTTGGGGAACTCCGCTCTCACCGTGTCAACGTTTTATCTTTCTGGACATGCTTTAAAATGAACTTTCACCTTTTTTTTTTTTTTTTTTTTAATGTAACAGTACAAACTACGACACTGGATTGTTTTCCGTTTATAAGGTTTAAAACTATTTTCCTTAAATTATTATATATATATATATGTGTGTGAAGTGTAGTGGATACTAAATGCAGTACGTAAATATTGAGTGATTAAAAATATCTGATAAAGTGGTCAAAGCGGGTTTTCCTTTTCACCAGAAGATGGCACTGTTTCCCTGCCTTGAGATAAACACTATCATTTTTTTTCCAAGGTTAGGGTGCGGTCAACCTAAGTCAGTGCTAGTAGTTTTCAGAACAGTTCATACTGCCATCGGTTTCATCCATCCATCCATTTTCTTTGCCGCAGATCCCCAAGAGGGTCGCGGGGAGTGGTGGAGCCTATCCCGGCTGTCAACGTACAGGAGGCGGGGCACGCCCTGAACTGGTTGCCAGCCAATCGCAGGGCACGTCGAGACAAACAGACGCACGCACAATCACACCTTGGGGCAATTTAGAGTACCCAATTAATGTTGTGTGTTTTTTGGACGTGGGAGGCAACTGGAGTACCCAGAGAAAACCACGCAGGCATGGGGAGAACACGCAAACTACACACAGGAGGGGCCAGGATTGAACCCGGGTCCTCAGAACTGTGAGGCCAATGCTTTACCAGCTGATCCACCGTGGCGCCCCATCGGTTTCAAAAAAATATCAATATTGTGGGACAACATAAGCACCAAAGACTTGAACTCTTTCCCCAGATGTCATCTTTTCCATTCTTCCAAAACAAACAAACATGGAAGTCACCACCGGCACGGTGGGTGGATCAGCTGGTAAAGCGTTGGCCTCACAGTTCGGAGGTCCCGGGTTCAATCCCGGTCCCGCCTGTGTGAAGTTTGCATGTTCTCCCTGTGCCTGCGTGGGTTTTCTCCAGGTGGGCACTCCGGTTTCCTCCCACATCCCAAAAACATGCAACATTAATTGGACACTCCAAATTGCCCATAGGTGTGATTGTGACGCTTTGTCTCTGTGTGCCCTGCGATTGGCTGGCAACCAGTTCAGGGTGTGACCCGTCTCCCGCCCGTTGACACCTGGGATTGGCTCCAGCACTCCCGTGACCCTCGTGAGGATAAGCGGCAAAGAAAATGGACAGATGGCACAATCTTTTTTCAACAAGATAAATATCGCAGGAATAAAAAAAATTTTGACAAGTCTCCATGGTCCAAACACACAAGATCCTATTGTTGTAAAGTATTTCTCAGTTCCAGAGTATACACAACAGAACAATGTCATCAAATCTTTCATGTTTCAATTTTATTTCTAAAAACACTTTTTTTTTTTTTTTAAACATTTTTTAAAAAAAAGTTGCCGCGGACTCGTGGGGACGAGAGCTACGCGATGACGTAGACCTCGAAGAGACTGGCCACCGAGTGCATGCGGTAGAAGATTCCGAAAGGGAGTCCGATGTTGACGACGGCCGTCCACATGCCGAACTTGTAGAACTTGATCTCCGCGGTGTGGTCGAATTGAGGCCTGGCGCCGAATGCGGGCATGATCCAAAGCTGGGAAGCCAAAAAGGTACATTATGTACGTGATTCTTCGATGGAGCAAATGGTACAATACGTTATTCTAAGAAAAAAAGAGTTATCGCCATAAGTGCAAAATCTTTTGATACAAGTGTTCGAATGTGGTATTATAAGCTATCCATAATTGCAGTTCGACAACTTATCCCTCTCGGGAAACGGGCTCAACGAACGAATCGCAAAGTGATCAACTTACGATGATGTTGGCGAGCATCAGAAAAGCGCACACTTCCTTCACGGCTCTCCTCTTCCAGCCGGGCCGCGTGGCCGCCGCCAGCAGGCGGCTGGACTTGCGCTCGTCGGCGACGCCGCCGCTCGGGTCTTCACGCGCGGCGCGGAAGGGCTGGCGTCGGAGGCCCTCAATGATGAAGTAGTTCTGCAGGGACAGCTGAAGCACCACGAGGACGGCCCAGGACAGGTTGAGGGCGTCCAGGGGGTCGCGGGCGCCCGTGCCCGCCACCGCCGCCACGATGGAGAAGTAGCTGATGATGAGCTGGCCCATGGAGGCCCCCAGCAAAAGCGGCACGTCCAGGTTCCGGCTGGGGTTCTTCTCGGACACGTCCTCGCGGCGGTCGAGCCGGTAGACCGCGCAGCCCGCCGCGGTCGAGATGCACATGACGCTCACGATCACGATGTTCGTGACGAAATGGATGAGCAGGGCGTGGCGGCGCGCGGTCTCGTCCTCCAGGGCGATGTCCACCTCGTAGACGATGAACGTCATCAAGCCCGCCGCGACGAGGAGGAAGCCGAGCACCGGGCCCGCGAGGGCCTCCCCGGGGCGGAACCGGGCCGCGGGGCGGCCGCGCCCGTCCGCCAGGCGTCCCACGTTCTTCCACATGACGTAGGCCGCCACCGAGGCGAAGAGGCTGTACTCGATGTTGAAGGGGTACAGGTAGAAGAAGGCCTCCTTGAAGGCGTCGCACGAAGAGTGACTGCAGCTGCACTCGACCGCCTGGTCGTAACTGTCTGACACGCAGACGACAACCACATCTTGTCTTCTACTCGTATAAACATTGCTAACTTTCAGGACAAACGTGTCTTCACAGTCACTCAAACGTGAGGAACACAAATTGCTGAATTCAAGGTTATATTGGGTTGAACATTCCGTGTTAAGTACAGTTTGGCTGCATTTAATTTCTGAATACATTACACTTGCACGTACCGTCATTTTTGGCCTACAAGCCACAACTTTTTTTCACATGCTTTCAACACTGCGGTTTATGCAGAGAAGCGGCTAATTTGTGCATTTTTTTTTTTTTTTCCTAAGGGCCGCAAGGGGGCACTTGACCGGAAAAGGTAAGAATGAGACCGGTGGAATATATGCGCCGAGGAAGTGACTTTTACCGGCCCTGTTAGCGCTGCGCTAGCATGTCAGTGGTATTTACCGGGGAGTTTTGTTTTAGCCGGCCCTGTTAGCGTTAGTGCTAGCTTTAGCGCGGCGCTAGCGCTAAACTCTGTGTACCGTCTTTGTAAATATTTCGTGCTTCAGTGTGGGCATTAGCGGCTTTTACACAGCTGCGGCGGATGTATGTACCAAATGGTATTTCCTTTACAAATGTACTCGGTGAAGCTTGTAACCAGGTTCGCACTGTAGGCCGGGAATTACAGTAACTTGGATTTTTTTTTTTCTGAATTTGATTTAGGTACTATTTGTAATTTATGGACAAAACATTTTATAAAAAAAAAAAAAATTATAAAATAATTGACAGTTTATTTTATTATATTAAAGCGCAGTTAGTCAATATTCAAACTGTTAGTGGTTGGCATTTTTATATAAATAAAACTTATGATTGTGGTATTTTGGAACCTCGGGGTAGTTTGAAAATTTTGAGAACCACTGCTTTTTACAAATAGTGAAGTTTCCATTTTTTTTCCCCTCTTGGTCAAACGTTTTTAAAACACTTTCTGGCAACGTGAACCAGTATCTAAATATAAATATTTAAATGATTTTACATTTTTCAGTAAAACACGACAGATGCAGGGGGGCAATCACCGATTTTCTCGCCCATGTGTAGCGCCCGCATGCGCGAATCTAGTAGAAAAGCTACCCTAACTGTCGGCAAGCATGATTTTTAGCGCTGCACGCAGATTTTGTTGATATTCGACGTCGTCAATTTACCCGTGAGAGCATTTAGGTGCTGCTGTTATGGTGAGCAACAGTTTGTTTCATATCTGCGTGTGAACAGATGATTGAAAACCATACAACTGCTAAATATGTATACACGTTTATATTTTCAGTGCTTTTAATCACCGTTTTATTGTTTGAGGTCCTTGAGTTACCTGAAAGGTGCTTGAAATGAAAATGTACTATTACTATGACTATATGAGGAAATAACCGATACCTCTATACATCTTGGACGGGACGCTGAGGTTCAGATGGGGAGCCCCCGTTTGGTGGATCGACTCCTCGGTGACGGCCGCCAGCCACACTAGCAGGTTAGTGGAGAAGGTGAGCATGAGGCCACACCTGGTGAGGACGAGGACAAGCGAGGGAGTCCGGCGTGACGCACGAGATCACGTCGGGACGGAATTTTGCGGGGGTGTCGTTCGTACCGCGTGACATTCGCCTGGACCTGCACGCAGTCCTTCGCGTGGACCCACAGGAAGTAAGTCTGCGAGAGAAACCAACCGGTCAGACCAGTCCGATATGACACGACAAATAAAGCCAGGCCAAAATAAAGGCTTTTTCATTTTAGCCATCAGACGGGGGGGGGGGGATGAGCTTCATGAGTAAATCAGGAACGACAGCATGCAATTTGCTCCGCCCGTGCAGACCGGAGACGATTTTAGCTGTAATGAGTGTGCTGCTCAAACGTAGAATATTTCTTTGTACATAGCTCTAAGTTTGCCCGTGACCAGGGGAGCGAGTGATGAACCGCAACAAAAGGAAGAAAAAAAGCAAAATGTTCCAAAAGAGAATGGACAACCTGGGCGAATAAGAAGACCGCTTGGACGACGGGGAAGGCCACTTTCACGGCGGAGTCGCAGTGGAGGTAGCCGATGGAGTTGGCCGCCTTGAAGACGTCCATGAGCAGACTGAGCAGCCCGAACAGGACAAGTCCACCTTAAAAATGCGCGCACGAGATCACGTGAATGAATTCTAAACAACTGCACAAGAGCCGTTAAATTTTCTGCCCGGACGACGACGACGATTAGGCTAAGATTCGATTGGGGCTGTCGGGGTCGTGCAATTTAATGTTCGTTACTGTGGTCAAAAAAAAAAAAAAAAAGAATTTAGAGATTATTCTTACTGTTATTTACCCATGCTGTCATATTAGCGTTCTACTTTTTGAGTATTATTTTATTAAATATCTTTATCTCACTTCCATCTATCACTGTCATTCTTATAATACGAGTTGTCTCATACTTACTACTCAACCTCTTTAATGAAAGATCGACGAAGACGTTAACATCTAGTCGTAATTCCATTTTAAAAAGTAACTCATTGATAAACTCCATCTTAATATAGAAAAATCTGTACGATGGTAACAAGGACTGTTAAACTTACTAGGTCTATGACAAGTATTATCGATTCATAAGAGATGACGCTGCGATAAAAACAGTTATCACATTATTATGCTTTTACTCTGTATGGTTACTCAATAATGGGTAATAAGTGAGGGCAGACCGGATTGGCTTTGTACAACTAAAGGCAGTCAGCACACCTCGGCGAATTCATCTCGACACCGGCTTCGAAAGCTCCCGTCCGCTGGCGTACACGACGGAGTCGGCTGGGGTAAAGGGGAAGCTTAAACCATGGAATTGGAAATTAAATTCAATTAAAAATTGGAGAGTCGGTCAGGACATTTTTCCCCGATTAGTCCTGCATGATCTGACACTCGGTAAGATTTTTTTTAATAATCAGGCTACCACAGATACTCAAGTCTAATTGAAGTGACTCCTGCCCATTACACATTTTTACTATTAAATGAAGACATCGTATATAATAAACCAATCACTTTTAAGTGTGCTGCGTCGTGGATTATTGCGATTATTCACCTCGGAGCCACACGGGCCCGGCGTGGCTGTCCTGAGTCATGAGGTCTTTGTTCTTCGGGTAGGTGACACCGGCGTAGAAGAGCATCCAGAGCGCGGTGAGTGCGAGGAGGACCATGAGGAAGACCTGGCGGTCGACGGCCGTGATGGCCACGCGGTTGAAGGCGCTGCTGCTGACCAGCGCAGACCCCAGGATGAGGACGTTGATGCACAAAATGGTGGACAGGAGCCAGCCGGCGTCGCGGCGGCCGCGCTGGCTCGCCGCCTCCGCGTGGCGCACGCTCCCCCGCGTCGCCTCCGCGTCGTGCAGGTGCTGGATGTTCTCCATCCGGGCAGCCGTTTCGATGTTGGACGGGTGGGCTTCGGCGCTCCCGTTCGGGATCTTCCTGCAACGGCCGTACAGAAACAGAACTCCGGCGCTTTTCAAAGCTGGAAACTTTGCATTCACGGCATCAAAGGTACTGCACTTCAGGAGAGGCATATCTACTTGTGACAAGACAAAAATGTTTTTAAATATACGTTTGCATTACCCTCAATTCCCAATCCATTTCCACGCATTTTTTTTTCTAGTTTGGAATTTTAAGTGTCCCCGTTTTAAGCTTCCATGGAAATTTACTGGAAATGTTTCACCGCCTCCATCCCTAGAAACAAGAAGGTTGGGATCATTTCTTATGCGCTCCTTTTCTGATATCAGTGCCGATGGTCTCAATACAGTTTGCCCCAAGGCTCTGATAAGACCTGCCATTACAAAAGACAAAAGGAAAAACCTGAACCAGATCCAGTTTCAAATGAAAGAATTGAGTTGCTGCCGAATAACAAGCCTCAATTTAATTTGTTGTCATTCCATTTGTCACGATCATCGCATAATGTGAACACAAACGGTTTACGAAGTGATCTCAAACCGGTTTGCCTCAAGTTAAAAAGTTGTGGACACAAAACGGCCCAGGTTTCGCTCCATATTAACTTCGAGCCATTCACACTAAGCGGACGGGGAAGGGAAATGGATACGCGTTCAAACAAACTCCAAATAGAAATTCAAAGAGTCGTAGGATTTTGCTTTTACCCCAAAATTGATGTGAAAACTAATGAAGGTGTGAGAGTGAGTATACAACGCCTGCATATATAATCAACTTTGTGTTCAAATGAACAGGCCCAAATAGCAAAAAGGGTAAATGGAGTAAATTTAAACGAGATTACAATATACACTCGGTACAATCTTTTTTTTTTTTTTTGGTTTGCTGCGAGATTTTCTAATGTAAAATATGCACTTTAATTGGCTCAATAAAGGATGAGAAACACTGCACTATAAAATGTTGAACGCACTCGCTCAATTTGAGATCCAATACAAGAACTGCATCCAAACGCTGCTTGTACAAAATCACGATTTTAATTGACACACTCACGGAGGAGCTTAATTCTAAACGAACAATTTTTCAATTATAGTTGGCACTTATCTGCTGCTTTACCTTGCAAATAACTTGTTGCAGGTCCTTAGCATCCTCTGGGCCACAGTTCTCATTTCAGCCTTCTTCACTCGACTTTTCAAAAAACAAATAACGCTGATAAAAAATTATTTCTTACGTCAATTGTTACCCTGACGCCTCAATATTTTCTTGGGTAAAATAATTGTAACTTGTTAAATTTTAAACAGCATCACAAAGGGATTTTTTTTTTTTTTTAATGAAATAAAAGTTAAAGTGGGAGCACACGCCGTCAACTTTCGACTCGACCACCAGCTGAGGTTGGTTTCAACTAATTGCATGACGCCACTTCCGGTCAGAGGCTTTCAGGAATTGTATTTTCTTTTTTATTTACATGTTTGGGATTTCATCTAGTTTCCAAGACACTTTTCAAAAAATAATGTATCTTTGATATTCTTATATTTGGACATTTTTTTCAAATCGAATTATCGCGCTGAAATTACGTCATCACGCAACACAAGAAGGCGCTGAGTTGCCACCGTGCTATTTTTCTTTTGCTTTTTTTCTTTACTTCTGGATTAGTGTTTTTATCCAAATATTTAGGCTGCTGTGTGATAATTAATAACTTAAATTAGACTAGGGATTTTTTTAATTAACTGTATTTCACTATTCGTTCTGTTAGCTAAATTCATCTCACTCTACGAAGAAACATTGAAAAAAACTCATTCTTTTATTTGAACATTTTCTCAGTGATATACTGTACATATGCAATTTGTTTTAAATGTTTATTTATGACACTGTCTATATCCATCAAGTCATTTGCAAGCACTCTGCTAAAAACATTTAAAAATATATGCATTACCATTTTTCATCTTTCAAAATCTTGTCAAGTTAATATACTCTGAAAACTCAATTTGATAAAAAATTTACTTGTATGATGCATTCATTAACTAGCTCACTACTAGGGTCCACAAATCAGAATATATGTATTTATATAGACACACACACACACACACACACACACACACACACTGGATTTTAATGAAGTTATATTTGTATCTTCAGACATTTTGTCAACTCACAACACTACAAAAATGCAAATTTTTTTTAGATTTGATTTTACTCTACTAGTTGGCGAGCTATCCACAATTTATTAGACAAAATGACAGTATTCTTTATAAGTTATATATAAATTTTACCAAGACAAGACACTCTTCAAGTGTTTATGTTTATGGAGCGCGTGACAACGTGTGATTACTTTTTGGGTTTTCTTTTCATTTTTCAGTCATGGTGGCAAAACTTCACACGCTACACTTGTGTGCATCGTCAAAGCCTGTCCGTCACTTGAAAGTAGCTCTGGATCTTCCCTGAAGATAGCTATTAAGTAAATTAGCCCAACTGCGACATCACAAGGGAGTGTAAAACCCTTCACAGATGTTCAGAAATTGGCAGATGATCCTTTACAAAATGATATTTTTGGTATGCACCAAACAAACGACGTTTTCCTTCTTTGAGAGCCACACCGCAAGATACAGCGGCTCAATGAAATTGGCGTTGTACTTGTGAAGCAGCCTCATGGCGCCGTTCGCCTGAAAAAACGACACGTGGCCGGCGCGGAAGTCGACGTACACGCCGATTCTCGTCACGTCGGCCGCCTCCACCGGCGTCTCCACGCCGGCGTGCCAGGCGGAGAGTCCTCGGCTGTTCCTCCCGACGCACCACGAGAAGTCGTTGGCGGTGATGCAGCCGGCGCTTTCTTGGCCCTTGCGCTCGATGCTTTTGTAGGTGACGCCCACGTGCGCCCCCTCGCCGCTCAGCTCCGCCTCGGCGTAGTGGCGGCCCTCGTAGACGCTCTGTGACGTCATCGCCTGGCGCCAGTGCTCGAAGCGATCCGGGTGCTCCGCGTAGCTGTGCTGCCAGGGGCTGGTGTTGGTGACCTTGGTGTTGTCCTCTGTTAGACGCAGGAAGTTGTGCACCGTGTCCGGGTCAAAGGTCAAATTCTTTGCATCTAGAGGGAAAAACAAAGTCATACAACGGCCTACTTTTTTAAGAGCTAGCGATATTTGATATTGCGGTGAAATTTCAGGATGAACTGAAAACACGCTAGCCATCGTTTTTTTGTTTAGTCTTGGCAGTGAATTCTCTCTAAGTCACTTCACAATAAGCGTCAGTTTGGCAGATAGTCAACAATTCTTCAGAAAAAGAGGCTTCGGGTTGATTCATAAATCATTAGTTAATTCTAAAGGTATGACTTTTTTTTTGAAAGAGTTTTTTTTTTGTTTGTTTTTACATTTCGAAAAGTCTTCCGCGGTCTTCGGAACAGGCAACCAAACGTGCGGCGTCTGGGACAGGCTGCCTGGTTGAATAGATACAAAACAAAAGAGTTATAGCACGGAGAGTGTTGAAAAAAAATGCCATGTTTCCCCTTTTGCATCACACCTTGAGAAATGGCGCTGAGTTTCTCGTCGTAGGAGGTCAGTATCAGGTCACGCAAGTCTCGCGTGACGCTGGCTACCACCGGGACGTAAGAGTTTACATGGTCCAAACGGGTCACGCTGACATTAGGAAAACAAACATCCTCCACTCCTTCCTTCCACTCTGAGTACTCCTAAAACCAAACAATGGCGACTGTGACCATAATACCGTATTTATTGAAGACTTTTCCCCGCTGAGCCTTTGTCCCGATTAATACTCAAATCTGTGTACACTGTCAACCGTTCAGATTGCGTAAGAACCCCTAATCCCCCCCCCCAGTTAGATAACTCGTCTGTCAGTCACCTGCAGGAAGGCGACGTCGCACTCGCACCGCAGCGCTTTGCTTAGCCTCGCCAAAGTCTTGCTGAGCTCCGCCTTCCTCTGCTCCAGGTGCGCCTCCACGCCCTCCGTCTGGCGCAGCGCTCGTCTCCGCTCTCCCTCCAGCCGCTCCGCCGCCCGCTTCCTGGCCTCCGCCACCGCCTCCTGAAGTCTCGAGAAGTGCTGGTCCACCTGCGCCGACACCTCCTGCACCGCGGCCTGGAGAAAAAGCCGTGGAAAGACTTCAGTGCAGATGATGGGTGCGCGGAGTTTTGATTTGATTTAGAAAAAATCTCAATGAGGTCAAATCTAATAAAAAGGTTTTGATGTGTATTTTAGATTTAGATTTACATCAGGCAGCATAACCCCAAATGTAGTTACGGTCATCAGTAGTCACGTGTTGTCTGCCACCTGGAAGTTCTCTGATGTCGATTGTGAGAAACAATATGAAAAGGTCAGTTTCGATAATTGCAATGTGATCGTGGTGGTATTAAGAGGTGGATTAAGTCTCCGTCACAGACCGAGCGCAGGTACCAAAAGTACCACCCACTAGTATTTGTGTTGCTTGTGGGCGAATGTCCTGTTGACAGACAACACAAAACTGGAACTTTTTGAAAAGGCACATCAGCTTTATGTTAATAGACTTAAAAAGGAAGCGTACCAAAAAGAGAACACTGTCCCTACTGTGAAACATGAATGGGGTCGTGCTATGTTCTGGGGTGCTGTGCTACATATGGCGCAGGGTTTCTTGAGTCTACGCAGGGTACAATAAAATCTCAAGACAATCAAGGTAACTAGTGCGGTAATTGCAACCAACTACGTTTCCAAGGTAATCTTGTCAATAAGCCCCACCAGTGGGACACAATGTAAGCTAACAAGAAAATAAACCACTTTGCAAACCCTTCACGTGCGATCACCGTCCTAAATTCAGGGATAATCGTTACCGTCATGCTGTCGTTGTTGCTCCGCAGCTTCCCCATTGCTTTGTCTGTGGCCACGATGCTCAGATTTATCTCCTGGTGCTTTTTCCGCATCTCACTCTAGAACGAAGCACAGTCCGGTTTGTTCATGTGAGCATTACAAAGACAATTTTGGAGCCCCTGAGAACCAAACTGGGCTAATTCCATTTTTGTCATTTTTCAGTTACATGCTCTAGGGATTTGCGAGTTTGGACCCTACGCTTGTTCAGGGATTGAGGAAGAGCTGACCAATGACAAGACAAAGTAAACAGCAAATGGATTTATTACAAAGGAATGTGCAATACAGACGTCCGGGTCTTGTCTAGGTACTTGCCGCACACAAGACGTGTGTCTTCTGGCCGGTTTTCTGCATGCGAAGATCAAGGACAGCCGCCGCGCTCGACAACACATCCTTGTCTGATTAGCAAATGGACAACACTTTATCTGTTGATTATTTGTATAAGGTCATATTTGAGCAAAAAATGAAAGTGCAATAAAAGTAAAATAGCCTTCAATGCAAAAAAAAAAAAAAAAAATCTTTCATGTAAATACTTGTCCAGTTACAATTTTGCCTTTGCACAGTCAGTGTTAGTGAATGTTGACTTAAACCACAATTCAACTATTGAGTTAGCAAATGACAATAATGGCGTTAGCCCACTGTTGTTCCCGGTGGTTACAAATACATGTATAAATATAATAGCGCTCAGACCTCGATCCGAGCCCTCGCTTCCCCCAAAGACGTTGCGGTGTGACCTTGGTGGTCCTGACCGCAGCAGTCCGAGCACAGGCAGCGGCCGTCCGTCAGACAAAAGCGCTCAAGCGGAAGACGGTGGACGTCACACGTGCGCGCGTCCACGTGACGTAAAGGTTCCACCAGTCGGTGGCTCTGGAACTTGGCGTTCTCCAGGTGAGGTCTGAGGTGATCCTCGCAGAAGGACACCAAGCAGGTCAGGCAGGATTTGACGGCCCTGCCCGGCTCGTCCATGCACGAGTCGCAAGGGACGCCGGGCTCCTCCCGGCTCTCGCCGCCGCTTGTCGCCATGTTTGTCGTCCTTCATCTGAGTCAACTTTATTTTTCCGGAACTGCCAAAAGTTCCTCCTGTGCGTGAAAGGAAATACTTGCAGACCACGCCCAAGCTATTATTGTCTGACTTGACATTCTTGCTCTGTTCCAGTTTGACCTTTGTCTCGCTAAACTAGAGGCAAACACTCGGTCCAAGGAGAAAAGGGAAGAAAATGACTTCAGTATGTGGAAAATAAACTTCCTCTAGGCTATTTTTTTGAAACGTCAAGCATGTGAGTGTGGATGTCTTTCTTCAAACGTGTCACGTCAGCCTTTTGCACGAGGTACTTCTTCCTTTTGACGCTATGTGGTCTACCGTGACCCTTGGCATTTGTAAACTTGTTTGAGGGTCAACATGATTGGACCCCAAGCTACATACGAATAACTGAAGAGGACGATAATATTTGCATTGCCATGAGGTACCACGGTTCCTGAAAAAAATCCCATTCACCTTTGGATCCGGATCAAGTTCTTCTGTGGTTTTACGTATTCCTGCAAACATAAAACTGCAATGTGAGTGTAATTCCTGTAAAATACCAGGGGATGGAAACATCTTAATCGAATGCCTTAAAATACCACAAACGTGACCAAGTACTGACTCTGCAGGTGAAAGTGAAAAAGCAGAGTAGATGCAAACGTGAATCTTAGTGCGTTTATTACATAATCTAATCCAAATGCGAACACATTAACAATGTGCAGAGAAGTCCACGGAGACCATAAAAGTCTTCAAATAGATCGTTATGAACTTGTGAGCTATCATAATCTACATAAATATTGACTCAACATGCACTACACGGAGTGCGCAAGTACAATAAGCGACGACGGGCAAGTATGATAAAAGTTACCGAGCGACGCGTTCACACACTCTCAAGTAGTTCACAACTGCAAATGTGCAGTTGTCCTGCCTTGGCGGGGACCAGCTTTGCGATGCGTTCAAACGAGAGGTTAAATGAAATGTGACATTACATTAATAATTGCACGTCTAGTGTTTCAAGAGTAAAAGAGCACAGGCACGAGAGTCTGAGTCGACCCCACGGGGGGGCAAACGTGTGTCCCCCGACACAAGAAGTTCTTTCGAGACTGCAACTTTGAATTTTTTTGCCTTGATCCTTTCCACGTTAGAGGTAGATGATGTTCTCGTTTCCGCCTGCGTTGATGAGCACACCTCCGCTTGGATCATCTGCGCAAAAAAAGAGGGTTGCGATCGGTTACGTTTTTCTTTTCCAAATGTATTCTCTGCAGTTTCACATCTGAGGGTGAACTGGCTGACTCTGTTTTTGTTTAGAATTTTTTTTTTTTTTTTTTATTGTTGCAAATAATTAATCATCAAATTAACCTGTAGCTGGGTGAAACGAGTGACATCATAAAACCTTTATTAACGGTACAGGTAAAGTCAAATTGTAATACTCCAAAGTCATCAAAGTAGAAACTCATGACAACTGTTACTGTTCAAAATTAAACCATGAAAAATGGATCTGTATTAGACGTATTGTATTGGGCTACAAGGACAGAGACCAGGATACGATACGATTGCGATAGGTTGTCAAGCTACATGGTCAAGCTACGTCCTTATGGCATGTCATTGTCGCCACGCATCGAATCATCTGAATGCGCGAGGCCGCAATGTCTCTGTGGACGCAGTGGCCCGCAACTGACTGGGACCGGTTCAAGGTGCCCCCCCCCGGCAACACGAAGAAGAAGTGCTCTAGAAAATGGATGAATTAAAGGCGCTCACAGTTCACTGTCTTCCATGCACTCCGGGTCGTCAATTGTCTCAAGCCGTCTCCGACAGGCATCTAAGATCTTCTTCCTCGGTCCTAATGGGACGTGGATGCTCTTGAGGTCTTGGTCGGAGCAGAGCATCAACGCTTGGAGGTCGATCTTCTCTCTCCTGAAGATGGAGAAGAAGTCGCTCATGCACTGCGTGGCCAGGAAGACTTCCAGCGGGCTGGTGTGGGCTTCGTCGTCGTCATCCAGCCCCAATTCCACCTCCTCCCAGGGAATCTCCTCCATGTTCCTCTCCTGCAGGCTGCGAGCACTTCCTATGCTGTCCTCGTCCAGGCTGCGGTGAGGGTGCAGCCTGCTGCGTAGACGCACCGCGTTGCCCAAGCCATCAGATCCATCTGGATCGCCCAGGTCGAACATCCCCCCGCTCACGTAGTTCCTCCTGAAGACCATGGTGCCCAGGCCGGGCCGGTTGAACAGGGAATCGTGTCCCGAGTCTGTGCTGACCTCCGAGTGGTCCGCATTGGCCCCGTGGAGGTCCGGCTCGCTGATGGCACGTGAAATGGCGTCATCGTTGTGGTCTCTGGGAAACATGTCACGGACGTTGCGGCGGCCATAATCCTTGGGGTTGACGTCCGTGCCGGGTTTCAGGAACATGACGTCATTGCCCATCTGGAGCCCGGAGAGGGAGCGCACGCTCTTCCTGCCGTCCTCGTAGATCTTAAAGCTCCCGTCGCCTTGTTTCTTTTTCTCCAGTTTCTTCTGGATCTTCGTCTTTCCTCGGTTTGTGGCGTGAAGAGTAGCCTGAGAGGAGCACAAAAGACACGTTACTCAGTGACTTTCAGAACACGTTATGAAGCCAAGGAAACTTACGTCCCTTTAACTTTGGTAAATTTGGTCTTCAAAATGGCCCGGACCTCCCTGTCTGTTAGACATCGCTCTCCCTATTTGTTGGTCAGTGCTTCAGTCTGTCTGTCTTGCAGTCCCTCTGTCCGTCTGTCCTGGACCTCTCCATGTCCGTCCATCCACGGGGTTGCTCTGTCTTGTCTGTTTGTCTTGCACCATTTCTGTCTTTCTATCGATTGCTATTTTTGTCTCCCCAACCTTTATCTGTTTGTCTGTCCATTGCTTATTTGTCAGTTTGTCATTGTGGCCATCCTTTCTCAGTCTGTCTGCCCATCTTCTATCTTCCCCCCACCTGTTCATTTGTCTGTCTATTTGTCCGTCTTTCCATAGCCGTCCTCCCCGCCGACATCGATTGTCATTTAAATTTGTACCGTACACACGATCGATGCCAATCACAGTTTTTTTAACTTGACGGTGTTAAAAGCAAGTAAAGACGTGTTGACCTGCGAATATGGCACATTGACGGTGGCTGCGCTGAAGTTGTGCAGCTTGTGGCTAACAGAGCCGCTGCTGTAACTGGAAAAACTCATGACGTCCGACACGGACGCCTCGGGCGCCTCCTTTTGGAACTTCTTCTCCATGCGCTTGTGGTGCTTCTTCTGCATCTTGGCGCAGTCTTTGATGCGCCGCTCGGCGTCTCGAAACGCTCGTTCTTTCAGCTTGTTCACGAGCTTGGGGTTGAGGCCCATTTGCTTGGAGGCGATGGAGTCCAGGTAGCGAACGCAGTCCATGTGACTCTTGGTGGCAGCCATGTTCAGAGGGGTGTGGTAGTCGTTGTCCAGGCACCATATGTTGGCCCCGAAAGACACCAGGAAGAAAAGGCAGTTGTGGTGGCCGTTGGCAGCGGCTAAGTGGAGGGGTGTGTTGCCCCATATGTCACACTTGTCAGGATTCCCCCTGTGGAGCACGACAACTTGGTTAGCTCCAACATTGAATGTCTAATTACCGCCAAACAGGATACAAAAATATGTTACGTCTTTCCCAGCGTTTCTATTATGAAAGGCCACCAAAATATCAAATCGGTACCCTCTCACTTTTGAAAACTGTTTTGATGCTGTTCTGGTTCCAGAAGTATGGTACGGTTCACTTGAAGAGTGATGTACTGCAGTTCATTGGTGGAGAAGGTGAAAACGGACTAATCTGAACCATTACGTACTGCTTGGTAGAAAAATGTCTTCTCAAAGGGCAGTATTGCGTCACACCATCCATTCACCTACTTTCTTTGATGTTTATCCTCACTAGGGTCTGGGCCGGAGCTGCCGCGCACCCCCCACTCTCCTCCCCAACTTCCCGTGAATCTTTGTTCATCAATTCTTGGTAGTTGTCAATTGGGGTAGGCCATTGCCTGTTCCAGCAAGGCTGTGCCAGTGCACAGAGCAAAGACCATAAATGTACCAGTTTGATTATGAAGAAATTGAACATTATCCTGGACCTCAAGCCCACAGACAGGGTGGCGCCCTGGGCCGTTAGTCTCCAGTCAAAGTTGTTGTCACCTCCGCAAGAGTCACGCAGTGGCTGATCTGGCTGTAATGCGAGCTTGTCACCGCCGCCCGACTCGTGTTACAGGCGAGGCTTTCAAAAGCTTTCAGCGAGCTCAAACTGTGTAATTGTACATAGCCGATGACGTCGCGGCGCATTCCTCAAGTCTAATCGTGGCTGCTAGGACAGTGCGGCCGTTTAACACACTCTATCAAACGCGAAGGACTACTTGTTTACGATTCAATAAGAATCCCTTGTGCGTGAATCATCTTTATTCGCCACATATGTCAGAAACATACAAAGAATTTGTCTCGGTTAGTTGGAGCCGCTCTAGTGCGACAGACAGTCCGAGGAATCCGCGTAATGCTAAAACATTGACAGTCAGTCCTAAGGTGTTAGCAAAAGTAGTATCGTCCAAATGTGAGGTGCTAAATGGGCAATGTTCTGTGAACGTGGGAGCTTGTGTTTGGCCACGTACCACAAAAATGTTGTACTTGTACTTGGGTGTTGACTTCTTTACCACACCCTGGCCTTTGCTTCCACTGGTACGGTGGTTCTCCAGCTTCTTACTCCGAGCACCCTCCCTTGAATGCTTAAAAGTCTTCTTTAAAGTCACACGGTTACATCCTGTTTCTCGAAATCCCGCGCTGAGCGAATGCCGAATTCATTCGTCAACGTGCGATAAACTCGTGCCAAAAGATGCGAGGTGATCATCGGTCAAAATGTTATTTTAAGTTATTTACGACATTCCCAGCTCAGATTACGTAGCGCGGGGAACATGACCGTGATAGCTTTATGCACGGTAATTTATGTCTCGCTGAACGCGAGAGAGGGTCGTCCGTTGCGTCACCCCTCGAGCGTCCTTTATCATATTTGCTTTCTTTGACAGCCGTTGGCCGAGCGCGGCATCTTCCTGCGGCCTGTTCATCGTTTTCCTCCGATAGCGATTGGTTATTTATGCCCGGTGTCATGAGAGGAACACTTTGTACTTGCCACGCCCGCGGGGGCTCTTGTTTGCATTGATTCCGTGGGAATTGTCGTTCCGCACGTGCCTCGTCGAGCGCACGGCATACGAGATTATACTAAAACGTTTTCTTTTATTTTCACATGTGACATTTAAACAAACCTAATGATATAAAATCGATATTTGGTTTCATGCACGAAAATCGTTACGGCAAAAATTATATATCCAAGGATGACTACAATATTTCGAATCCTACAGCTGATGATCTCCAACATGTATGGTTTCTGAAATCAAATTGCGAGAAAAAAAAATACGTTTGCGACTGATTTCTTGGATTGGATCACATGAGATGTTGTACTGGCCTGTGTCGTTTTTGCGTGTGAGTTTTAAACCTCACAGGGCATGAATTATTTCTCCATTTGACACAGTCCTTAATTTGGAGGCTTCATAATGGCTCAATTTTTTCTGAGCGGCAGGCGAAACAGGTCAGCCGTTGACGAGGAGACGATCCCGTTGTGTGCTTCATCGTCGCAGCGCTGCCTGACGCTACTGCCCCTTTGACACCGCCTCGAAAAGTCAGGATTTCAGGGATTCAGGAGGCAGAAATTGACCAGGCGACTGTTGGCCTTCGACGGTAACGAGCTAGCCGGAATAGTCGGATCGGAGTGCGATTGGACATCCGGTACCAAGCGAGAACCCGGCCGAGGTCCAATAACGATTTTAACACAGCAAAACGGCTTCTCGCAATCAGATTTCAGGTCTCGTCCCACCTCTGTTACGGCTCTAATATATTTCCTACCGGGAGCCGTGAGACGGGAGCGGCTATTCAGTGGTCCTGTCTTCACTGGATTCTGTGTTCCATTTTCTACTTAAGAAGGACTTTCAGGTATCTGCGCTTTGAGTTTCTCAAAAGAGAACCGTCACTTTTTTCAACATCCCCCAATGATGACACAAAGTAAAAATGTCTTCAATAGCAAGAAGCAGAAGCCAACCTCGGGGGATTGCGATCTTGGGACAGTAGCAATATGCAATAACGTGGACCAACAAGCATTTAGGACAACGGCAACAGATTTGGAGAAACAAGTGATCTCCCATCCATGAACTTATTTCAGAGGATTGTTTCTTGTTGACAACAAAAATGATTCGTGACGAATGTGACGTCTTGTATTGGTTTAAAGACAAAAAATCTGCCAAATTTTAAAATGGGCCGATTGAGAATTTTTCCATTCGTCGATTCAGAACCTTTGCATGTGACAGAAGAGTCTCCGCTAGGATGAAGGGCAAAGTTTATAAAACAGTGGTGAGGCCGGCCATGATGGACGGATTAGAGACGGTGGCACTGAAGACACAACATGAGAGTGACATAATAAAGAATGAGAGGGGTGGAGGGGGAAGAGTGAGGCTACAGGGAGAAGAGATAGCAAAGGTGGACAACTTCAAATACTTGGGGTCAACAATGCAGAGCAATGGTGAGTGTGGTAAGGAAGTGAAGCGGGGTGGAACAGCTGGTGTTCTACGTGACAGAAGAGTTTCTGCTAGGATGAAGGGCAAAGTCTATGAAACAGTGGTGAGGCCGGCCATGATGGAAGGATTAGAGACGGTGGCACTGAAGAGACGACAGGAGGCAGAACTGGAGGTGGCAGAAATGAAGATGTTGAGGTTCTCGCTCGGATAGGATTAGAAATGAGCCCGTTAGAGGGACAGCCAAAGTTGGATGTTTTGGAGACAAGGCCCGAGAGAGCAGACTTCGATGGTTTGGACGTGTCCAGAGGCGAGAGAGTGAGTAGATTGGTAGAAAGGTGACGAGGACGGAGCTACCAGGGAAGCGAGAGCGAGAGGAAGACCAAAGAAAAGGTTGATGGATGTGGTGAGGGACGACATGAGGACAGTTGGGTGTTAGAGAGGAAGATGCACGAGATAGGCTTAGATTGGAAAAAGATGACACGCTGTGGCGAGCCCTAACGGGACAAGCCAAAAGGAAAATAAGAAGAATTCAGAATCTTAGCAAAGATATGAAAACATGTTTTGATAGCATAAACGTTGCGCTAACGCTAGCTAGTTGAAACAACATGGGAAATACTCCTTGTGTGAGCATTTCTGGATTTTATTTATATTTTTTTTATTACACAAACATCTGTACTTGAACTTAAGTACAGCATGCGAGCCCTTTGACCACCTCTGGGAACCCCAACCAAGAAAACACAGGCAACCTGCGGCGATGATGCGGCTATTTTGGGGGATTGTCGTGTAAAAAGCCAACACGAAGGCCACTAAGTCGCATTATCTTTTAAAGAGACAATATCCACCGCTTACTTTATCAAGCACAATCTTTTGTGATAACAACCTTATAAAAGTCACAAGGATGGGCGCCCGCGCTTGTTAAAGTGTCACAGCGACAGCGCATAACAATGCAAGCATTTAGAACGGCGTCATAATTCACGCTCGTTTACGGGGCCCCCGACGAGGACGCCCGGGTGAGCGCGCCGTGAAATATTGAAGTGGGAGCGCATGGCTGCGGAGCATTTAATGAATTGCGATAACTCGCACATGACCTTGAAGGCTGTGGCGGCGAAGTGACATTTCAAAGTCGCCATTTAAGCGTTCAAAATGACTGACTGTCCTCTCGTCGTCGTGAAAAGCCCGCAGTGGGCCGTTAGCTGTTAGCAGAGAGTCAGCGCGCGCGTTGATGCTAGTTTCGTTAGCCCGTCCGTGTTGTTTCGCATTGCGTGTTCGCGTTAAACTGTCAGACTGTTGTGTGATTTACACGTGTAATTATCTTTGTTTTATATCTGATTTTAAAATAAACTTCCACGGGCAGTGCCGATAAACAACTTTGCATGAAAAGTTATATTAAATCACCAACTTTTCTTTGTTTTAATAATAAACTGAACATTTGCTATCATTGTAGCAAGACATTACATTCATAAATATGTATAGTTCATTAATCATAACTTATTAAACAAGTATTTAATGCGAGTTAAATGTTAAAAGCATGTATCATTTTTTTATTTGATAATGTGTTTTCATTTTATGATATTGTAGTGTGTGGTAAATGGGTAATTATTAAATTAAATGCAACTATCCGCTTTAGTGGAATTTTGCTTTTGCTATTTCCGATTGAACGGTGGAATCTTTTTCAAAACGAAAACATGCATAAAGACAATCGTGTTTGGTTTTTTTTTTGTTTTGTTTTTTTTCTGGCCCTTAACAAAAGGTCGCATTTTAAAGAGTCGCCAAACAAGAAGTTCTGCCTCGTTGTTGTTTCCAGCGGCTCTTTTTCCGCCCGCAGCAACGCTTCCAATCATTCGGTGGCACCGCGTCTGGCACCTTCGTCATCCTCCTCACGGCTCCGTCACGTCATGTACTGTATGTGCACCTTCAAAGTTCCCCTGGGTCGCCCCGCATTGTTAACATAAGCTGACTTTTGGAATTCGCTACCCAACGGGAGCTATAAATTATTATTTTTTTCCCCCCGACAGCACTTCTGTAAATGTTCTTTTTAAGTGAGGTGAAATTTTTGCATAGGCATACAAATTGGAAACTATTCCAGCGTAATTTAATGGGCTCCCCCTTCACAAACTTTCCTTTCTCGAAGTAGTTTTTGTTTTGTTTTTCCAAACTAAATAATGGTAATGATTAATTAATAAGTTGATAAATTAAGGGGCAGCACAGTGGCGCAGCCGGTAAAGCGTTGGCCTCACAGTTCTGAGGTTCAATCCCGGACCCGCCTGCGTGGAGTTTGCATGTTGTCCCCGTGCCTACGTGGGTTTTCTCCGGGCACTCCGGTTTCCTCCCACATTCCAAAAACACGCAACATTAATTGGACACTCTAAATTGCCCCTAGGTGTGATTATGAGTGCGGCTGTTTGTCTCGATGTGCCCTGCGATTGGCTGGCGACCAGTTCAGGGTGCAACCCCGCCTCCTGCCCGTTGACAGCTGGGATAGGCTCCAGCACTCCCCGTGACCCTTGTGAGGATAAGCGGCAATGAAAATAGATAGATGGATGATCCATTTCGGAACTGTGGAATATGTTGAAGGGAACTTTTGAAGGTGGGACTGTGGACAACTGCCTCACAATTCTGAAGACCGGGGTTCAAATCCCAGCCTTCCCTGTGTGGAGTTTGCAAGTTCTCCCCGTGCCTGCGTGGGTTTTCTGCGGGTACTCGGGTTTCCACCCACATCCCAAAAACACGCATGGTCGGCCCAATGAAGACTGTAAATTGCCCGTAGGTGTGAATGTGTGTGCGATTGGTTTTGTTTTAATGCGTCCTGCGATTGGCCGGCAACCGGCTCAGGGTGTACCCCGCCTCCTGCCTGAAGATGGCTGGGATAGGGCTCCAGCACTCCCGCGGCCCTTGTGAGGATAAGCAGCTCACAAAATGGATGAATGGAATTATTGAACGCAAAATTGCGTCATTATTCGAAGTAATTTAGCTATTTGGTCTCTCAAAAGTGCAATGTCACATACATTATGATCATCAGAGAAGTCATCATATTAATTCTCAAATATTCCACCATAGTTGCATGAGCTCTTTCCCAAATCAAGCCAACTGTTTTGTGATTGAGGCTCTCACGAGTGCATGAATTTAACAAGCACGACATTCCCTGAGGGTGACATCACCCTTGCAGCTCGTTTGCCTCATTGCCTCAAAGAAAAAGAGGGAGCATTCCCATCATCCCGTAGGGGAACATTCTCATCAGAGAAAACGATTTCACCCCCAAAGAAAATCGGCCTTTGGAAAGATAAACATCAGTGTTTGGGTCAAGCTCTCTCTAAGACATTTGTTTCGGTAAAATGCTCAAAAACATCATGCAGATTGGGCACGTTCACCAACATTCATTTGAATTTATCTGAAAGTAGATTTTGCTCGCTTACCGTGACGTTCGGTAGAGGTAAGAGCGCTCCAGTTGGGATTATGGAATTTAAAATTACGTTTTATTATTGTCAGAAGTGGGGGGGATAGGGTCCCCCTCATTTTCAGAATAATGGACATGCCATTTGGGGAATGATCGGGTTGGTTTTTGATTCAAAACGTCGGAAAATAGGCAAAAGTTACCTTTTAAGCCTGCTGTCGTGGAGACGACGATAACTAGTTTGCTTTCATTGAGGACAAAGCAAATGAGTGAATGATCACAGCGGAGAGGCTGGAATCACAGGATTTGGACTTTTTAAACAAAATAATAACTCTGTAACGATGGTTTGGCCTTGCATTGCGTGAGCAATGTTTCACTGCAGCTTTCAGTGGTCGCCATTGGGCATTTCGTTATCTGGCTGCTTAGATTTGCTTGTTATTGTTTTTTTTACTGAATTTATTTAGTTGTTTGGCCATGGTCAGGTGGTCCGATGGTCATTTGCTCATAAATAAGAAATCAATAAAAGCGGTCGTTAAAAAAGGTGCATCCCCCCCCACCCGATCCACAGCCTTCCACCCCCCTGTTTACTGGGGTTATACTTATATCACAGCTATTTCTCATATTTGGGTGACGGACAGAATATTAGAACCAGCTGCAAAACTTACAAACCCAGTAAAATGAACATTACATTATTAGAATATGAAATAGGTGTACCTAATGAAGTGATCTGTGCGAGCGTGCAAATTGTTTGTTTGTTTTTTTGGCACCCACCCCCTGGCCACGATGAGCCGCAGAGTCTCCAGGTTTCCGTGGTAGGCCGCCCACAGCGTGGGCGTCATGCCATCCTCGTCGGGCGCGTTGAGGTCCTTGCGTGTGGCCTCCCTGAGCAGGTCCAGGTAGCCGTCCCGGGCCGCCTTGTGGTACCTGTCGTTCATGGCGAGCCCGTTATTCGTCCGCCTCGGTTCGGCTTCGTCGACACCGCAGGGACCGCCGCCGCCGCCACCTCCACGTCCTCGTCGTTCTCCTCATGTCGGAAGCGGAGGAGTTGCCCGCCGCACCGGAGCGTCGGTCGCTCGGTGTCCACAATCCCGAGTCCCGAGTCCCGAGTCCCGAGCGGTTGTGCGCGTCGCCGGTATCCAAGGAGGCGACGACGCGCTCGCTCGTCACTCAGGCCGCCGACAGTGCTCCCCCGTGGCCGAACTGCTCCTACACACGCCAGCACTTGATTTGCACGGACTTGATACGATCCCCCCCCAAAAAAAAAACCAATCAAACTGTAAAGCGCAAAATAAGTGTTTTGAGTCCTCGAAAATGAGGGACTAATTCAACGTCTGGCAAAGACAACTCTCATGAAAGACTAAAATTTGGATGGAAAAAAGACAAGATGGTCAAAATCAGTAAAGGTGAACAGCAGTGATAAAATAACAAATCTTCACATTCAACATAATGTATGTGTAGCCTGTATAAATATGCATGAATATGCTGGCGCTAAGAAATGCACGGCAGTCCTCCATCGGCAACGTTATCGCCCTAAAACTTTAACACAGCACATAACTTGTTTGCTACTTCCACGAGAATGTCAAACGCTTGCTCATGAACCTGAATGGACTTGCACAAACAATGCACAGAGAGAAAAATCTATATTGTTTTTCTAGGAATAAGTATCTTATCCTGTATTTTTTCACACTGCAATAATTTTTGCAGGGTTTAAAAAGAGAAAAACATCGCAAAGTTATCCCCACCCGCGATATCATGCAGCCCTAATACTGAGCACTCAAAATTAATCAGAATGGCATGACAAAATCCAACGATAAAAACCTGGAGGACATTATACAACATATAAATACCGCTTGCTGTTTTGATATCCTGCCAACAGACAGAAAAAAATATATATATACATAACTGCACCACGCTAGCGTTAAACTCTTTCTGTGTAGCAAGGCTTATGACCAGCTGCGCTAACGCTAGCGCCGCACTCACGCTAGCAGGGTTGAAAGCGTGTGAAAAAAGTCACGGCTTGTCTGCCGGAAATTACGGTCAATACAGATCTTTCCGTTCTTAAGGCAAGTCACGTTGCCCACGGTTAAATGTGCCAGGATGCAGTCGGATGTCGGGTGGTGGTCGGAGAGGGTGTAGCCGCAGAGTGGCAGCCCCGCTTTCATTTGACTGGCCCAGGGGCAGCTGTGGGAGCTCGCCACCACTCGGGAGTGAGTGGAGTGAGAAACGAATGTCCTTTCCTTGGCGGAGGTCGTAATGCTTCCGTTTGGGATTGAGACTCCAGAAAATGCATTCATTTAATGTTTTTCATGACCGATCTTGTAATTTCCATCGGTGCACGTTGCACCTGCAATCCATTATTGCATCAAGAACATCCACCCATTTTCTTAGTTGCTTATCCTCACGAGGGTCGCGGGGAGCGCCGGGGCCTATCCCAGCTGTCAACGGGCAGGAGGCGGGGTACACCCTAAACTGGTCGCCAGCCAATCGCAGGGCACACAGAGACAAACAGCTGGATCACAATAACACCGACGGGGCAATTTAGAGTCTATAATTGAAGAGTTTGTTTTCAAAACGAGACATTTACGAAATCGGAGCTGGATAATTTTGGCGCGAGTTTCGTAAATCTGAAAAAAAATGCCTGCGTCTCGTTTCGAAAACAAACTCTTCAATTAATGTTGCCTATTTTTGGATTGTGGGAGGAAACCACACAGGCACAGGGAGAACATGCAAACTCCACACAGGCAGGTCCGGCCGGGATTGAACCCAGGACCTCAGAACTGTGAGACTAATGCTTTACCAGCTGCTCCACCAAGAACACTTTTTTCATATTTTGTTTACTTCAATTTCTACACAGTTAAATAGCACTAACGGCCGCAGCTTTCCCTCCCTGGTTTTGTGCAAATCATGCTCTATTCGCAAAATTTTATCCGATCAATTGAATATTTGGGTCTCGACGGCCCCGGAACCCGTCTCTTCCACTCCTCTTTCCGCAAACTAATCTCTCATATGTGGAAAAGTCTGACTTGACTGAAGGTAAACAACCACGAGCTAAATATTTCCTCGTTGCGACAGACTCGCCTTTGTCGCGTCTTAGCGTTGTTGTCATTGTTCTCACTTGAACCCTCGCTTCTTTTATACCGACCACGGGTGTACACGCGGAAGGCTCTTTATTTCACAGCAGCTGTGGCAATGTTTTAACAATCGCCGAGGTCAGGCCCGCTCCGATGAACATTTTCCGCGGCGGCTAATTACAGGATAATGAGCAAATTAAAAATAAAAAAAAAAAAAAAAAAAGAAAGAAATGGGTGCCACCAGTCGCTCACAAGTTTCTCTGCCGGCCAATTGAAACCTGCATGACAAAAGACATAAATATTTAAGACGGAAGATTACATAGATGGTGACTTGGGGGTGGATGTGTGTGTGTGTGGGGGGGGGGGGTGATATGACCCCCTTTTGATCTCACACACACACACACACATATGCACAAAAAAACCTTTCTAGTGGTCTTGAATAGCGTGAAAAACCTGAATGTGTTCCCTCCGAGCATGAAATCAAAAGATTGGCAAACGCGCTCTCATCGCACGCCTTTTCGGAAAATTCCCATCCCGTTCAGATTGCGGGGCTCGAGTCAAAGACCGTAAGATTGAGGCTCGCGCGGTCGTGAAAAAAGGGGAGATTCTCGTGTAATTTCCGTACAGTCGCCGCGCACGAGATGAATAACGTCAAAGATTCGGATACTGAATAAATATATTTCCAGTTCGCCGGCCAATGACCGTGAGCAGGATCAGTTTTTAAAAAATGCATGTGGCAACTGTACAAGCACATTTATTATATGCATATGTGAATGGTGAAAAAGTAGATATGGACAACAGTAATAATATATATAAGAATATGTACACCAAAATCATCTTTTAAGAAATAGTTCCTATGAACAGAAATGTCTCTTGTTCTTATCGCTATGTTGTTCCTTGTTCTGCATGTCATACCAGGGGAGCACCGACTACCTGAGAAAAATTCCTGGCCATTAAAACTGATTCTGATTATGATTCTGAACTATAAATGTATCAATAGTCTGCTGCCACGTGAAAAATAGATGGGATGCAGTTGAAGTACTGCTTGCACTGTACAGTACAGTATATATACAATGCGGTGCAGTGCATCCAGAGAAGGAACCAGTTTGAATGCGGCTGTGGAATTAGTGAGGGAAAAAATGTATTCCCTTGAAACAGGTGTTGAACTTTAGCGGGATATTTTGAGCAAAACAGGCCTTGTTTGGCCGCGATACGCTTCCCCGCCCGCGACAGATTTATTGACCTTTACGGCTCCTCCAGCTGTGTTTCGGGCGCCTATAAAAAGGGGGACGGACGTCTCTGCGTCCCACACTTGCGCTCAGGTCAGCCTACAGGTAAGGACCGGCCTCCACGGTCACTTTTTTTTTTTGGGTACACTTGTGTACGCTTAGGTAGGCCTCTTTTGAGTGATTATTATTCAGCAGATTTCTTACTTTTAGTCAATACATTTGGGGGTAAAAAAAAACCATATTTGCGCTTCTTACTCTGTCTCAATAGGTTTGTTATTTTTTTCAAGTGTGCAATGTGAATAAATGTGAAAAGATGAAGAAGAAAAATTACCCACAGGTGAGATTTTGATCGATTGACTGAGATCGTGGTTACTTGTAGGCCTTCAAATGACGCAACAGATGATGAGATTTGCCAAGGGAAATGAATATTTTTAATTGAGGTGTGTGCTTTTAAGTCCTGCTTTATGTCCAAAGCGCTCTCAGAAAACCTTTTTTTTTTCTGACTTGTTCGGCACTATCCATCCGGCCATTTTCTTTGCCGCTTATCCTCACGAGGGTCGCGGGGAGTGCCGGAGCCTATCCCAGCTGTGAGCAGAACATAGCACAGCCACATTTATGTTTCACAGTAGGGACAGTGTCCTCTTTCTCCCAGGCTTCCTTTTTGAGTTCATCCATCCGTTTTCTTTGACGCTTATCCTCGCGAGGGTTGAGGGGAGTGCCGGAGCCTATCCCAGCTGTCAACAGGCAGGGGGTGGGGTACACTCTGAACTGGTTGCCAGCCAATCGCAGGGCACCTAAAGACAAACAGCCGCACCCACGATCACACCAAGGGGCAATTTCGAGTGTCGAATTGATGTTGCATGTTTTTGGGATGTGGGAGCAAATTGGAGAGCCCGGAGAAAACCCACACAGGCACGGGGAGAACATGCAAACTCCGCACAGGCAGATGTCCAGGATTGAATCCGGGTCCTCAGAACTGCGAGGCCAACGCTTTTCCAGATGAGCCCACCGTTCCGCCTGTTTGGCACTATATAAATAAAATTGAATTGTTTTTATTGTTAAAATGAGCTAATTCATCACATTTTTTGGTCAGTTCACAGTGTTAGCAACAGCACGATGACATGCTGCCTCAATGGTATAAAAACTGTAAAAGAGTGCAACTATTTTGTGCAGTGCGATTTTCTTTTTTCGTACTGAAATGAAGTCATGAAAAGATATTTTTACAAATTCAATACAATTATGTGTTTACTTTACTTTCAGTTAGTTTAAAAAAGTTGAATCCGAGTACAACACGTGTCCATCCACCTGCCCTCCATTGTTGCAGCTCGGCGGAAGACGGAAACTGCGTGGCAATTTTTTGAGACGAGCTCAACTGGACCGGTCGTGTCGCAACCTCAACGTGCCAATTAAGTCTATCCCGTTCACGGAAAAGTTGGAACCTGGGCGGATCCAAACAGTGGGCGAGCCCGTCGAACCAGTCGCGCCTCAGCGCCGGAAGTCGGCGGTAACTCAAATACGATCGCATCTCGCAGGGCGCAATATGTGCTTGAACACCGGCTACCCGTGCAACTGCCTGGGCGACGGAAACCCCTGCGAACCCTGCAGGATGAGCAAAGACGAGAACAGCCAGGGAGACGACCCCTTGAAGGAAGGCGGGGCGCAGAAGACGGGCGAGCATGACCACCCGAACCACCAACCCGTCGCTACTAACAAGGAACGGGACAGAAACTGGGGATGGATCCTGTCCGGGGTCATCTTCATCAACATCCTGATGCTGGGCATCGCGCTGGTGAGCGGCAGCGCCTACGAGCACGTCGACATCAGCATGTCCGACCTGCAGGTCTTCCTGGTCATCATCCTCATCCTCACCTGCATCTGGATGATCTACTACATCATCTTCACGGCCAGGATCGAGAACGCCGTGGCTTACAGGGACCAGCACGCCGGACCCGTGTGGCTCAGAGGTACGTCGAACCTCCGCGTGTCCGTTTTTGGGGGGCAGGGGGCAAGCTCCAAAATACTGTAGCGTCCATCTTCTCACGCCGCAGGGGGAATGGTGCTGTTCGGACTCCTCAGCATCATCATGGACGTTTTCAAGATCGGCAGCTACATCGGCTACCTCCACTGCGAGTCGGCCATCAAGATTGTTTTCCCCGTCATCCAACTTATTTTCATTGTTGTGCAGGTAAATAGACGCCAATTCGAACAGTTATTAGTGGAATGTCTGCGGAATCTTAAACGGGGAAATCTGCTTGCAGACGTACTTCATGTGGGTCCACGCAAAGGACTGCGTGCAGCTCCAGAGGAACCTCACGCGGTAAGCGAGGGTCTCGTTTCTTTCTTGTGGAGGGGGGGGGGGAATAAACACAATGAAAAATGAGAAAAATGTTTTCCATCGGTAACAATGAAAGTTGAAACAACCCATCCATCGCTTTATTGCAAAAACTGAACAGGCAATTTCAGCATATTCAACTGTCGTACGAGTACAATTTCAACATCTTCACTGCGGGCCCTCGCGGTTGACTCGGATATTTGGATTCTAACGCCGTCAATGGCAGCGAATTGTAAAAAACAACAGAAGACATCAACCCAGCTTTTACTTTGCCGAAGCGCAACGTTAACGATATGCTACGTTGAATTGTTTTTCTCATTCTTTGGGTTTTCATCTATCTATCTATCTATCTATCTATCTATCTATCTATCTATCTATCTATCTATCTATCTATCTATCTATCTATCTATCTATCTATGCTATGTTGCATCGATTTTCTCATTTTTTGGGTAATAGATAGATAGATAGATAGATAGATAGATAGATAGATAGATAGATAGATAGATAGATAGATAGATAGATAGATAGATAGATAGATAGACAGACAGACAGACAGACAGACAGACGACAGATAGATAGATAGATAGATAGATAGATAATAGATAGATAGATAGATAGATAGATAGATAGATAGATAGATATAGATAGATAGATAGATAGATAGATAGATAGATAGATAGATAGATAGATGATAGATAGATAGATAGATGATAGACAGACAGACAGACAAACAGACAGACAGACAGTAGACAGACAGACAGACAGACAGATAGATAGATAGATATAGATAGATAGATAGATAGATAGATAGATAGATAGATAGATAGATAGATAGATAGATAGATAGATAGATAGATAGATAGATAGATAGATGATAGATAGATAGATAGATAGATAGATAGATAGATAGACGTATGGTGAGCTTTCGATTCAGGTTAAAAACAGCTTTGAACAGGTTGTGTGACTTTCGTGGCGTATTTCCCCCTCGAATATTTTGGTCGAATTCCAAACCGGATGACCTCACAAGCATGAGAACTGACTTTAAGTTGCAGCTGTCAAGCGTTTTTTTAAATCCTTCCAAAAACAACAACACGATCCGAACAAAAAGAGGAAAGCCCCCGAAGACCCGGCTGTGAGCCCAGAGGAACGCCTTACCAGGGTAAACCTTTATATTTGCGGAAAGTGGAACTATACACTGAGAACATTATGAAGACATGAAACCATTTGCATGATCTCATAATTATCCGTTTTATGATTTGGTCTGGCGCCAGGTGCCAAGTCGACAGGTTCAGCATTCAGTGCCACTCGTGCATATCTTCCCAGGGAGGGAGTGAACAAAAATAGATTATTACAGTCCTTTGCTTTGTTTTTTGACAGAGTTAAATGCGAGCTAGTCGTAGAATTTCCCCATAAAACTACAAAAGTGTCAAATTTGGACTCCGATTTGAAACGCAACAAATATCAAGACAGCTAATAGGGCCGCAGGTGAGCTGGGCTCCAATCCGGCGGACTTTCGGCAATTGCATCCTAAAACTGGGTTCTGCTGACTTGTTTTTGGGGGTGTCACTGTATTGTATTACACGCTTGACAAGGGATATTATATATTGAGAATGAAAAAAACTTGGCAGTTTATCGTGATGTGAAATTAACTTTCAGCACTGCTTTGTTTTTGTTCGGGGCGTATGACTCAGAAGATGTATTTCAGTTCGATCTTTCAGCTCAGTCAAAGCGCATTCCGGCGAATCGACCGCAAAGTAATCTTATACGTCACGATGGCATCAACAGCGACGTCAATTCTGGCTGAATCATGATGGCACCGCCCTTCTTCTTCTTCTTCCCTGTCGCCATAATCCAGGAAGTAGACCAAAATAAATTCTCCGGTTTCACAGCCTTTAGTATTCTTATTATCTTCCTTCTGCTACTGAGCAGAGGAATGGTCTGGAATCACCGGTCTGGTCGGCCGCAAATCCGCTCGTGCCTCGGACGGCATATTTGTTAACATCGCCACAAATTCGAACAAGAATTCCTCATTATGTCTGCTTCGTTCGACTTTATTTTGGTTGGCGCAGATGCGGGCTGATGCTGACCCTGTCCATTAATCTGGTTTTGTGGATGGCCGCGGTCACGGACGAGTCGCTCCACCAAACGGCCCACCCGGACGACGACCACGGCGACGACCACGGCGGCGACCACGCCAACGACACGCACGAAATCGACGACCACCACGGCAACAGCTCTCATAAACAATTCGGACGTGAGCTGTACATCAGTAGAGGTACCGAAAAAAAAAAGCACTTCGGGCTGAGGTGGCCTTCGGGTGGCATAATGCCAACGCCGTAACCCCATTTTTGTCCCGTGCCCCAGCGAGCTTCGGCGAGGACGGCTGCGAGTGCAGCCACACGTCCTGCAGCCTCTTCAAAGAGGCCTACTTCTACCTGTACCCCTTCAACATCGAGTACAGCCTCTTCGCCTCCGCCATGGCCTACGTCATGTGGAAGAACGTGGGCCGACTGGGCGAGGCCCACGACCCGCACGGCCACAGCCACGCCCACAAGTTCCACCTCAAAGACGCGGTCGTCGGCCCCCTGGTGGGAGTCCTGCTGGTTTTCGCCGGTCTGGCCACCTTCATCGTGTACGAGATGGACATGAAGGAGTACGAAGGGGAAGACCACAGCAAGCGAGACCAAGCGGTGATGATCCACTTCATCATAAACATCGTGATCATAAGCCTCATGCTGGTGGCAACGTTGATCGGAGTGAGCATCTACAAGCTGGACCGCCGGGAGCACGACTCCGAGAAGAATCCCACGCGCAATTTGGACGTGTGCCTGCTGGTGGGAACCTCCATGGGGCAGTTCCTCATCAGCTACTTCACCATCGTCGCCATGGTGGCGTCCGGAGCCCAGGGCCACCTGAACAGGCTCAACCTGACCTGGGCTATCCTGATGGTGATCCAGATCGGTCTGCAGAACTTCTTCATCGTCGAAGGTCTCCACCGGGAGCCTTTCCACGAAGAGCACCACGAGCAGATAACCTCGGTGACGAACATCTACGCGGTGGGGCACTACAACAAAGAGGTGTACAGTCTGGAAGGGTCGGAAATAAGGGCCAAGCCCGAGCCGGAGCCGCTGGTGGTGACTCCGTTCGGGCACGTGGTGCACTACCCGCGCAAACTGTCCTGGAAGAGGCGAGTCCTGAAGGAGGTTTCCGTCTTCCTGCTGCTGGCCAACATCATTGTGAGTATCCCTGCGCCGGCATCCTTTCGCAAAACAGAGAACAAAACCTCTTCTTTTCCTTTCGGCTTGTCCCGTGAGGGGTCGCCTCGGCGTGTCATTTTAGACGAACGCGCATTTTGTTTGGCACTAACCGGGGTCAAACCCGCTTAGCTTCCGAGATCTGGAGACTTCGGGCGTTCTCAGGGTAGCATGGCCGGATGCAAAATAGAGAACTAAACAAAAATGGTAAAAGTACAAGTACAGTGAATTCCCCCCCCCCCCCCAAACCCAAGTGAAATTGACACCTAACCTAAAAAGGTTTGCAATTGTCTATAGATGTCACACATGGCGGCAAAGCACCGCTTATGGCTAAATGAAACCCCTCAACTCAGATCAAAAAAGTTCCTCGACACCGAGATGGTGAAAGTAACGTTGTTATTGCCGCGCACCGAAATTATTGAAAGATAGCTTTTTAAAAAAAATCTACAAATGAATATTTATAAAATGTTTTTGTTATTAATTATTGATCATATTTTCAAATTAGGTGGGGGATTTTGGAATGCCAGGACATTTCTTAGACAGGTCCAAGGAAGACACCAAATTGGCCACGAATCATTCTTAGAAGCCAACGACGTCAAACAATTCTTGTAATCAGATCATCAGAAAAGTTTTGAAATGATACATATTTCTTGTCTTTTTAAGTTAAGTAACAAAGTATTAAAGTAGTCAAGTAAAGTCTTTCAGGTCAAGCACTTGGCTAGCTAACATTTCCCATCTTTTGTCGAGCAGCTGTGGATCATGCCGGCATTCGGCGCTCGCCCCCAGTTCGACCACCCGGCCGAAACCGAATTCTACGACTTCACCATCTGGGCCGCCATCGTGAACGTCGGGCTGCCTTTCGCCATCTTTTACCGGATGCACTCGGTGGCCGCCCTCTTGGAAGTGTTCGTCATCTCGTAAGCGGGCAACCTCGCCGGCCAACCGTCGTCTGTTCATTCCCTTTTTTCCATCGATACCAGCAGTCTTCAAACTTTTTAATTTTTGTGGGCCCGTTTCCCGTAAAGCAATAATTTCACGCACCGGCATGGAAACGAATGAATACGACCGATCAATACTCCGAATGTAGCTGTTGGTGCCGGTCCCGTTTTGGTGTAATGTGAGACCCTGCCACTCGAAGTGTGCGACTTATGTCCAGTCTACTTTGTTTTGTTATCGTTGCAGAAAAATCACACTTCATAAAAACAGAAAGTTGCAAATTAAAGCAAGACATTCGGTGGATTTTGGGCTTATTATTCCCACATGATGCCTGAGCGCGTGAGACTCGCCTGTAGGGCAAAACCCGTAATTTTAAGTAGGACTGCCGATTGTCTTAAATACAGTTGTGAACTTCTTTTTCTTCTGCCTCATCATTTGCTCTTTTCCCATTTCCGAGCAGGAAGCTTGTTTGAACCCATTTTTGCCAGCTTGTGGGCTTATTATTGTTTTTTTTTTTTATATATACGCCGTATCGCGAAATTGAAAGGCACGTGATTTTCACATTTTGATATCTTCAAGAGGCGGCACGGTGGGTCAGCTGGTAAAGCGTTGGCCTCGCGGTTCTGAGGACCCGGGTTCAATCCCGGCCTCGCCTGTGTGGAGTTTGCACGTTCTCCCCCGTGCCTGCGTGGGTTTTCTCCGGGCGAGCACTCCGGTTTCCTCCCACATCTCAAAAACATGCAACATTAATCGGACACTCTAAATTGCCTGTAGGTGTGATTGTGAGTGCGGCTGTCTGCCCTGCGATTGGCTGGCGACTAGTTCAGGGTATACCCCGCCTCCTGCCCGTTGATGGCCGGGACGGGCTCCAGCACTCCCCGCGACCCACGTGAGGATAAGCGGCAAAGAAATTGGATGGATGGATGAATTTCTCCAAGACTCGATGAACTCTAAAATATTTTTGGCTTTGTGCGGCCTGGAGCAAGATGGCCTACGGAGCGGCGCCTGCTGGTGGTTGGGCATCTCATCTGTACCACTTAACCTATTCGGGGTCGCCGTGAAGCTGGCGCCGATTCCAGCTCATTTTTGGAAAACTGGTCGGAACCCGGACAAATCGTCTGGCAATCACAAATTGTCTCACACACACACACGATTCAGAGTGTTCACCCGATCAAGTGCAGGAAAAACGTGCAAATTTGCCTTGTTTCTTCCTTTGCCATGTGCAATGTTCCACCAAATTTTTGTACAGAATAAATGTGAAATTTTTGTTGATTTTTTTTTGTATCTATAAAGACTATTATAATGTGTTAATGTCGAAACTGATGTTATTGCTGTTGATGTTTTTCAGTAAGTGATAAAAGTATTTCTTTTACCGTGTAAATGTATTTGTGTAATGCTCAAATGTCAGATGAGTGAAAATAAATTAATTCCAATATTTATAGAACTTGTGTCTTCAATGAAAAAAAATCAATAAAAATGATTTGAGGTGGTGGTGATGATTGCCTTTATTAAATTGATCATTTTGGTGAACTTTCTGTATTCATTTGCCCAATGAAAATATAGCATTTCTGTCTAATAAAGTGGTGCATTGAGATACGAGTCAATTTTTTTTTAATTACGTATTTATTCAATTGAAAAATAAAAAAAATAATCTTTTTAATGGGTGCCCAACTGCAAATAAGAGGGGATCCCCTGTAATCTTATCCTGGCCCACCCAAATTATTTTTTACATGCTTTTATTTGTAAGAAAACACTCCCACATTGCATTGTATGAAAACTAAGTAAGATTTGCTCTGTTTCCTTGCTTGCGCTTCTTCTGTTTGATACCATCTTAATGGTGCAATAGCGCCACCAACTGATATTGTGCTTCCACTACAAGGAAACCAATGTGAATTGATGATGGGCAAGCGTTGCGAAATGGTTGCGAAGTTCGCAAACGTCATCTCGCGGACGACACTTGAAGTACAGTCGCATCTCAAATTTTGCCTTGCCTCGAGACAAAATTATCGGCCTAGGGACGACCGCTGATCTAAAAAAAAAAAAAAAAATAGGGACAGGATGGTTCATTGGCCACCAAAACTGCAGTTGCCATCCGTCATCTTGATACTCCCAAAACAATCTCGTGTTAATCGCTAGTTTTGTGGCTGTGAGAAAATATTCCACAGGTAAATTAGAAAGATTTACTTTGACACTGTTGAAGTTTGTTTGTAAAGGTTTCTTTTTTTAATTTTCTGATAAGCTTAATTCACTTGAGCAAAGTTTTGTTTCCAGTTATGTTGTTCACTGTTCACTCTCTGGTTCACCTTTATAGGCCGACAGTTTTTCGCGATAAAGCCATGTAAATATTTTCCCAAACCTCATCAGTGGATAAGCAAGAAAACACATTTCCTGTGAATTTTTTGATGAATTTCATAACACAGAACTCAGTGAATTGAATTAGATTTTCAAATGCGAGGAAACAAGTTTAATTTTTTTAAAAATAGGACATCGCAGAGACGATGAATGAACAATGCGTTCAGCATGTATTTTCCCATTGCGATCCATCTAATTTATTGACTTAAAATGTAATGTTTTCATGACCAAAAAATGCTTAGTTTTTTGCTATGTTATGATGATAGTGCTTCACAGCATATTTTGGAAAACGTTAACATGTCACGGAAATCGGGCCCTAGGTAATATGCAAGGTTTCTTGGTAGTCACTGTGTTATATTTCTTTCCTTTGCACTTGGGCATTTTTTGGCTTGCCAAGTCCAATTAAAAATCCTTCATGTTACCAGAACGGAAAAACATGCCAAGCTCACACGACCGGTTTTCACTGTACATGCCAAACTTTGAGAAAAACCCCACCATAATCCAACCTGTCAACCACGTCCTCCACACATTGCGGGAGTACCAAGATGGCGGCCAAAACGCTCGATGTGAATGCGCTATCCAGTCTTTTTATTTTAGATCAGTGGGGATGACTCGTAAAAAAAACTCATCAAGTCAAGTCATGACATTCATATTTTAAGGTACCGTTGTGTTCAGTTTTGAGCCCGAGGGAAGCAAATTAACGTTACCTACAAAGATTTACGTATGAGTAGCCGGGCGGCCCATAAGAAATATATTGGGTTTTTATGAAGACCAAATAATTGTTTTTTTTTTGTTTGTTTGTTTTTATGATGCTGTTATATAAATGTGTTGTAGAATTTTATTTGTACAGAACCTTTCCGTTTTCGAGAAAGAAACGTGACGCAAGATTGCGGTGACGTAACACTTCCTGTCATGCGCGGTACGGCCACAGTGTGGGAATGATGGCGTCCGCTGCCGCTCGCAGTTCCTCACGCTGGTTAACTGTCATGGTGTCCTCTGGGTACCACCGCGCGGCTTGCGCAGCTCTCCCCGTTTCCTGTGGCTCGCCACGGGCCCTCTGCACGTTCGGAGCCGGGACGCTTTGGGCCGGAGGGAGCATGGCGTGTGGCCGGGCGGGGACAGGGTTGACATTGAGGGGGCTGCCTGGTAAGCGACGTCTCGTGTTAGCATTGAGTTAAGCTAGGTTTGGTTTTTTTTTGTTATGTCCTTATCGAGCTTGGACTTAAATTCTACCAGAATCCTTTACAATGATTGCACATCAGTGTTCTTTGAAGCATACGTTCAGGTACTTTGAACTGTGTTAGAGTTAGGTAATCTTTAACTCTTTAACTTCCCTCGTACTCTACTGATATTGTAAGTAATACGAAAAAACAATCCTATGCCAAATTTTAGTTAATCTTAATGCAGCTGTACTGTCCAACCCCCCCCCCCCCCAAAACCTCCCTCTTCAGGTTTCAAAGCACCTATGTGTGCCTTCCACACAAGCACGTTGGCCAACAATAAGCAGGACTTCTACCAGGTCCTTGGGGTACCTCGCACTGCAACCCAGAAGGAGATCAAAAAGGCCTATTATCAGGTTTGCTGTTGCTCGGCCCAACCAATTTTGTCCTGACCTCAATTGTGCTGGATGTTCTAACAAACATGTCTGCTCATTGTGCTCATCATCCATCATTTTTTTGAAATCACTGGATAACAAATACAGGAACTCCAATTTTTGTTAAAGTCTACAAACAAAATGGGAATTTAGTGTACAGTTCAGTCAGTCATTTCACAATTTGGGCGTTTGTCGTCCCCCAGATGGCCAAAAAATACCACCCGGACACAAACAAAGATGACCCAAAAGCCAAGGAGAAATTTGCCCAGCTGGCTGAGGCTTATGAAGTTGAGTGTTATTGCCTTTCTTTATTCCCGTTTATTGTAATGCACAAACCTCTCCAACGCAAGATTTTTTTTTCCTCTCAGGTACTCAGCGACGAAGGAAAGAGGAAGCAGTACGACGCGTACGGCTCAGCGGGCTTCAACGGCGGCCAGGCAGGCGGCGGTGGCGGGCAGCAGTACTGGTCCGGGCAGACGCAAAACGTGAACCCGGAGGAGCTCTTCCGCAAGATCTTTGGGGAATATTCTGGAGGACGTGGATTCGGAGACTTTAATGCCATCTTTGATCAGCCGCAGGAGGTCTGTTGCATATTAGCTTCCGGGGTGCCTTGAAATTCAAGTAACGAGTGAAGAAACGAAACAAAAAAGGCGATGTCCACTTAGCTTAATGCTAACTAGCAATGGAAAATGCCATAGATGGGCTAACTACTTTAATACTAACAGTCCAAAATACCGTAAATGGGCTCACAAATTGCAGCTGTCTGGCAGGGTTCTACTGGACATGTGAACACAAAGGGTGTACCAACACATATAGACAGAATACAACAAGAGTCATAGGAAGATATATTTTTTTATAATCTGTAAAGAACGACTAATACCATGACAGGTTAAGCCTGTCGCACACTGCGCGATGCGGTAGAAGTGGACCGAACCAGATCATCGCAAAAAAAAAAAAAATGTTCCCGGGCATTGAGCGATTATACAGATAATAGGTGTCCAACTCAAAGCCCGGGGGCCAGATGTGGCCTGCCTCATGATTTTATGTGGCCCACGAAGCCAAATCTAGAGTGTAAATTTCCGTGATTCTTGTAAAATTCTGCACCAAACTTTCAAATTGTCACATATGTCATAAATGATAAAGTTGAGACATTACAAGCAATTTTGTGTTATCAAATGTAAATAATTGAAAAAACACATTACCCCTTGATTTCTGATTCCAAAATGATGATGTAAATATTGGATGAGATGACTAAATATTTTTATTTCCCGGTCATAACGGCCCTCTGAGGGAAAGCGGAACAACAATGTAGCCCTTGAGGAAAAATGATTTTGACACCCCTGATATAGATGACCTGAAGTCCAACATTTGTATAAGCTTTTGATGCTGCATATACACTATATTGTACTTTATCGCATAATAAAAATGTATAGATGGAGAAAGGAACAAGTCGGTAAAGAGAGTGGAGGTTTTAAAAGAGGCTTGCTTTTTCATTTGACTGCGGAAGAGGCTGCAATAAATTAGTATTACTTTCTGTTATTTGTTCTGATATAGTTCGATATTATTAAGTGCTGCGTAATTTTTTGGGGAAAGTTTATTCTTTGGCTGGGCTGAAACGGAGTGATTAATTCCTAAAAAAATAAACTCAACCTTCATTGTGTTTACCCCGAGCAGTACATCATGGAGTTGACGTTCACTCAGGCAGCGAAAGGAGTCAACAAGGAGATCTCGATTAGCACGGAAGCGTCTTGCCAGCGCTGCGGCGGGAAGGGCCACGAGCCGGGCACCAAAGTCCAGCACTGCCACCACTGCAACGGCTCCGGCATGGTAACCGCATCATCTGGAGCGTGCGCCCGTCAGCCGTTTGTAACTGTTGTTTTTGTTTTTTTTTTCTGCAGGAGACGGTGAACACGGGCCCGTTTGTGATGCGCTCCACGTGCCGACGCTGCGGCGGCAAGGGAACGGTCATTTCCGACCCGTGCCACAGCTGCCGCGGGACCGGGCAGACGAAGCAACGGAAAACCGTCACGGTCCCCGTGCCCGCGGGTGAGTCGGCCGGCCCGTACCATGCTTTACAAGCGCCCCGATGTGTTTTACTCGCCGCACAGGGAGTCCTCGGTCTACGACTGAGATCCGTTCACACGGTAGCGGACTTAACTCGAATTTCGACTTAAGTCGGATTCCTCCGTTAAAATCAGAATTTACATCAAAGTACTTTGTATGAAAAACAAATACAGCGGTGCTTCGGTTCCCGACCACAATCCGTTGCAGAAGGCGGTTCGAAAACCGAATCAACCGCCGCGAGAGTTATGTTATTTGCGGGTTTTATTCGGGGGTTGGTTCGAATTGACAAGAACAAAACGCGTAGTGCACAAGTGTCTAACTCTGGAATTTCTGTAATTATATTTGGCCCGCGAGGCAATTTAAAATGAATATTAGAGCTGACCCGTCTTAGGTGGCGAGCGTCTTAACCCGAGGACTCCCCGCATTTCAAAGTCGCTGACAAACGCTTCTTGTTCAATGTGTTGTCCTTCAGGAGTGGAGGATGGACAGACTGTACGAATGCCCGTCGGAAAGAAGGAGATCTTCATCACATTTCGAGTGAGTGACCACAGGGGACTTCATTGTTGGGCCTGTGCGCATCCCTCCATCCATCCATCCCTCCATCCATCCATCCATCAATCCAATAGTTTTGTGTTGGTTTCCGGATGTCTGTCTGTCTGTCTCTCTCTCTCTCCATCCATCAATTCCCCCGTCCGTCTGTCTGTCTCCCTCTCTCCATTCATCCCCCCTCCATCTGTCTGTCTGTACGTCCCTCTCTCTCTCTCCATCCATCCCTCTATCTATCTGTCTGTCTGTCTCCATCCATCAATCCCAACCGTCTGTCTGTCCGTCTCCCTCTCTCTCCATCCATCCCCCTCTCTACCTACCCATCCATCCATCCATCCATCCATCCACATCTTCTTTCTGGTTCTCCTGATTCGGGTCACGGGGCCTGCCCCAGTTTCGATGGCCGCCTCCGTTGCCCTTTCAGGATAGTTTGACACATTCCGAGTTAGTCCAGTGCCATTTGAATAAATGAACGCCTCCACTTGAGAAAAATCACATTCCTCCCAAAGTGTACCGTAAATTCTCGAAAATAATGCGCAAATTTTTCCCAAAATATTTTCAAAAAGTTAACAGAGCACATTATATTTAAGTATCACATTACATACTCAGTACAATCACATTGTATAGTCGTATACAGATACATAAAGTGGTTAAAAAATAGGTATACGTATACATTTTGATATGATATTCAAAGTCTTATGTTACACATATTTATTAGGGTAATGTGCGCCCCCAAACTGAACTCTCTGACCTCCTCGAGGAGCTTGCATTTTACAATCGTTAGCGTAGCTTGTTTGTTGCTACCGCACCAAAGATGAGAAACGACTGCTCGTGAGTTTTGTTTTTTTTTTTTTTCACTTAAACAAGACAAAAAATGTCGACCGCGACGGCAAGTTTTGCAGCCGCTTTGAAAAGAAATGTGTCAATGTGGCACTCATGATGCGCACTGTTTGGTCTGCGGCGTCAGGTCCAGAAGAGTCCGGTGTTCAGGCGGGACGGCGCCGACATCCACTCGGACCTTTACGTCTCCGTGGCTCAAGCCATCCTGGGCGGCACGGCCAGGACGCAAGGCCTCTACGAAACGCTCAACTTAGCTGTAAGTACCAAAAAAAAATGTCAAACTCATCATGCCCACATAAACGCTCCCCTTTGATGAGAGGAACATTGCGTTGGTCGTCGGATCAGATCCCAGCTGGCGTCCAGACAGACCAGCGAATCCACCTGGCGGGGAAAGGAATCGCCCGCGTCAGCGGCTACGGCTTTGGCGATCACTACGTCCATATCAAAATTAAAGTACCCAAGTAAGACGCGAACGGGGTGGGGAAATGTGCAGCGTCGTCATTGGACTTTATTTTATTTATTCTTTGTTTTGTTTTTTGCAGGACGCTGACAGACCGGCAGAGGGCTCTCGTCACGAGCTACGCCGAGGACGAGGCGGACGTGGAAGGAACGGTTAACGGCGTCAGCGCCACCGCCACAGGTTAGATGTCGCTAACCTCGCACGACTCAAATCATCTTTCCCGTTTGAAATAATAACATAAGTTAGCATGAAAGTAATGTTAGTTTTTCACAGAAGATAGACTATATGCTGGATTGTCCGTGTGAATATTTTGCGACTGTTAGTGTATAAATGAGTTGTTTATAGCTATCCTGATACTGAAGCCAGTTTTTTATTAGCCTCAGGCAGGGGTCGCAATCGACTGGACGGTGTGTGCCCCCCCCCCAAAAAAAAAAATAATTAAAAAAAAAAAGGGATGTCAGCTAATGTTCCCTCTAAACTGCAATTGTGCAGGGCTGATGCAGTCTCTTCGCAGATAATTCTGCGTTGCGTGCAAAAAAAATAAAATGATCCAATGCACATTTAAAGTATAACATCCAGCTATTCAGTTTGTGGCATTTTGCAACGTGATTCAATGAGCGAGGGACGACTGGTTGCTACATCCAGTGGCACAATTCACATACGTACTGTAAAAAAAAAAAAAATGAAAAGAAGAAGCCACTGGTTTCTTTTAGGCAGCACACGGAACCTTCCTGAACAACAACCGGTGGTCTGCCCCACACTTTTTCCTAGTTTACCTTATACACTCCCCGTCCCCCACCCGCACCATCTTAAAGACGTACACTCATAATTCCAAATGTTGCAGTACTTACGCAGCCCATCAATATTTTTTATAATGACAGCGTCCACCACTGCTGTTTCAGTTAGCAACACAGTTTGGGTAACGTTGAGCAAAGACGAGCTAGACATGCTGCTTATGTTTACTTTCGATATTAATGGAGAAAGGTAAAAAGTTGCAATGACTTTTGAAGTAAGTGAATAATTGGAAAAAAAAAAAGTGGTTACAGTGAATAAGAGTTTCTCTTTCTCTTCCGAGTGGGAAAAGTGCATTATCAGCAAGAGGCTGGCTGCTTGAAAAGTAGATCTTGGGGTAAAAAAAAGTCTGGGCACCCCTGGCCTAAGGTGTTTCCCCTTCTCATGTTCACATTCAGCTTTATTGCCCAAGTGTGTCACAACACACAAGGAATTTGTCTTCTGCAGTCAGTGGCGCCCTCTTACCAAGGCAAATTTTTGTGGTGGTTTTAAATGCACAAATAATATAGTTTGACAGTAAACTTCAACTTGGAGTGCTAGTAAACAGCTTGAAGACCCCCTTTAAAAAAAATAATAATAATAATTCTCTACCATCTGCTGAAGGGCTGCTGCTTGTAAAGTTTACTGCCATCATCTTGGATTCATGTGGAAAATCTTTGCCTGCAAAAAAAAAAAAAAAAAATGTCCGAGCATCTGCTTACATCTAAATAAAAATTCAAGGCACTCATAAATGGAGTGCCACGGTACATTATAATTTTTGGAGCAATTTAGTTGACCGGCCAGAAGAGCTCTCCCATCTTTCCAGTGGTGTCTTACGTAGTGCGAATGTGTGTCCAGGTGGGGGCGCCAGTGGTAAGCAATTTAAGAAGGAAGGGCATGACAGGAAGGAAGGCGAGTTGAAACAAGCGAGGGGCTTCTTCTCCACACTCAAGCAATTGTTTAGTTAGTTCTTCCTGACAGCCACAAACCAGGTAGGACGAGAACAGTCCGTCTTCGGTTTGTGGCTGTCAGGCTCCGATGTCCTCTTAGAGGCGGAAATCTATTTTTTCGTCTCCTCTTCCAGGTAAGAGGTCTTCGTGGACCTGAGAGGTTCAGTCGCTCGGCGCGAAGGAAAGCCACGTCGGCGGCATTCGCGCGTGCATCCAACAAGGCAAAGGAGGTCCAGTTCCAGGGAGTAAAACGCTTCATCCATTTTAGCTCCAAAGACTATGAAAGACGGCCAATCGCAGCCGTCGCCACGCCGCACGTAAAAGATGTTTGAAGACACAAATACAATAAAAGTTTATCATTACAAGTCCTGCTGTTCATCATGCTTTCAAGAATACTTGCGTGTAGATCCACTAATTTAGGTTTAAAAGTTGAGATGGCCTTCCGTGGCCATCTTCACAATTTTTCTGGTCTGTATATCCACACACAAGCCACACGAACGAACACACCTCATACACGTGAAAAAGGAAATTCCGCTGGTTTGGATTGACAACGTATCCAATAAGTCATGCAATATGTAATGAATTTTTGAAAATGCCGCCAGAGCTCGCTCGTCAGACTCCCGTCTGAAGAAGAACCGTCGGAAAATTCTGCATTATTCATAGCCACAGGTTCAAATATGTATGGAAATATTCCTCCGTCTTCCCGATCAACCGATAGTATTTCGTCATCGGATGAGAAGAAATCAGCGCTGGCCATAAGACTTTCAGAACCCCCCCCCCAAAAAAAAAAAAAATGTTCTCAACGGATTTGCATGTTTCACAAAAATGACATTTTCAGCTGAAAAAAACTCTGAATTCCACGAATCCACGGAAAATTCTGTAATCCTGTAATCGAGCCTTCGCTGCGGCACGTAATACGTCGCACCCGCGCACGAAGGTCGTGTGACTCGCCAAAACGGCGGCGCCCCTGAAAATTCGTAATTGTCGATTTAAAAAAAAAAAAAAAAAAAAAAAATCTTCCCAAAACACCATTAAATGAGGATTAATATCACATTTTCAAGATACAGTACATATTACATGGCCTATTGGATACATCGTGAATCCAAACCACCGGAATTTCACTTGGAAAAATATATGTAATATAAAAAAAGGCACCGTTTGGATAAAAACAAAACTCGGCTCATAAGGCCAAACGTTACAGAAAATTGATCAACGTTTTAAGTTTCAATAAAAATGGGCCAAAATGTCAGTCAGGTGGGTTTTTATTTCATTACAGACAGCAGAGTTCTGTTCTACAATCCACCGTGTGCACAATTAAGTAGTCCAGAAGGATGAAATTGTAGTACAAGTCGATGCAAATGTGTCAAAATATTCCACTCGTTTTCCATTCCGGAGTCACAAGTGTCACGCCGGACTTGACCTTTGCCCTCTTTTGACTCACATGGCCCAAGTCTCCAAAATAACACAACCATCACTTCGATGCCTTTAAAGATGAATGTTGAAAAGTGCCCTTTTGGAACAGGAGGAATATAAAATGATGTTCAAACTTGCAATTACAGCGCATATCCATACAGAAGCAGCAATAAACCAGGGTACAGTATCAATTTAAAAACTGTGAATATTAATGGAACGCTTTTATACATTGGTACCGAACCTGAGGCAGTTCCCGCTCGCCTATGCTCAAATACAGTGAAGAAAATGAGTATTTGAACACCCTGCTATGGTGCAAGTTTCAATGGTCAGCGACCTGAAAAGAGCTGGGACCACCGTTTCCATGGTGACTGTTGGTAATACACTAAGACGTCACGATTTGAAATCACGCACGACGCGGAAGGTTCCCCTGCTTAAACCGGCACATGTCAAGGCCTGTCTTAAGTTTGCTTGCCAATGACCATTTGGATGATACAGAGGAGTCATGGGGAGAAGGTTTTGCGGTCAGACGAGACCAAAATGGAACTTTTTGGCCATAATTCCACTAACCGAACGAATGATGAGTTCCATTCCAAGAACACCGTCCCTACTGTGAAGCACGGGGGTGGTAGCATCATCATGCTTTGGGGCTGTTTTTCTGCACACGGGACAGGACGACTGCGCACTGTATTAAGGAGAGGATGACAGTGGCCATGTATTGTGAGATTTTGTCGAACAACCTCTTTCCCACAGTCAGAGGATTGAAGATGGGCCGTGGCTGGACCTTTCAACACGACGATGACCCGAAGCACAAAGCCAGGAAAACCAAGGAGTGGCTCCGGAAGAAGCATATCAAGGTCTCCAGACCTAAACCCAATAGAAAATCTTTGAAGGGAGCTGAAACCCGTCTGATCTAGAGAAGATCTGCATGGAGGAGTGGGCCAAAATCTCTCCTGCAATGTGTGCAAACCTGGTGAACAACTACAGGAAACGTTTGACCTCTGTAATTGCAAACAAAGGCTACTGTAACAATTATTAACGTTCTTTTTCTTGGGTGTTCAAATACTTATTTGCAGCTGTAGCACACAAATAAATCGTAAAAAAAAAAGGGGAGAACTTGCAATATAGCAGGGTGTTCAAATACTTATTTCCTTCACTGCAGGCCTTCATATACTGTGCTCTACATATTCTCTCTATATTGAAAAAAAACCCAAAACAAAATCAGGATCAATCTCCATTTCCTTCAACCTAATACAATACGCTATTTCTTATGACAGTGTAATTATGTATCGGCTCCTTTGGCAACTTCAAACTGTCGTTCGCGTTGGAGTCAAAACTGTTCAATCTACAAAAATTCATTTCTTTTAACTCGTGCAAAAAGTCATCATAATTCCAATGCGTTTTAACACTCGCGCAAATCTGTTCATCGTACGCTTGTCAAAGTGTAAACGCCGTAATTCCTCAAATAGTCGCCTCCACGCCTCATCATTTTCCGCGCGAATACATAAATAGCTGTGGTTATTATGTGTTGCAGCCTTTTGCAGAGCGGACGTGGCATCTGTAAAGCGGACAACTGCCGTTTATTTAAAGGTTACTGTCAATATACCATGTGGCATGGTATCTGTAAAGCTGATACCTGTGATCTCTGAAGCCCAAACGGAAGATGGATTTATTTTATGAGTGGTGGCAAAGCATTTTTTTTCCCCGATTAGACAAGGCTATGGCCTGTTCTACGTAGTTGCTTGGTAGTGTAATGCCACAAGATGGAGCCAAAGCAGTATTTTCATGTTGGGAAAGTGCTTTGGCAAAAAAAATTATGGGATTTTTCTGGCAATGATGCACATGTGTGTAGATATATATATATATAAAATATGCTGTATTAATTTTGTATTGTGATTGCACTCGTAACTCAAATCATCTGTTCTAATTCCATTAATGTATTTCAGCCCCCCCCCCCAAATTTAAGGTAAAATAGCAAGAGTACACATCGTCATAGCATAATTAAATGTAAAGAAATGAAAGTTGAGTTTGCGCATCATCACCACCTGCTGGCGTGCTTGGCCTGGCATTTAGACAAATGTTTCCTAACTGCAGTAAGTGAATCAGTCAGTCGTTTTTCATAGGAGATAAAAAAAATACATGTGTGTATATATATATATATATGCCATTGAGTATTGCTATATTTTTGGTCTAAATGTGTTGCGCCACGGTTAAGTGTTCAAATATTGTTGCTTGCTTTAATCGATGTGACACCGCCGCACAGAGGCCGTTCGTTAGCCCTCCTATGATATTTAGCATTTTTTGGTTAGCCTTAATCACATCCATCCGTTATCCAAGCTGCTTATCCTCACAAGGGTCCCAGCTAGCTTCGGGCGAAAAGACCCCCCCCCCCCTGGACTGGTCGCCAGTGAGTCACAGGGGAGATTTCCATGACATCGCTGAGCGGGAATCGATCCAACGCTAAATATCCATCCATTTTCCATACCGCCTATCCTCATTAGAATAGCGGGTGTGCCATAAATACTACTTTGTAATACATGCATCCATCCATTTTCTTCACAGCGTATCCTCACGAGGGTTGCGGGGAAGTGCTGCAGCCTATCCCAGCTGTCAACGGGCAGGAGAGGGGGGGTTACACCCTGAACTGGTCGCCAGCCAATCGCAGGGCACATTGAGACCAACAGCCGCACTCGCAATCACACCTCGGGGCAATTAATGTTGCGTGTTTTTGGGATGTGGGAGGAAACCGGAGTGCCCACCCGGAGTAAACCCACGCATGCACGGGGAGAACATGCAAACTCCACACAGGCGGGGCCGGGATCGAACCCGGGTCCTCAGAACCGTGAGACCAACGCTTTACCGGCCGAACCACCGTGCCGCCACTGCGTAATACTAAATACGTAAAACTGTTTTATTTGGGGAATTTTTGGGGGTTTATATCATAAAACTGCTTTTGTCCCATCTCATAAACACCGTACTCCCGATAGATGGCTGATACTCTGCAGTTTGCGTAATTAAATAGTTATTACATAAGGAACTACGGTATTTAAAATTAAAGGCCAGCGCCGGAATGATGAAATTCGAACAAAAATTCTTAGCAGCACGTCGACGCCATTTGGACTTTGTTTAACGCAACGTCAAAGAATCCCAGCGAATGAAGCTTCTCTGCGAGAAATAAACCGCGATACTTTATGAATCGAGTTTTCTTTCCTGAGTCAAACCGAGACCCCGCACGGCCCCCCCTCGCCCCCCCCCAAAAAAAAAAAAAAAAAAACGCACTTGTGATGAAAACCCGTCCGTAACGTGTGCATAGTATTTTTGACCCGAGCAATTTCTCATTCATAATCATCTTTTGCATCAACGTAGAGCATAAAAAAAACTGTGCTTGGATCATCTGTCACCGTCTGGGGAAGTGTGAGAAAACCTGATGTGATGACAAATGACTCATCACAGGATGGAGGGATGGATGGATGGTGCGAAGGAGGTAGAACAAAAAAAAAAAAAAAAAGCCTGATAGAGGTGGAGGTGGTGCTGGACTGGTCAAGGGGGTCGGGGAGGTCGATACGGTCCTTAAGATCAACGCATCGGAATTCCAGATCCAGGTCGTGCGTTGCCGTGGTTGCATGTGCCCCCCCCGCCCCTCCGTCCATCAAGTTTTTCATCCTCTCTTCCTCCCTCACATCACGTACCAGGCGGCCAGGCCGGCTAAGGCGGCGAACCACGTGGCGACGAGGACCTGGCCGGTGGGGTGGCGCAGGACGGCCATGGCCAGCTGGCACGCGTACGCCGTCCCGCCCCTCGTTGCTAAAACCAGAAGAACGACGGCGGTGAAGGTACTTTGGATTTTTTCTAGTCTTGAAATCCCGCTGTGCACGCTATAAAACGATGTCAGCTATAACATTTATTTTTATACCTCAACGGCACAAGATCAAAATTGAAGATTTTTATGGCGCAAGACGTACCCATTTTGGCGGCATAATAGGGGCATTTGCGGATGTCGCCCCCCGCGTCCCCGTGCACGGGCATCCCGGCTTCCGAAACCTCCTCCTGGAAGGTTTTCCCGATTTCCTCCAGCTCCTCGAAAACCTGCCGAGCAAAAAACGTGAAAGACGATGAATGACCGGCGGTGAGAAGTAACTCATTACAAATGCGTCATTACTGTACTTGAGTGGATTTCATATGTATCCGTAGGTGATGCCTCAGAGTATTGTAATATTTTCCGTGTACATGTGTTGCTGCGCCGTTTATGTTCAAATACGTGTTATTTGAAGTGCCACTGTCATGAAATGGATGGTTTTTAGTACGTTATTAATGAAAAAAACGGCAGCCAATCTGGGCCCGTGCGTTTTTTCACCACAAAACATGATTTTGACATAGACAGCTTTTTGTAACTCCCGCCATGAAAATCCTCTCGAGGGTTTTGTTTTTGAGAAGAAGCGAGAAGTGACGTACAGGGGAGTATGTTTCTATTAATTTTTACCTGCGGGAAGGTAGCTCTTTGTTCCTTCGCGTTAGCCAAAATGCCGGCTCGTTGCGTTGCTGGATATTGTTCGAGCACTCGGGAGGTCGGCTTTCCCCTTCATAGGTTTGCAAGAGATCCGGTTCGTCGTGAAAAATGGATTGCACGGGTGCAAAGGACGAGAGCTTTGTGGGTTCCAAATGACGGGTAGGTGTGTTTAGAGTTACTAAAATAAAAATAAAATAGTTTGGGTGAATGTAACAAAAGATCCGCGCACGTAAGTCAGGGGTGCTAAATGCGTCGATGTACCCGTCGACGCCGAGCTGGGCTGGCTCATACATACTGTCTGGGAGTCTGTTGTTAGTTAGAAGTGATCCGCATATCATCGAAATACGGCTCAAAACGATGGGCTAATATTGCCCCGGTCACTTCACTCGTTTGTGAGATGTTTGCTTCCGTGTCCCACAAGCGTGTTTTCAATGGCGAATGTCGCCATGTGACATCATGAACAGAGGACGCAGGCAATATGGCGACCGCTTGGATGTCGAATGAGACTTCCGCAACTTTGCGCATGGATGACGCACCCTCCGCTCATATCTATTTTTTTGCATGGACGTTGAAGTGAATAATGTTATATGTATTTTTCATTACAGTATCTATTTTAGAATGTTTATAGGCGTGACACTTGACCTTTAAAGAGCACATGTTGACCTCCATTTTCTCCGGGTGGGCACTCCGGTTTCCTCCCGCATCCCAAAAACACGCAACATTAATTGCCCCGAGGTGTGATTGTGAGTACGACTGTTCAGCCAGTTCAGTCCTGCCCGTTGACAGCTGGGATAGGCTCCAGCGCTCCCCGTGACCCTCGTGAGGATAAGCGGCAAAGCAGATGGACGTTTACCTCCATGTTGAAGTGGAAGGCCTTGATGGCCTCATCCACAAGGCTCTTCTTGGTCTCCGCGTCGAGTTCCAGCTCGTTCATGCGGCTGCGGTAAAGCTGCTTGAAGGCCTTGGCGCTGTCGATGGCGTCGAACTGGTAGAACTCCAGGCCCTCTCCGGTGGGGGGCAGCTTCAGGGCCCTTTGCGCCACCTTCTTCAGCACCTGACCCCCCGACAGGTCGCCCATGTAGCGGGTGTAGGCGTGGGCCACCAGCAGCACCGGGTCCTCCCGGCCCACTCGGCGGATGCGGTCCACGTAGCGTTGGGTGGCCGGGGAGCAGGCGATCTGGTCCTTCCAGTCGGGGCCGTAAAAGTATTCGAGGTCACGGCCCAGCGCCTCGTGGCGGTGCAGCTCCGACGGGAAATAAAGCGGGGCGAAATGGGGGTGCTCCTTGTTCATTTCGATTTCCTCCTCCATGGCGCTGTACGTGTAGTAGAGGGCTACGGCACCCAGCTGTCGGGGGGAAATATCACTCGCATTTTTTTTTTTTTATATATCTCCGTTAAGGCCGTCCGCGTTGCTTTCATCTCCTCACGTGCCTCACCTTGAAGAGCTCTTTGCGGATTCGCCCTCTGAGGAAGTCCTTTACGAATTGCGTGTTCTCGGCCTTTTCGTGAACGTCTTTGGTACCGGCAGCCAGCATCTCAGATAAATCGTCGGGCCTGGGGGATGCGAAGAGAATAATGGCCTGCGGTCACTTTCACGTTGACGCAGGCGTGCCCGGAGATTTTGCACTGAGAGCCGAAGAGGCCACTTTGCGTAAAAAAATTATTAAAAAAAAAAAAAAAAAATCCAATGTTGTACTGTCAGTCAACATTAGCTAAGTAGAATTTGGGAAAATAAAAAATAAAAAAATCTTAATGACAAAAAAGTAGTGACGATACCTTAGCTAAAAATTGTGTGACCTCTTGATATATTTTTTTAGTTAAATTCTGATATTTTCTGACCATTTTTAACAGTCAATACTGAGATTAGCATTGTCATGTTAAACACCGTTTTAGTTTGTATTTTTCCCCCACATTTGATTCTTTTTAAGATTTTAACTTTTAGCAATGTGATATCTTGTAATAGTAGTTCAATTCTAAAAGAATACATTCACTAGTGTGATATTGTCTATGGTTCAACGTATGCTTTCATTTTCGAACAAAAAAAAAAAAAAAGAAAAAAATACAGAATACATGAGAAGTTTAACCTGAGGGTTTCTCCTTCATCCTCGTTGATGGGCCCTTTTCCGTTGGACGCGTTCTCTGTCCTTGTGGCCATTTTGTCTGACGGTTGCTACATACCAAAAACATGCAACATTAATTGGACACTCTGAATAGGTGTGATTGTGAGTGTGGCTGTTTGTCCCGATGTGCCCTGCGATTGGGTGGCGACCAGTTCAGGTTGCCCCTTGACTGCTGGGATAGGCTCCAGCACTCCCGAGACCCTTGTGAGGATAAGGATAAGCGGAAAAGAAAATGGATGGATGGGTGAAAGAAACCCGGAGAAAACAACACGTAGGCACGGGGAGAACCTGCAAACTCCAGGATTTGAAGCCCGGTTCTCAGAAGTGTGAGGAAAACTTTGAACGAGATGCTCCACCGTGTTGCCAGTAAATTTTAGAAATTATATTTATTAGACAGCAGTACTTATCCATTAACAATAAAGGAATGGAAATCGAAATAGTTTTTGTCTGATTCAACAATCAATTAAATAAAATAATAAAGAGATTAACTGATAAATAAAATGATCGTGTGTTGTACGAGTGGACAAAATTTGAAATTGGACATTCCGGTTTTGTATTTTATCTATTTGACATTGATGGTGATTAAAAAAGATAAATCTGAAACTCGTCACCGGTTATGCAGTAGTTTGTGTAGATTTTTTTTTTTCCACAAAGCAATGATTGCTATTTTAAAATACTGTATTAGGACTACTTTTTACACTTACTGGAGTACAATATTTGGCTACTCAAGCTCTGATTTCAAGCATGAAAAGGAAGCTGATTTTTACCCAAGTTCCAGAGGAGATATTCAGCTCAGGTAAAAGGGGGCTGAAGCGAAATTTCGTGACCCCACTGTGCTGCTGTTGATGATGCAGGGAGGGAAAGTGACGGCCTGCTACAAAATGCAACCACGTTCAAAACCGACTCTGCAGGGATGACCTAGTCACGGAAGGTTGAATTGTGACACAACCGGGCCAGGTTCAGCACACAAGCTCGATTGAATACTGGCAAACAAAAAGCAGCAAGACAAAAGGCCCCGTGCCAGTTAACGTAGATTCTAGGCGTTGTAGCTACTATTTAGTCAACTGCTGTTGTGAAGAGACATTTAAAGCCTTCGTCTAAATACGATTGAGATACTGGTCTTTTATTTGGATAACACCGACATCAGACGTCATTTTGACACCAACAACAAAAGCTAACTTTGCTTGCTACCAAGACGCAAGCTAATACCTAGCAAGATTTACGACAAGTTCCACAAGAAAGTGGTCGAGAAATTAATAAACAAAAGCACATTTTGAAGCTTTTTTTTTTTTAATTGCCATTTAGAATGCACATTTAAACGCCGTAATAGTGTATAATGCCGCACTAACCTTCACTCCAGCCACTACGCGTCGCTCGGGTGAACTCAAGTCAAGCTTGACTACACTCACTGCGCATGCCAGGAAGTGTTGAGGCGCCCGTTTCCAAAACTATTTAAAATCAAAAGCGTCAAAATACTCGGAAAGAAATCCAGTAGAAAGGTAATCCAAATCCCACAACCGGTGTTAAATGGCTAACCAGAAACATTGACAAGCACTTGAATTACATATTCGCCATGTTTTCAATAGAACGCTGTCGTGTGCAAGTTTTCATTGAATATTTAAGATGTGATGGATAACAGGTTATTTGTATCTTATGCCACCGAATACAGACGTTTTCCGTTCAGAGTACCACTTTCAAAAAATGGCTTTTTTTTTTTTATCAAATAGTCTGACCTGGGCTGCATATTTAAATTTTCCACTGGACAAAGCCTGAATTAGAATGAAAATAGAATTATTTTTTGTAATCTCAGTAACCATACGGCAACGGAGTAGTAAAAATTAGAATTGCCGTGAATGTTTGTAATTAAGAAAAGAAAAAAAAAAACACCTAAACGCAAACTAGTTCGTTTTGCGCTGTTCTTGAGAAACGTGTGAGAAACGAAGAAGGGAGTATTGTATTGGCGTAAATTCGTGCCATTAGGATATGAATTAAAAATGTCACAGAAAAATGTATGTTTTATTATACAAAAATACACAGAGTACTGTATTGTATAATACAAAAAAATATGTTACAATTAAGTTGTATCATTGTAAAAAAATTCAACATTAAATTTTCTGTGGCATTTTTAATTCACTTCTACTGAAAAATTATATCGTATTATTCAAAAATACAACATAACATTTTCTGTGGCATTTCTAATTCAAATCCTCGTGGCACATATTTACTTCTATATATTGTATGTATATGGCTATATTAAAGACCATCATTAATACAGCAGATATGTGCTTTTACAGATTAGTATTGGCACGAAGCGGGGAAGATTATTAATTTATTCCTTCCTTCCAACGAAGCCAGCAAGATGTTGTACAGTATTTGCAGTTATAGTTAGTTGCTTTGAAGTTCAAAGAAATAAAACTTGTCCACAAACTAATTGGTACATTCAACTTTTGCGGTGCCACTTCTCGCGAGAGTTGACGCTTGTCGAAGAAACAAGTACAAGTGGGAGGAAACTTTTTTTTTTTTAATTATTATTATTATTCTTTATCAAGGAAAATGCTTTATATTTAGTTTGACGGTGTATATGTTAGCCCACTAGCGTTTTGAGAATTATCGTCAATCACAATAAGGTTTTATAACTTTTTGCTGACTTTTACTTCCGTACACGTCACATGGGAGGTATAGGCTAGTGCTAGTCGTGATATTTTAATGAATAAAACTTCCGACGACATATTTTGACATTTTCAACCCACCAGCCTTGCCTTTCATGATTTTTTCAAGATAACAGCGGCCCAAGAAGTCAAATATGTCGCTGCTTACCGCCGTCGAGACAGCCATTAAGTCGTGCAAAGAAGAACAGGCGAAGGTGAATGGCCGAATTCACTACTACAGAGAACTACTACAAAGTCTGTAAGTACGCTTCCCCCCCCCCCCCCCCCATTTTACTCTATCAAACAATGATAATGATCATCTTTTTTTGTCAGCCCTATCATGTGTTGTCTTACCGAGTAAATCGGAAACGTATCGCAAGAATTGGCACCTGGCGCTGTGGCTTAGTTGGTTAAAGCGCCTGTCTAGTAAACAGGAGATCCTGGGTTCGAATCCCAGCAGTGCCTTTTTGAGGTTGTAATAATACACTGTTACTTTTCATTGGTTGGCACATCATACATTGTAGTCAGACTGGTTTTTAGTGATATTGTCAAATATAAAATTCAGTATGTCACTGTATTGACCAAAAATTACAATTCTAGAAAAAAATTAATAACTCAATGTGGTTTGAATCTCTGCTCAATTTGCTCTCCTTATATTTATCTATAATTGGATCTATTCTGTCTTTTCCCCATAGGGCAGCTCATGATGAACCAGAAACAACTAACGATGCTCCGACCGGTAATTTTCTTATTAATATAGCAAATTAATGTGCATCACTTAACCAGGAAGCCATTTTGAATAATCCCAGCATGCTTTGTGGTCATTGCTTTGTGGTCATGTTGGATTCTACATTGACATTACATTTGACAGGGAGATAACTGTAAATTAGATAGTTATATAAATTGGTAGGTATAACGTGATTCCTATACCATTGGCTAATATGTTGAAGATATCTGAAGTGGGTGTGTGCGTGGTATGAAGAAATATGGTTTGAAGAGGAGAAGAACAAAAATTCCTACTCCTAGGCCTGTATAGAAAGTGGATTCTTTACAAATATTCTGTTTTGGCCAGAAGACTTAAATTAAAAAAAAAAAAAAAAAAAAAATACAGGAATACAAGGTAAATACAACGTTTCTGGTCAAACACCAAATCCAACTTTTCCCACAGGAATGAAATAATTTGTTGGCATGGAGTTAAGTCAGAGGTTCGACTTCATGAAGCACTTTAGGGGACTTATATAATCATCAAACCTCGAAATTCCAATCACCTAAAGGGTAAAATGAGGTGTTTTATTTGAGGTAAATAGAGCGTGCGAGTGTACCTAACATACTACGTGTATATCATCTTTCTGAATGCTTGGTTCATTTAATGTTTGTGTGTCTTTTCAGACACAGCAACATCAAACCCAGCGGAAGAGCAAGAAATGAAACTGCTCGAACAAGCGTTACAAAAAGCCCTTTATGTGCGCACCGGCGCAAGGCTTTCTTCTAGTCAAGTCCCCGAGGGAAACAAACCCAGTCAGCTTCGAAAGGACCTCGCAGCCGTACCCAAACGGGCTTCTTCAAAAGCCTCGTCTGCTTTCAGAGGAAATCAGACGGCCGGCAGATCGACACTCGAGTCTGCCGGTAGTGACAAAAGAGTGCCCAGAAGGCCCGAAGAATCATTGAAATCCTCCGCCAGCTGCGCTCCAGGAAAGCGTAAAACCACGACCGATCTGAGGAGCGCGCATCATCGGGCTGCGAAAAGTGTCCAGCCCAAAGTCCAAAAAAACACAGTGAGCACAAGCGCTACAAGCAGCGCGCCGAGTGGCGAGGACCTGACCGGAGTTTCAGACACGGCAGATGACGGCCTGCCTCAACCAAGGAGGTATACTCGACGTGTGACTGATAGTAACGTTGTTCTATATTCCACATTCCAGACCAGAGGTGTCAAACTGGCCCGCCGTGTAATTTCAAATTAATATTAGAGCTGGCCCACCGGTATTACAAGTATGACACACTTGTTTGGTTCCATATTAAAAAGTTAATTTGTTCAACCTTGGCCCACGGCTTTGTTCAATTTAAAATTTTGGACCTCTGTGAATTTGAGTTTGACACCCCTGTTCCAGACCCACCCACAACAGCTGAAAATCTTCCAGAGGACAACTTTTAACAGAAAAACAATTTTATCCCTCCCGCGAGCTCTAATGTATGTAAATGTTTTGGTTTTGCAAGAGAGAATACTTCATGTATTGCACTTTCTGCGCGCAAGTGTGTCCCTTCAGGGTGGCGTGTGACGTTGTTTACTCTGCGTTTGAGATTGTGTGTGTCTACAAAAGACAAGGGCGTCGAACTAATTTTTTCACGGGCTACAAAAATATTTAATCGCCTCATCATATTTACATCAATTGACAGTGGTGCCGCCGTTCTCGAACAAATCGGTTTTCAAATGAAAATTTCCACATTTTTTTGCTTCTGTTTACAAACGAAAATCGGTGCTCGATTGCCCCCCAACAGAACAGACGCGGAGCGACCAGCTGACCCGCCCACCACGCGCTTTGTTATTGTCAATTCGACCGAACCCCCGAATAAAACCCGGAAATAACATAAAGCGCGGCGGTTGATTCGGTTTTCGAACAAACCGCCTTCTGGAACGCATTGTGGTCGAGAACTGAGGCACCACTGTATGAACTATTTTTTAAATTAGAAGTCAAGGATAATGAGTTTCTCAACTATTTTTCCATCCATCCATTTTCTTTGCCGCTTATCCTCACGAGGGTCACGGGGAGTGCTGGAGCCTATCCCAGCTGTCAACGGGCAGGAGGCGGGGTCCGCCCTGAACTGGTCGCCAGCCAATCGCAGGGCACATTGAGGCAAACAGCCGCACTCACAATCACAGCTAGGGGCAATTTAGAGTGTCCAATGAATGTTGCATGATTTTGGAATGTGGGAGGAAAAGCGGAGTGCCCACCCGGAAGAATCCCACCCAGGCACGGGGAGAACATGCAAACTCCACACAGGCGGGGCCGGGATTGAACCCAGGACCTCAGAACTGCGAGGCCAACGCTTTACCAGCTGATCCCCCGTGCCGCCTCAACTATTTTTCATGTTTGGTCAATAAAAAAATGCTTGTAATATCCCGTTATCATTTATGGAGTACGACAATTTTAAATGTTGGTCCAGATTTTCACAAGCACTACAGAAGTTGACAAACTTGATTTGCCTTTGGGGGCCACATAGAATCACGTGGCGGGCCGGATACGGCCCTCGGGCCTTGAGTTTGACACCTGTGATCTAAGAGAACAAAGAGTTATCTTAGCACGTGTTCATCTTAGCACGCGTGTTTCTTTTCATGTCTACTGTCAGGCAGCAGAGTGAGCAGACGGCAGAGTGGCTCTCTCTCAAGCTCAAGCAAAACAGGTGAGCAAAAATCTCTCCGTTTTGTGCCACTATCAAGCAGCTCGTATCTGATTTCTCTCGTCTGGCCATTTCCTTCCTCGACAGAATGTGGGACAAAGCGATGGCCGCTCAAAGGAAACCTGCACCTGGGAGGAGTCGCTTCATGGAGAGAATGAGAGCGACGGTACATCCTTCCTCTTTTCAAGTGCACTCACTTCTGTCAAATTGCGCTGGGAAAAGCCTCGTGCACTTTTTCCTCCCTGCTGTGTCACGGCTTCATAGGAGATGCATCAAAAATTATGCTTTTACAAAGGAAATAATCATTTTTTTTAAACTCGAGCAAACAATTAACCCACAAATTTACATTTATGCGTTTCCAAATCTTTTTTTTTTCCCCCTGTCCAAGGCTGTTCCTTTTTGAATTTAGGTAAAAAATAATCACAATAACCATGTCGACGAATAGGCCTAACAGTGCCACTTCTGAGACTACACTGGTGATGATTATATTTAGCAATAATATTGATAACTTTATATACCGTACTGTCTTTTCAAGGGACTCTAGGAAGCTTGAAGAAAAAAATGACAGTACCTGTATCACTGAGTCAAAAACGTGATAACACGGCTGATAAAATTACCAGACGAGATTTTTCCGTTTATAGGCGGAATTCAGTCTTTTTAAATTGCATGGATAAAAAAAATATATATATATATTTTCCATTTTTCTGCAATATTCCGGCCGTGACCTGTGCCAGAAATCTACACTTGTTTGTTTTCCGATCCGACTTTTTTGCAAGGGAGGCGGAAAATTTGTTACACGACCGTTGATTGGTTGAATGTGAAACGTGGACCACATTCGACCAATGAAAACGCTTGTTGCATACGAGGCAGTTTACGGGGCCATTTGCGAGTGAACACGATGGCGGTGGTCGAGAGGAAAGACAGTTTAGTTTAACAATGTCAACACATTATTTAATTTAAAACGGGCCTCCAAGCAAAAGATTATCTATATAGTCTTTCATATCTCTGGAGAACGGTAGCCGGGCAACACTGGACCGCTGGCTGGCAGTGGCACGTCTGCCTCGCAGCCGAGATGCGCGTGCAGTTTGTGTGGGTTTTCTCCAGGGACTGCGGCTTCCACCCACAAAAACACGCATGTCAGCGCTATCGAAGCCTCGGCGGTTGTGTTTGATCCACTCCAGAGTGGCCTTGTGCAGCGTTACGGGTATAGATTATGTCCTACATATTTCCACAATGCATTTTGAAAAGTAGTGAACGAGCGACCGATGAGCTGAGCATAAACAACCGACATACATAACAAAATGTAAGAAAACCTCACAACACAGATGGCCATAAAGTGCTTGGTATTAATTCAGTCAAATAGACTTGCCTTAAAACAATACAGTACAGTGTTATTATAATTTACATATTTAAATGTTATAGAAAAATGCCGATGAGCTCACGTTGATCTCTTGCGACAAATTATGTATTATTATTATTTCATTAGTAGGGAATGAGTCAATGGTGATGATGAGAAGACGGCAGCTCTGGTCGGAATCATTCACAAATGTTTCTGAAATGTGCGATGCGGGAAATGGATTGATACACTTCGCCGCGTGAGCTGTGCGGACAACGTTGCTATAATTATCCGCGGCTTGTCAATGTGACATTTACAGTTTCCTACGGACTGGCCACGCGGAAGCCCGGAGCAGATCGGAAGTCTGGTTGGCAGACTAACCCACCGGGCCGATGAACTAGTCCGCCAGCGCCAGACGATGGACCTTCTGGACCAGCACGCCCCAGAACTGGCCGCGGAACCGGGTAAAGTGCTCAGCATAACGAAATTTGGAGTGAATCCGAAAAGCAAGAAAATCTGTTGATGAGTTGACACTAAAACTTTTTCATTTTAAGTAATATTTTCACTGCCGGGGGCACGGTGGCTCAGCTGGTAAAGTGTCGGCCTCACAGTTCTGAGGTCCTGGGTTCAATCCCGGCCCCGCCTGTGTGGAGTTTGCATGTTCTCCCAGTGCCTGGGTGGGATTCCTCCGGGTGGGCACTCCAGTTTCCTCCCACATTCCAAAAACATGCAACATTAATTGGAGACTCTAAATTGCCCCTCGGTGTGATTGTGAGTGCAACTGTTGTTTGTCTCGATGTGCCCCGCGATTGGCTGGCGACCAGTTCAGGGTGTACCCCGCCTCCTGCCTGTTGACAGCTGGCATAGGCTCCAGCAACCCCCACAATCCTTGTGAGGATCAGCGGGTAAGATAGACGGATGGATTTTCACTGCCATCTAACTTTAAAGAGAGGTTAAAAAAAGACTAAAATAATCTCAAATCACGCCGATCTATTCGTTTTTCCAAGCTGCTTATCCTCACACGGGTCGCAGGAGTGGTGGAGCCTATCTATCCCAGCTAACTTCGGGCGAATGGCGGACTACGCCCTGAACTGGTTGCCAGTCAGCGGCAGGGTACACTTTTAAAGACGCCTGACAAGCAAGGTTGAGAGAACAGGAAAGTGTTTGTAAAGTTATTCTCTCCCCTAGTGGCTGTGATCGGTATTGCTGGAATATTTGCATTTGCATCTGCTTGGTTAAGTGCGTCCATACATGCAATGATTTTACATCATGTATGACAATCATATTGTAGCGAGCAGCTTGAGGTTTTCCTCTGTCATGGTAGCATCCACTTCTGGTTCTGCGGGTCGTCACACTTCATCATCATCTGCACTGTGATTGTCGGGTCACAAAAAAAAAAAAAAAAAAACCCCAAAATTTTGATGCGTATTGAGCTGGGGCGTCACGTTAAATGTGAAAAAATGGAATAACATCATCATTTTAGGAGTTCTAGTATGTAATAGGCCCGAGGGATTAATCAGTTTTCTCAATTCATTTGAGGGTCTTGCTCTGGATGTTTTTTAAAATTGTTATCATTTTGTGTTTTTAATACCTTTTTCCACGGTATAAGAGTTATCATATCAAGCAGGCCTCCATTGCAGCCTCCGGTGTGTATTTCTGAGGCTCCGAGCTTTCAACGTGTCATCCTGCCCTATGATGAAAAGGAATGTTTGGGCCATTTTTTTTTTTAAATTAACGTTCACAGAGGAGCAGAGCATGAGAAGGGGAAGAACGTGCGACATTTTGAATTGAATCCAGGCATTTTTATTTTTACTTCGACCTTGCCCGATGCCTGAGAACTGGCAGGAAGCGGCCGCTGAGAAATGGACACTTATCGTGCATCTCCTCTGCCCCTTTTTTTTTTTGTTTGTTTATACGACCGCAAGCAAGAACAGCTTAAAAGCACATTTCCATTTAACAACTGGAATTGCCTCTGCCGTAATGATCCGATTCCATTTCGTTTTTTTTTTTGTTTTTTTTTAAATCACTACAGGGATGAAAGAAGACAGGTGTTCCTGTTCAACGCCGGAAACGTTGCAAATGAGAGCAGCGGCGCTCCAGAGAATTGCAGAACGAACAAAACAAGGTAAGAGTATGTTTGTTTGTTTGTTTTTTTTTTTTAACCCACTACCCATTTCTATTCTAAATTGGTGTTAAAAGGAGCATATTTATTCCGCAAAAGGCATTCAAATGAACGGTAGCTACAATATGGAAGACAATATGAGTCTTATTACCGCTTAAAAATTCAATCACAATTGTGCTGATTGGACTGAGGTTGTCCATTCACACCTATTTTGTTTGCCATGCATGGATTCGTTGCAGCACTTTTGTGCTAAAGCTACAAGCAGTTTCCTGCTCCCCCTGATTTTTTTTTTTTTTTTTTGCTGACGGCTTTACTTTTTTTTTTCATAGATGCATTTTTCAACTTCAATGTCACAAATGGGATTGTAATAATTACATACCTTTATCTATGACCACTTCCTATTTGTCACTGAATTTAATTATAGCATTCATGCATTAGTCACTGTGGAAATAAAAGTTTTCCAAATTAGTTTTGAAAAAAATAAATAATAAAAAATAAAATATAAAAATTATTTACAGGGGGGCAGCAAAGTGGAGCAGCTGGAAAACGTTGGCTTCACAGTTCGATCCCAGACCTGCCTGTGTGGCATTCACATGTTCTCCCCGTGCCTTCGTGAGTTTTCTCCGGGCACTCCGCTTTCCTCCCACATCCCAAAAACATGCGAAATTAATTGGACACTCTAAATTGCCCCTAGGTGTGATTTTGAGTGCGGTTGTTTGTCTCGATGTGCCCTGCGATTGTCTGGCAACCAGTTCAGGGTGTACCCCGCCCCCTGCCCGTCGACAGCCGGGATAGGCTCCGGCACTCCCGTGACCCTTGTGAGGATAAGCGGCAAAGAAAATGGATGGATGGATGGATGGATGGAATTTACAGGGCATTGTAATAATTCCAATAAAAAAATTGGCTTATGCAAGTCATCCTACTGTAACTTTAGACATCTGCAATTTTCAGGTGACGTATATTCAAGAATTATTGAGTCGTTTTGTCCGATTTATTCCACGGAGACCAAACTCAGAAGTACTTGAGAGAAAGTACTGCCTTGCTTATTGCCCCTGTCCTGTGCTGTCCAGGCACTATTTGCTACCTGCGGGTCCCTTCCATGGTGTATTCATGTAGATTAAAACAAAAGTCTACTGCTGTTGTCATATACAGTACTGTCTACATTTATTGTTTTCATTTTTTTTTTTTTTGTCTGTCCCCTCTCAAATGTCCTAATTAGGATGGATTACAGTTTTTCTGTGTAGTTAGTCTCGCTCGAAAAAAAGAGGATCCATGCACAGCGTAGTTACAGTTAAAAAAAAACCCCGGTGGGAAGGCGGTATGATGCCAAATTTTGCCACTCGCATTGCAGAACCAAATTCATAACAACTCATTTTACAAGGTTGTGTAATTTCACAGTTGACAGGTGCATCGGGCATTACAGAGCCCAAGTTATTTGTAAACAAGCAATTAAACAATGAACTTTACAAAATATGTCTCCTTAAAAAGTCGTCAACGCTGCCTTTTTTTAAATCAAGGGCTCGGCTAATTCAAGCGCAGGCAGCAGACATTTTGGGGCTACGGTAGCTCACGCTCTATAAGTAGCCGTCTTTTCTTTCAGATTGGGAAGCATGGGATCGATGGAGGCCAGAGGGAGGTTGCCTTCACGCCGCCGGGCCAGCGGAAGATGAGGCCATCACGCGTCGTTTGCCCGTGACGATCACTTACACCTCGGAGGCCGAGCTGCGACAGCTGGAGACGACCAGGATGAGAATTGCTCTGCTCCGGCAGGAGATTGAGCTCCAGCAGGTGAGCGTTGTGCACCGCACTCCTTCATAATTTCATTCATGATAACTGCAAAGCGAAAGTGCTGTGGAGACTGCATGTGAATGCTAAAGAGCCGACGCGGCGCTGAATAAATTTGGAAAAATATCTACCGTATGGAGTATTTGGGAATATTGTGATGTCATGACAAAAGTGGGAACATGGGGAATCTAAAAAAAATAGTTTTCAAAAAGGATGCACTGATACCGCTTTTCTTTACACAGAGTAATAAAATTACAAGTTTTTATATTTGAGTACTCACCTATACTCAGTTCTGTACCTAATAAAATGTCTTTCAATTCTGATCTCATTTTAATTTAACCAGATATTGCTTTGCTCAAACATAACACTTTTATTAGCGTGCCAACTTGGCATTACTGTACTGACATTTTCACTCCCAACAGCACGTTTATCAATCTTTTCACACAATACTGTACTTTAAAATTTAAAATTTTAAATTCATATGGTGTCGCAGTCTGAGCCCTTGTGGGCCCTTTTTACGAGCAGGCGTCGAAACTCGGTGCTTGCTGGACGGTCCCCATCGCCGTCCAACCAGAATAGAATTTGCAGTTGGATAGAAATGTTGCCACGTGTGACACCTTCAGCTATCTACACAAGGCTGCAAGTACGGAAGGCTGGTGATGTCGTACCGCCGTGTAATATTGGTGAATTTCGTGTTCACCCTCGTGTGGATAAGCGGCTTGGAAAATAGACGGTATTATTGATGCGTCCCTTGTTCCTAAGATGTCCTCAACGGGCTGAAGTTTCCTTCTCCTTGTGAAGGCTCTGCAGGACGCGCTGTCCCCTCAGCTGGCCTCCATCGTCTCCTCGTGTCCCGACCGGAGTGTTTTGAGGGACGTGTACTCCCTTTTGGCTGAAGGAGGTCAACGTTTCCCTGCCATCATCCTGGATTCTGAGCCGGAGTAAATGATTGCCTCTTTTTCAAGGTCATTATTAAGTGATTATTCTTTTTTTTTTTTATGTTTAAAGTTCCAAATTAGTATTTAATTTGTCATTGTATTGCGTGATGATATGACAATAAAGGCAGTGCCTCAGCTCTCTTACCCGTCTTTATTTGTAATGTACATCCATCCGTTTTGTACGCCGCTTATCCGGGAGTGTCTGCGGGCGGAAGTCGCTCTACGCTCTGGAAAGTCGCAAGGCACCTGCGGAGATGGACAACAGAACCGACACATCACAGTCAGGTGAGTAAACCACGACATCAATGACCTATTGTTAAATTCCATACATAATTGCATAAAATTGCATTTAGCCAGGCAAATTCTAATCACATTTCCCTTGACATTTACACACTTGAAAATTCAACAATCCTCACGTGAATATATTTGGAATGCGGGAGGATGGTTGAACCTGAAGGAAAAACCCACCCAAGCACGGGAGTTGTCATGCAAACGACGCAGGAGGGCCTGAGCTGGGATTCAAACCTGGTACCTCTCAGACGTGGGGGTGATGTGCTAAACCACTCCCACACATTCACAGTTTGTGCAGTCAAAGACAAACTTTCTTGAATTAGTGAATACGCATAAAGCGAGTATCGTCATTTCCGGCCTATAAGCCGCGACTTTTTTTCCACACGCTTTCAACCCTGCGGCTTATGCGGCGATGCGGCTAATTTGTGCATTTTTTTTTAACGGCCGCAAGGGGGCACTCGAGTGGAAAAGCTAAGAGTGAGACGGGTGGAATATATGTGCCGAAGAAGTGACTTTTACCATATGTTTTTTTTTTTTTTTTTTTTTACCGCCCCTGTTAGCGCTGTGCTAGCTTGTTGCTGCTGTGTTACTGCCGTGTCGCCGTGATTTTTACCAGTATGTTTGTATGCCCTATTAGCGGTGTGCTAGCATTAGCGTCATGCTCGCATATTGCTGCTGTGTTACTGTTGAGTCAACGGCAATCTAGGTATGATTTTTTTTCTAACCGGGCCTTGTTAGTGGTGTGCTGCCGCGGCTGTTTTTTTTTTTTTTTTTTTAACCAGCTCTGTTCGTGCTACTGTGTTGTTGCTATGTTAAGCTAAGCTAAGGTATTAAAACTGTACCGTCTTTCTTTGTAAATATCTCATGTTTCAATGTGGGTTTGAACGTGGGCACTTGCGGCTTATACACAGGTGCGGCTTATGTATGTACCAAATGGTATTTCCTTTACAAATGTACTGGGTGAGGCTTATAATCAGGTGCGCTCTGTAGGCCGGAAATTACGGTAAATAGCGGTTTTGTCTGTTTTATAGCTATCACATTGCGAAAGCCCGTTCGTTGTACTACAGGGAAGTAAGATGTTAGTAATACTGATCCTAAAGTAATTCACCATCTGCGTTGTGAAGAAACTCAGCAATTGGGTTTTATTTACTCACCAAATGGGAGTATGTTGGAAGCCCCGGGGGAGGTCTTAAGGGCTCGTGCCCGCTGTTGACATGTGCCCGGCTTCGGCCTTGCCAGATGGGGCGACAGGTGGCTTGGAGTTCACGCAGCAGGACGTGGGTGTCGGGGGGCCTGCTGAAGACACCAAGCCTGAGATGATAACACATGGGGAGCTGCTCGGCCGTATGCTCCGGTCTAGAAATGCCAACATTTCCCATGGGGGGGTTAGAAAAAGATCAAGTTCAAATAGTCTTTCAAGTGAGTCTTAGTCAATTAAATGTATGGCAAAGGCTAAAAAAGAAAAAGTCAAACGTGTTCTCCGGGATCAGAATTGTCAGAAAGCAGCCAAGCAATGTGATTGTGCCTTGGGGGCCGCCCATGGAGTGCGAGGAAGCATCCTCGGCCCGATGGCGTCGACTCCAGTGGGAGTGGCGCCTACGCAACGCAGCCTTCCCCTGACCCGAATGCATCGACGCATTCAGGCCGGAGCGGCGGCAGCTGATCTTCTTCTCGCACTTTAGCTGTCGCCAGCGCAACGCTCCCACTTCCACCGGCTTGGCTTCGCGACTTCCCAAGTTCGACCTGTCTCGTGCTCGAGTACCACTTCATTCACTCCGACTTTCCAATTATCCGTATATTCCAGGCAGGAATATTTTTACTCCATATTTTTTCCCATTTCATCTGGGAAAGACTTATACTATCCATCACAGGTGTCGGGCAGAATCCAAACCATCACTTTTCAGGAAAATCCAGAAAACGGTGTTTTGTGTATTATGTATAAACACAGTCACAATATTTCTACCATCATATAACTTGAAGTTCCTTCAGCGACTTAAAGCTAATCTGCCACATTTCATGAAGATGAATGTCTTGCATCTTCTGCAGTATGCTTTTTGTCACGATGTCTTTGTAACCTCTCCGGCCTACTAGCTCTCTTGTCCACCCGTTGAAATTGTTTTAAAATACCATTGCCTGATGTTTTTGTTGCGCGCGTAACTTGTTTGTTAACTGTTAGCCCGCGTGACTGCGGTGTTTTCCCTCGTAAACTTGGTGGGGGCTGCACGAATGTTTCTAATGAATGTGTAAATGTCTGTTTCATGGTTTGAGAGCAAATTCCAACTGCTAATAGCAATCAACAGCTTGAAATCTCTTTAGAAGAGTATTTATGAATTATATCTGCCAAATTGGTCCTTGATGTGAAGGGAAGTGGAGCCACCAGCGCTCGTATCTCAAGCTTGGGATCCCGAGTCGAAGCAAAAACTGTCGATCAACAACTTCTAGTAACGAATATTGAAAATGTGTCTTTAAATGTCAGCCTCTTCCAGTGACAATTGGAGCCTGGATGGGATTTTTTTCCACATTTATGATTTACAGTTGGAGTCTTCGGTTTTCAACAGACCTTTGTCGTGACATTTTAAGGGTCCAAAACAGTGTGTAGTGTAGTAAATATGTGGTATGACATGCTCACTAATTGCTGTACTTAGTGTTTTTCGTTTGTTTGTGCTGCCTTGAAATGTTTCTCATAAATATTTATTACGACGTTGCTCTTTGATATACAACCACACATTTCGGGATGTGCACATATTGAATTATGTCACTGCCGTGGGAACAAAGCCCTGGCGTAAAGCCGGGACCCCTTGTAACTGACGAAAATTTTGTCCATCCATCCATTCCCTACCAGTTCTCTGGGTCAGGTCGGAAGTAGCTCCAACAGGGATATCCAGACTTCCCTTTCTCCAGCCACTTCTTCCAGCTCTTCCGGAGGGATCCCGAGGCGTTCCCAAGCCACCCGAGCGACCGGGTCTCCCCAGCGTGTCCTGGGTAATTCTCTGGGTCTCTTTCCGGTGGGACATGCCCGGAACACCTCACCAGGGAGACCTTCAGATTCCCCAGCCACCTCATCTGGGTCCTCTCAATGCGGAGGAGCAGCGGCTCGACACCTTATCGTGGTGGAGGGGTTTGTGTGTCCCGATGATTCTTGGAGCTAAGTTGTCTGGGGGCTTCACGCCCCTGGTAGGGTCACCCACGGCCAAACAGGTCCTCGGTGAGCGACCAGACAAAGTACGACTCCAAAACTGATATGATGACTACAAAAATTGGATCTTGGTTTCCCTTGCCCAAAATTTCCCTGCTGTTCAAAAAGAATTTTTTTTTAACTTCTCAATTCAATAGTTACTGTGTTAACGGCAAAAACATTGGAATGGACGAAAAAACGAAAAATGTCTTGACTCGTTCTTGAGTTTTCCAGTGCATGTTATCAGCAGCTTATCACTCCTAAAGAAAAAGGAGGCGGGGGGAATAAAAATCTGCCCTTTTCAAGTTAACAGGGACTGAAAAAGAAAATCCACAGGAACTCGAAGCTCCCCCAGGAATCTCAGCTTGATCTCAAACATGTTGTTTTCTCCTCCACTGCTCACAAAAGCATTCCAGTCTTCCCAGTCCCTGCTTTGTTTCGCTTCTGCCCTTCTCAAGTTCTCCTTTCAGAGCAACACCATTGACCGCCTGTGAATGTCAGTGCCACAGCGTACTGTAGGCGTACTGTATTCTTCATTTTCCTTTTCAGCGTTCCCCTGAGCAAGGCGGGAAAGAGTACACTAATGGAGCATGTTTGGCATGCGTATGAGAATATTAGGTATCCAATTATCTCGTTAATGGGGGGGCTTTGAGGAGCTGGAGTCCTTTTATCTAATCACGACGAGACAGTCAAAGTCATGCTACTTCCTGGAATTTTGAGCCATTTATTGATTTTGGTTGCATCGTCAATTATAAAGGACCGTACACTCACCAGCCACAATATTGGGGTTCTGGGATCCATCTAAAGAACGGTGTATCCGAATTTAATGAGGATGAGTGCAATAGAAAATGCTTAAATGGATGGATCGTATGGCAGCGCTCGTGGTGAGCGTGGATGCCTCAGACTTGACTTGAGTGTTTGAATCTAAGATCTGGCCTACATTCTTTTTCTGGGTACTCGGACTTCTATTCCAAAGTCATGCATGTTGTGCATCGAAGACGACGTGTGAGTTGAAGTTGTTGTTTGTCTGCTTGTTCCGATCCGCATTTGACTGGAAACCAGTCCAGCGTGTACCCGGCCTCTCGTTCAAAGTCGATTGGGATAGGTTCCGTTTCACCTTTTGACCGTATTTCGGATAAGTGCTTTAAAAAATGAGTCAAAGGATCGATTTTGTTGTTCTAGCACATTGCCGTTCCGTGTCTTCTCCAAGGAACGAATACCAAATGGGGAATTCGGCGTGCAGCGTCACACAGGGATCATGTGAAGAGACACGAAAAAAGTAGCCGGGCTATTTGGTGGAAGGCTGATTTTATGGAAAGCGAGGGACAACTGAAGTGTGGCGAGTGGCTGCAAAGCGGCTATTCCGTTTCCTTTTCATTCAACAAGACCCGACATCGCGGGTGTTTTTGTGCCAGTGGGTGGGAACCGAATAGGCCAGTTCCATTGTGTCACACGTCGCATTTCTGCGTGTAAAGGCATCGTCTGCTCGGTGTTTTAGCAAACATCCGTGTGTAGGCGCGCTCATTAATAAAGGCTTGAGTAGATGCTGGAGCTGTTGCATGCGGGGGGTGACACACCTTTGTTATTGCCGAGTGTCGCAGTGCATGTCAAATTTACGACGAAGGCATCCTCCTCGGCTCTGCAGTTGTCTCCGGCCTTTTTTTCCTCTACCTGATAACATCGGGAAGATTACAACTGTGAGGTATCGATGGGGAGATGTAGGGGGAAGAAAAAGGGGGAACCGTTAACTCTCCCCCTTCCTGCTCTTCATCAGCCCTCCCTCCCCTCCCCGATTCAGTATCGCCAGACGTCACACAGAAGAAACACCAATGGGAGCGCTGAGACGTCCCCACAGCACCTCCTACTCCCCCACTCGGCTTTATATGTGCCTCGCTACTGGACTCCGTCCCAGTGCACAATGTGCTGCTTCAGGTTGACAGCGGCCGCAAAGGGAGGAGGACAACGTGACTGTGGTTTTAGGACCAACTTCATCAGAAAGCTTCTCCTGCTCCACCCTGCGGAGACCTCATAGCTGGGTTTGACTTTCCTCTCTCTGGCTGACTCGACAAAGGGTTGGAAGCAAAGCTTCACCTGCCCCTGCAGTAAGGATGGGCTGCACCACAGTGCCCCTTGCGTGCCAACCCCAAGAGGGGCAGTCCTTGGAAGCCGGTGGCGCCAAAGTCCCGGAGGTGCTCTCCTCTCTGGACCGTTTGTCCCAGGCCACCGGGGGCATGGAGAAGTCTTGGTACCGCTGCATCTTCCCCTTCGGAATCATCTCGTTGGTAATCGGCGTGGCGGGGACGGGGGTGACCTACACTTACAACGATCTGCCCCAGACCAAGGTGGTGTCTGTGGTGCTGCTGGTCGCTGGGCTCTTGCTCCTCGTGATGGCCACCGCCTGCTGGACCGTCCACAAGAAGAAGAGGAGGAAAAAGAAAGAGGGAGGCTCCTCCTCGGAGCAGTGTCCGCTGTGAAGCGTATCGAGGAGGGAGGGAAGTCTTGGCGGAACTTCAAAAGCGGAGGTTGGGGAGTTGACTGAAGAAGTCGGCACTCCACCTCCTGCATGTGCGGTATTCCCTCTTCTCTCCCAACACAGAAGATGACAGACAGACAGACACCACGCATCTGTTGAGTCTGAAGACTTTTGGATTGAGGAGGGATCCACCGTGTCTCACATGCTCTTTTATCATCGGACGGCCGGTGTCCGGTGTCAAAACAACCTTCAAGAAGACACAGCAAATATGAACCGCAGTCTAGTTCGTATTTACACACGCTGGCAGTCCTCCCGCGGTACGCAGAAGCACCGCCGGAGTCGCTGCCGGCGTCACCGGCGCACGTCAGTTGTGGCGCCCCGGGACAGGTGACTCTCGGGGAGGGCAGCAGCGGGGCCCGAAGACGGCAACCCGACACGCCGGCCGAAAGAGCAGCTCACCCACGTCAGCGGATGGCGTCACTCCCTCGTCCTGTGACACCGCAGCAATGTGTCGGGGAGGGGGGCTTTTTTTATGCAACGGGAGAGCGGAACTCGAGTCCGCGAGGATCCCGGTGGTATCTGCGCGGACGACGCCGTATCGGGTCGGAGCGCTCGAAATAAAAATCAAAAAACTCCAGGATTTACTTATGAAGGAACACAAAACGTTCGCACCCGCAAAGGGGTCTTTTGCGACGGTGCAGTTCCTGCCGAGGTCCGTTTGCCAGGTACCTCAACTCCACACCAGTCGGGACAGGATTATTGAAGGACACATGCCACAAGTAGGACCCCGGCTGATCCGGCGCCGCTCGTAGCCCCTCCCGCTTCGTGCCTTGACCAAGCACACATGGAAAAAGGCTCTGTCACATTTGTATGTTTCCATATGAACTCGTGCCCCCCGACACTCCACTTGCCCTTGCGCTGACTCTCGTAATCTTTTCCCAGGCAGCTCTTTCTTCATCCGCCCCATCTGCAGTTGGACCGCTCCCGTTACTCGATCCCTAATGGTTTTCCCAGCTGAAGACAATTAAAGACTTCATTTAAAAGGAGCAAACTTGTCCAAATAAGTTCGGCCTCGCCTCTCCTATCGCATAGCGACGTCTTTTTTTTCCGCCCCCTTGAGAGGCAACAGTGAGTCAGTGTAGCACTCCAGAGGCGAATTATACCGCTTGTTTGAATCCAGGATCGTCGTCTTTCACTCACTGTTCCAAACTCGTGACCATCGGTGAGTTCTGGAATGCAAATCGACGTCTAACTTTTTCTTTTTTTCCTATTGAATGAAGATGGAGGCGCCGTCTTCAATATAGAACGCTACCTCCTATTGGATTCAATTGTGTAGCATTGGTAGCATTGCGAGAAATAATCCAAGCACACGTCATATAACGAAGAAAGATTTTTTTTTAATGGTTGTGGACTGACAAAAGAAAAAAAAAATCCAGAATAAGATATGACAAATGCATTTCCAGTAATATTACAAGAATAGGGTCAGAATTTTATGAGGGAAATGCTTGACGAAAAATGTATTTAGAGCTCCTGTCGTTAAAGAAGACAAGAAGAGACCATCCAGCATCTTTAAATGTTTTATTGTGGACTCTTTCCATGTTAGCGAGTTTTTTTAATTGTTTACCATTTGGAGCTGGAATAAGGAATTTCAACTGATTTTGTCTTTTTATACGCAAAATCCAGCATTGCATTCAACTCGCCTACTTTTCCCCATTTTTTTTCCCCCAGCAGCACTACAACTTTCTCCTCGAAACATAATTTTGTTTTTTTTTGACTTGTGACTGCCAATATCGGTAGCAACGATGTGTTCTAAATGAGTCGAAGCTAGAACGCATTGTTACGGTTAGGTAGGGGAAGCTGAGCCTCGGGTTAGGGTCGCCGGAGCAGTTGCCTGTTTCACTCTTCTTTATAAGCATTTTTTTTTTTTATTAATACATAGCCCCATAAATCAAATAACTGCCTAAAAACATGATGAGAACACAATAAGAACACACACTTGCCTTAATTACAGTTTCCAGCGAAGGTGTGCTCCATTTGCTTACCCAGACGTCCAAGTCGTTCATAGGAATGAAGTATTTTGTACGCCTGTTATATCCAATTATATTTTGCGTGCTATTTGATATTTCGCGGCCACAATTTAGTATTTTGTGCAGACGTTGTACATGTATCAGAATCAGCTGTAATGGCCAAGAACGCACAAGGAATTTGTCGCTGGTAGTTGGTGCCGGCGTGACGGTCTGAGCGCTCCCGGTGCTGAAAAGTCACCGTGTGATTAACGCGCATTCGCGTATATTTTGTAATTTTCCGGCCAGTCTGAAACATCCCCATCCATGCTTCAACATCGTCGTCGAGTGTTCATGTTTGCTATGGACGTCTCAGAAGGAACAATGCAGCGAACGTACATATCTTTTTGTCAACTTTTGTTTTCAGGTTCGCTTAGGGTTAGGTCATAACGTATGTTAGCTACCGCTATGTAGAAGAAGGGGAACTATGAGACCGGGGGATGTCCCAGTAAGCGTCCGCTACGTACCCAGAGTTCCCCTGTTAGACTTTTCAGCACGGGGGAGCGCTCAGACCGTCGCACCGGCCTTGTACGACATACACGTTGAGTACGAAGAACAATAGATAGTCAGCGGTCATTGACGGAGAACTAAAATATGTTTATTCAAGATTGCATCGAATCAAAAGGATCTGTAAAGCGGCGTACGTACGTACGGTACATATCAAATCCAAGTTTAAGGATTTTGCCTCTCGTGATGAAAGTTTACTGAGGGCAGATTCTCAAAAAGCTCAAGCGATTACCCTGTGGGTGTGTTAAGACCATTTTTCCTTCCCCTTGACAACCGTAAATGTTGAACCACCCACCTCAAAGTTTTTCTTCTTTGTATTTGCGGCTGGCTGAATGCACTCCGGCACCATGCTGCCTCTCGCAGGTCACTCTTGTTACTACGACCGACATTGTTTTGCGCGTGCGGGCGGGCTCACGTTTGGGAAATTGTGTGTGTACTCTGCTTTTGTGAGCTCATTTTTCATAGATGCAAAATCCAATCGTGGGTCTGTGCTTGTGCGTGACTTGGGAATGTAGACAAAGACGCAGTTGAAGCTTAACACCACACAAACAGTATTTTTTTTGAAAGCATCTCTGATGATTCTGTGCCATTGTGTTACCGTGCTGCTAACGTGAGCAGATGTTGTTTGTTTGTTTTTTCCCTCCTGCCTTTAAATATGAAAAATAGGGGAAAATCTACCTCCGTGCTGTGCGTGTGGGAGGGGGAACGCCGTCATTTTGTACTTTGGCCCCCATAGACGGCCGCGTTTTCTGCTTGTGCTGCCGGTCGAGATGTGTTTCGGTCCTGTACATGGGACAACTTGATATTTATACTGTATATTTCCACGTAGATGTACATTTTACATTGGTGTCAATAAATGTTCAGCAAAGCGTGTTTGTTTCCGCTGCGTGGTTTGTCCTCATTTTCTTTGTTTTGGGGAAAATATACATTCTCGGCTATTGTGTAATGACACAAGCCGCATTTGAACGTCTCAAAAGTGCTGCGACGTGGACTTCGGTCAAAGTGTGCTCCGTCAAACGTCAAACAAAAGTCGACTTTCGTTACGCATGACGGCGAAAATTTCATATCTAAAAAAAATACTGCTTAAAAGTGTTTTGTTTTTTCTCTGATGCTGGTGACAAATATCAAAATGGAAAATAATGTGGTGTAAGAAAGGCGATGAATATCTAACATAACATCATTAAGTAATATAAAGGTATATAAGTAAAACAATATGTTTAGATATTTTGATATTTAACCAAGATAATGCAAATGTAAATAGCATGTAATTAACAGCATTATGGCTAAAGGCTGGTATGAAAGTTTGTCGTCTGTCCAGTACCCCAAATTTGCATTTATTTTAGTTTGCTTTTATTGTATGTCAGTTATCAATGTTATGATGATCCCGTAAACATTAACTCACTCGTTTTTATGATGTGTGTCAGATTTCCTCAAACAATGAGTACCGTAATTCCCGGCCTACAGAGCGCACAAGATGGTACACGCAAAGAGTTTTCAAAGTTAGCTTAACTTAGCAACAACACGGTAGCACGGACAGGGCTGGTAAAAAACGACAAAACAAAAACAAAACATACCGGTAAAAGGCTACACAGTAGCAACACGGTAGCACAGCACTAACAGGCCCGGTCAAAAAAATAAATAAATACATCGCTGAGACGCGGCAGTAACACAGCGGCAACACGCTAGCGTGGCGCTAACGCTAGTGCGGCTCTAACCCTAGTGCAGCACTAACAGGGCCGGTTAAAAATAAAACATGCCGGTAAAAGTCACTTCCTCGGCACATATATTCCACCGGCGTCACTCTTACCTTTTCCGCTCGAGTGCCCCCTCGCGGCCGTTAGAAAAAAATGCACAAATTAGCCGCTTCACCGCATGAGCCGCAGGGTTGAAAGCGTGCGGAAAAAAAAGTCGCGGCTCGTAGTCCGGAAATTACGGTACTCTACTTTAACTGTGTCAGTTTTAATGTGTAATTGTTGAGTATTTTACAACTTTTAAACAATTGATCCAACAATGAGTGACCTTAAAGGGTGAGTAGTTTCCCTTTAGTTTTGTTTTACAGGGGTCAGGTATATTTTCAAACGTCGTATGGCGGTTAATAACGCAAAAATGATGCAGAAATTGTGCGTGTCTTAGCCCAGGGCATATGAAGTTGAATTTCCGAGCTAAATCAAATCCAGCATTTGACCAGATTTGCAGCTTTCTTTCAGTTTGAGGTTTTCCTCGAAATGAACACGAAACGCGAGTGCTGGGAAGCAGCTGTGCGCGAGCGCGCGATGTTTACGTTTGCGCAAAGTGGGCGCGGAGGCTAACAGGGCCAAAGCGCACATGTGGCGGAAGCGCTCGGTTGCACACATGACAGGAAACGAGTTGTGGGAGCATCTCATCCGCCTGTCCGTCTTCGGCGCGCCTTTCCCGAAACTTGGCGGGCGGCCTCGTTTGATTTCACGCAATTTGAAAAAGATGTTGAAAGTGGATGGCGAGGGAACGGCACAAAAGTATCAAATAACATCAACAACGTGATTTTGCCTCATGAAAGCTTCAAGGGGAAGCCGGAGAGGAATTTGGCTTCATCAGCCCAAATCCAAACTTAAATGCTCTTGGATGTTGGCGGAGTGGAAGTTCAATTGGCAAATTGCAAATGTGTCAGCAGACTTTTCCTGACCCAAAAAGCCTCAATCCTGTCATTACGGAGCAAAAGACTCTTTGGCAAAGTGTAACTTTTAAGGCGTTGCGCTTAAATGCGACCAAATTTCCCACTTGTAAGAAATATCCATCCACCCAGTTTCTTAGCCGCTTATCCTCATAGAGGTCGCGGGAGTGCAGGAGCCTATCCCAGCTGTCAACGGGCAGGAGGCGGGGCACACCCTGAACTGGTTGCCAGCCAATCGCAGGGCACAACGAGACAAACAGCCACATTCACAATCACACCTCGGGGCAATTTAGAGTATCCAAATAATGTTGCATGTTTTTGGCATGTGGGAGGAAACCGGAGTGCGCGGAGAAAACCCACGCAGGCACGGGGAGAACATGCAAACACCACACAGGCGGGGCTGGGATCGAACCCGCGTCCTCAAAACTGTGGGGCCAACGCTTTATCAGCTGCTCCACTGTGCCACCCTTATAAGAAACATTACTTTTTAAAATTGAATATTACAGTACAGCCCAATTTCTAGCGGGGAAAAAAAAAACTTCTTCTGATCTCATTAGGAAAAACCAAACAGTGAAAGTTCATAAATGAAAAATTATGCATTTACATTACAAAATGAAATGGTAATTTTATGAAGGGAAATTAGTCAGAATGTTGTGGAATTCAAAACTTTTTCCTACCCTGCGATTTATGCGGCGATGCTGCGCTCACGTTAGTGCGGCATGGCGTTTGCGCGGCGCTAGCGTTAGCGTCTCACTAGCATTAGCACGGCACTAGCGTTAGTGCACCTCGCCTCACTACACAGAAAGAGTTTAATGCTAGCACCGTGCTAATGCAAGCGCCGCGCTACCGTTAAACTCTTTCTGTGTACCGAGCTTATAACCAGGTGCGCTCTGTAGGGCGGGAATTACGGTGGATGTAATATCAATTTAAATGTATTCACTTGTAATGTGAGATCTTTTTGCATATATGTATGCATTGTATTTATATACTAGATATTGATGAAATATTCTAATAACATTGCAGTTCTTTCACCTTACATTATGAGAAATCTTTGCAGACTTGCAACTGTATTTGATTTCTCTTTTTGTATTAAAATCTTTTAAAATGAACCTTTTTCATGCAGCCTTATAAAAGTAATCTGTTTGTGTATGAGTAAAAATCTTAAAAACATATTTGAAATGCAAGTGATATTACAGGTTTCTTACAACTTTGTATTATTTGTTAGATTTTATTTTATTTTTTTTACATTTGTTTCTTTTCAGTGCGACCACAATCCATTTCTTCATTTTAAATTACAAAATGTGATTGAATTCATGTAAAATTCAAATAACTTTATTGCCAATTTCTCATCTTAATTTGAGCACTTTGGTCAAATATTGTACAGTTATTACTTTTCATTATAATTCTATGTTTCTTTATCGTTTTCAATGTGCCCCTGGTAATGTCAAGTTGATTTATTTATTTATTTTAAATTCGTTTTTGCTTACATTTGATCACATGCGATGATTTCGGGAAGTGAAAAAAATGAATGATTTGAAGCAAGCGGAAAAAAAAACCCCAACATTTCTTTCCCTGTAAATGAATTGTGGTGGCCTTTTTCTATTCTCCAGATGCGATTATGTGAGTCGAAAGGTGCCAATTGATTCCCCCCCCCCCCCCCCCCCCCGAGCCGTTTACTGGTCACTTTGTGTTTTATCGAGTGTACTGGTTGTGGTTTCCAGGGAAACAGCGGCTGCTGCATCCGCGTGAAGAATGTCACAGCCTCCGCCCCACCCGAGGTCACGCGCTGACTTCCGAGGCGATCGGCTCACACGACACCGCGCGGCCAGAATGACATGTCGGACAACCCCCGATAATTCCATAAGCATCGACGTGACCGGTTCGGGTGATCTTCATGCCAAGTACAACCTCAAAAAATACTTTGCTTTCCCAAGTTCAACATCCCCCCAAAACACTAGAGTCTGCCTTTCAAATATTTTTTTTTTTGTCTAATCTGAAAAAAAAAAACAAATACAGATCCACTCATCCATTCTCTTAGCTTCTTAACCTCACAAGGAGTCCTTGGAAGAATGTCGAGAACATGCCAATTTGAACAGGCGGGTCCAGGATTGAACCCCGGCCCTCAGAACTGTGAGGCCAACGCTTTAACAGCCGCGCCACCGTGCCGCCACAAATACAGATAAGGTGTATTTTTTTTTTACATCTGTTATTACTAGCTATTTTCAAATGTATTTTTTTCAAGCAGGACATCATAACAGTTCGATCTTGCTCGTCCTGTCAAAACTTACCTGTGAGCAAAGCTGTGTCCAGCGGTTTGTTTTTTAGTTTCAGAATGCACATTTAGTTAATAAAAGAAACATATAAAATATATATATTTTTTAGTTTTCTACATTTTAATCTGTATTTCAATTTACCTTTACCATAGTGCTTTTACGCAAGCGACCTCTGCTCTTTATTCTATTTATAGACCTTTATTTAATTGAGGATATGATTTTTTTTTCCCGTTTTGCGCAATGTGTGCGTGTCTCTTTAAACGATTTACCTTTAAATCGTGGGTGAATTTACGTAACTACATATCCCACAATCCTCTACTCCGATGGGCCAATGGGCGTTGCTCGGTTTGTGGTCAACCAATCGTATGCGCTTTTTGCCGAGCGCGTACTTCGAATCCCGGCCACGCTGTCCAGTCGCGACGCAGCGTTCTGCAGTTTATAAACGCTGACCAATGGGAGCGACTTTAACCGGTGCTAGCCAATCGTGTCGCATATACGTGCGACCAATCAAATCAAATGCAGTGTTTAAACAGTCGGCCTGGGCGGTGCTTCGGGGAGCTTCGAGGCGTGCCTAACAAGTCACGACTCACGTTTGGGTTTGAATTGGGCCAACAATTTCAAACATTACCCATTAGTGCTGCTTCAACTCGTAGTGGAGGGCTTAATTTGCCGTCAAATTTAGTTAAATTTGTGTATTTGACACTCGGCCGACGTCTGCGTGAGGTGTAAATCGCCGCCTGAATGCTCCGAAGTTAGCCGGTGGGAAGATTTGAAGATTACTGTACATACATTGAGTACACTTGCAATGAAAGTTGGTGGTAAGTCACTTTTCACCCCTTTCTTACTTAAATCACCTCACATGGCTTTAAATGACTGACCAAATACCTGGAAAAAATGTTTTAAGTATAAACTTTAAATTAACTGATTAACAGGGTTAGTTAGCACTGCTAGCTCGACGTGCGAGGGACATTTTTGATATTAATGCACAATTGGTATTTATGTAAAACGTGTTCTCATTTGACTTGACGAGCTTTTTAAGTTGTTAAGAACCACGCCGGGAATGTTGAACAGCATGAGGCGTAAATTTAAAAGTTTACGGCACTCGAGCCCCAGGAGGGAAATTTGGGCGCCCACTTGGGTAAACTTGTGAAGCTTCCCAACTACTTACTTCCACTCCACAGTTTGTTTCGGTTGCCATTTCTTTGCTTTAAAGGGGCATTTTATGTCCCAGATACAATGAGAAGTTCTTTAGAAAATAAAACTACATGTCGTGAATAAGTACCAATAAAACTATGTCGAATATTCGTGAATATGTATTTGTGTGGTGTTTCCCAAAGCTCAGCAAAGGCCAGTGTATTAAATCCGCCTGTTTTTTTTTTTTTTGTTTTGTTTGTTTGGTTTCTCTTCCCCCCCCCCCCCCCCCCCCCCCCCCCCCTTCAGCAGTTCACTGCCATTGCCCAAAATGCTACTCCATCCCGGTTCGGAAGAGGGTCCGCCTGCGCACGCCGAGCATCACCTTGCTGAGTCTGCCCGAGGAGGTCCTCCTCTGTGTGCTCCAGTGCATCTCCGCTGAGGACCTGCTGTCCGTCCGGGCTGTGAGTCATCGTCCTCCTCTGACACAAACCCGACACGTCCACGCCACTTTTGGCAAGCACACGCTTCTTTTCCCCCCCACACACACACACACACACCACGAGATCGGCTTCGGCCTCTTTCATTTTGCGCTGCCGCGTTGACTAAGTTCAGCTCTCTTGGTGGTAGGTTCATTCTCAGCTGCGTAACATTGTGGACAACCACGCCAGTGTTTGGGCCAGGGCGAACTTCAGAGACACTTGGCCCTCCCCTAACAATTTATGGTTATTTGAAAGGTAAAAAGAAATTCACAAGTATTTAATGTTCTCTTCTATCTGTGATGTTTCCATCTTTCCACGACAAATCTTTGTCTTCCACAGAGCTGCTGAAAAGGGGAATTTTGAGGCGGCTGTCAAGTTAGGGATCGCTTATTTGTACAATGAAGGACGTAAGTAAAATACGTTTTCCTCACGCAGTGGAACCTCGAAAGCGAAATGCAATTCATTCTGTTACTCTGGTCGACTTCAGTACAAATAGTCCCATTGTGGTCATTGTTGTGATCATACAGTAGTTGAAGTATTTTCGGTTAATCAGTCATGAAATTAATCATTAGCTGCAGCCCGAGAAGTAAGTTTAAATCTTAATACTGTGATGGTTTGCATGACATCAGCATCTTCAAAGCATTATGGTTACCATAGAGCAGGAAATGGTACACTCTGGCTGGCTGCTCAGTATGAGCAAGCAAATTCTGGCCATCAGGAAATGTTACTTAAAACTCTCGTTCAGGGGTGCTCAATGCATCGATCAGCAGTCTTGGTCGATCGCGACACGGCGTGCCAAAAAAAAGACCTCAGCCAATGTTCCCTCTAGACCGCGTGCGTGGGCAATTGTGCACCACTGATGCAGTCTCTTCGCAGATATTCTGCATTGTGCGCAAAAAAAAAATTATAATCCAATGCGAATTGAAAGTATAACATCCAGCTATTCAGTTTGTGGCATTTTGCAACGTGATGCAATGAGTGAGGGATGACTGGTTGTTACATCCGATGGCACAATTCACATACGTACTGTCAAAAATGAAAAGAAGAAGCCACTGGTTTCTTTTAGGCAGCACACGGAACTTTCTCTAACTCTGTTTTTGCTAGTTTAGCTGTTTTGCTGTTCCACTGTTGCCAACAAGCGCGTCTCGGGATTGCGTTTCACCGCTCGTGTCATTTTTTCCCCCAAAACAGCGCTGCTGAGCGACGAGGGCCACGCGGACGTTTGCGGCCGCAAAGCATCGCACTTCTTAAGCCTCGCCGAGAGCCTGCGCTCCCCCGGCGCCGACCCCTTCAGCTGGCTGTTCATCCGGCCGCCGTGGTCGCCCACCGGCAGCTGCTGCAAGGCGGTCGTCTTCGACCGCCTCAAGGCCGAGTGTGACCGCCACAAGGTGACGTGATCGAATGGCGTGGTCATCGGTGACAATAAAGATTCAAATTCTGCCCGTTTCAGATGGGAGTCCTCGCTTTACGACCGAGTTCTGTCCGAAATCGAGCATGTCCCTGTAATAGCTGTAATTCAAGAAACGAGGTGTCCATGGTGTTTTTCAAATTGCATTGAAAACATTTTCAGTTATTTTCATTTTTAACTCCCAACAGTTCAAACTCTTTATAACTTCTAACTTTTTATAGTTCCCTGTGAATATAAATGTGTAATATACGCTTCATGAATGTTTTATTAAATAAAATACACTAAATACAATCTGTGATACTTTGTTTAATAAGGGGTATTTATGAATCTTTTCATCTACTATTTTAATTGTTTTTTTGTAAAACATTTTCTTAACTGTTGTAGCACCTGAATCGCACCCCCTGAATATTTTTTTTAACTGAACTTTTTTTTTTTTTTTTACTCGCTTGATACTAATACTAAATGGGATAGTAATATGGTAATATAAAAAGTCTGGTGAGTGTTAAGTGTACGAGTTATTGAACATGTTTGCGTATTTGCTTCTTGTATGATGCTTTTTTTGTACACATACGGTGCATCTATTTTTTCCTTCTTCTTTTTCTGAGGTTTGTGTTTCACTATCTTATTTGTTTAATTGTGTCGCGTCCATTTTCATAAATTCCCATCGAAATGCGTTCCTGAGTGTCTCCGTGTTTGTTTTCCCAGGAGAGGAAGGGTCCCTTGTTGCATTGCTTGGCGAGAGTGTTACAGCTGTTTGAGGTGAGTCCCCCACCCCCACCCAACCGACCCCCGACCCCACTTCATCAAGCGTTCTCCGCTCGCATGACAAAGTACAACTAATTAGATCAGGATCCGAGATGAAGAGCACGAATTTTGTCAGCGGTTCTCAGCGTTCCCAACTTTCTGCAGGAGGAGGATAAACACGCCGAAGCCGTTTCCATGTTGGAAGAGTCTTCGCGCTCGGGGTGTTTGCAGAGCTCCTACCTCATATGGGAGCACAACCGTAAAGCTGCTGTGAGTTTTGACGTTTTCCCTCTGTCACTATTTTCACAGTCCATACTGAAATCATTTTAAAGGTGTGAAAAGTTTTAATTACTTTTCAAGTTGTCTCTACGTTTTCATTTCGTTTTCAGGTAGAACTTTCATAAAATGGTTTTTTCAAACATATGATTTGGCAATCATTTACGTATGAATAGCTCCACCCCACGTATGATTTTTTTTTTTTTTTTTTTCGTGACTTGCAGATGTCAGATCCAGGCAGGTACCTCCAATGTGTTCGAACCCTCAGGGACTACGCTGCAAGAGGATGCTGGGAGGCACAGGTGTCTGCACAGGAACATCTCTCCACATGATCTCACTTACCGTAATTCCCGGCCTACAGACCGCACCTGGTTACAAGTCTCACCGAGTACATTTGTAAAGGAAATACCATTTGGTACATACATACGCCGCAGCTGTGTAAAAGCGGCAAGTGCCCACATTGAAACACGGGATATTTACAAAGACGGTACACAGAAAGAGTTTAACGCTAACAGGGCCAGTTAAAATAAAACTTATGGGTAAATATCACTGAAATTTGCCAGTAACACAGCAACAACATGCTAGCACAGCAGTAACACTAGCGCAGCGCTAACAGGACCGGTAAAAGTTAGTTCCTCGGCATATATATTCCACCAGTCTCGCTTACCTTTTGTTCTCAAGTGCCCCCTTGCGGCCGTTAGGAAAAAAATGCACAAATTGGGCGCATCACCGCATAAACCGCGGAGTTGAAAGTGTGTGTGTGTGTGTGTGTGTGTGTGTGTGGGGGGGGGGGGGGTCGCATCATGTAGTCCGGAAACTACGGTACTTGAGTTTTTAATGATTTCTCTCCCTGTCTGTTATTCTTTTAGTGGCCATTTTATGACCGAAATCAAGTTCCAGAAAAAATATTGCTATAAACAACAACAAAAATAATCATCCGAGCAACAGCTGCACTAATCCACAGTGTCGTGTTTCTAGCGTGACTCGTAACAATTTATCTCACTCCGTGCAGGTCTCCCTCGCCAAAGTTTGCAGCAGCGGCAACCCGCTGGGTTTGGAGGCGAAAGCCTGCGCCGACTTGGTGTCCCAACTTTTTAGGAACAACCAGCAGGCAGACCAACGCGGCAACCGCAATGTCCTCAAACGAGGCATCAAGGACACCATGAGGTAACGGCAAATCCTCCTCCTTGCTATCCCATCACCGGCCTCGGCGTCTTCACCCCGTCACTCAATTTTGTCTTCCTCTGTAGGTACATTCTGGTGGACTGGCTGGTGGAGGTGACCACCATGAAGGACTTCTCTAGCCTAACACTGCACGTGACCGTGGGCTGCGTGGACCGCTACTTGGCGCTGTGCTCCGTCCCCAAGGTCCGCCTTCAGCTCCTGGGGATCGCCTGCATGGTGGTCTGCACGCGGTAAGAATTCAGATGACTTGCTCGTTATCCATTTTAAGGGTTTTTCCAGTCTTGATTTGCTGCTGTGCATTACGTGCAGAGGCAACAAAAAGGCAGCCTTTCTTCCATTAGGCTGACGAGCGGCTTTTTTGTTTGACATAAAATGGCTCTTCCACCCCCCCCCTTTTTTTTTTTTTTTTTTTTTTTTTTTTTGTAGCTACATGAGTAAGGATATTCTCACCATAAGAGAAGCCGTGTGGCTCACAGACAACACATACAAGTATGAAGACCTGGTCCGAATGATGGGAGAGGTTGTCTCCGTGCTGGAGGGGCAAGTCAGGGTGAGTCATTTTAAATAACTTTCAAATAAAAAAAAAAAATCACATCATTTGTCATCTTCAATTTTTGTCAATTTTCCATATAGGAAAAAAATAGTTTTAATATCTAAAAAATAAAACATGTGTTAAAAAAAGTGTCTTTTTAAAATTTGATGCATTTTCAAATTTAATTTTCTTTTCTCTCAACAAAATGCATTTTGGACTTGTTTTTTCAAATTAAAAAAAAAGGAAGTAGTCACAAAATTTAGGCAGCAAAAATCACATCTTAAGATCGCTTCATTTATGACATTTATATTAAGCGAGTTAAAAAAAAATAGTTCAGTTAAAAAAGAAATTCTCAGAGGTGGGATTCAGGTGCCACAACAGTTTAGAAAAAAGTCTTACAAAAAACATTAAAATAATAAGTGAAAAGATTTATAAATACCCGTTATTAATCAAGCTATCGCATCTTGTGCTTTGTGTATTTTATTTAATAAAACATTAATTAATTGTATATTAGATCGCTTCATTTATGACATTGTAGGAAAATAGCGCTACGTTCCGGACTGTCTTGTTCTCTTGGGCTGCAATCTCATGAGACGAGTACAACAGCCAAGGAACTTATTCTGGTTCACTCACAACCACAGAATCGAAGACCACACTTGTAAGGATTTGTGACTGTACTGCCTGTAACTATTGAACAGGTTCCACATCACTAATTGAGCATATCAGGGGGGTGGAGGGGTGGCAGACTCCACCACAGGATAATCACTCAGACTTGGCGACTTTGATTGGAAGGGAGGGAAAATATTCATATTTGGCCAGATTATCAAAATGAGCATCATGATTGCAACTTTGCAGGCGTACTTAATGAAGCGGTTGGGAATTCTTTATAAAGTGTTGTAAACTGGTATTTACATGTATAATACAAGTACGCCGTTAATTTCAAATGTCACACCGCCGTTCATCGGGCTTTTCCTGCGCGATCCACCTCAGAGCCCCACTCTGCTGGACTACGGCGAGGTGCTGCTCTCCCTCCTCCCCCTGGAGCGACGGACCACTCACCTCTTCAGCTACATCTGCGAGCTGTCCCTGCTCTACTCGGCCCTGGCCACGTCGCCGCCCCCCGCGCTGGCCTGCGCCGCGCTGCTGCTCACGAGAGCGCTGCATCACTACGGTAACGAGGCCAAAGAGCAGCCGACCCGCCCGTGCGAACGCCGGCACTTGCCGCCTAATCGTAGGATCGACTTGTTCTATTTTTGATGTACGTACGCGCGCATGCAGCTCCCGTCTGGCCTGCTCTGTTGGTGGACTACACGGGCTTCTCCAAGCAAGACCTCACCCATCTTGCCGTGCTGCTTTATGTCAAGTGGTAAGTCGTTCACAACAAGCACAATTTCCCCACTCTTGTGCAACGCCGCTGATGCATTTCCCCACTCGAATCCCGTTTGTTTATCTGCCTTCTTGACTTCATCCCTCACTGGTTTCACTACAACCTATCATTTCTGCAGTTGCCGTGGAAACCGTCTGTTGATGAGTTTTTGTTTTTCTGTCGAAGGGTAGTTTAATTGCTCCTTTTATAACTCCCACCAGGCATCTTGTTCTCTTTGTTTCTTTAATAGAGCTATTTTTTCCCCCTTAAAATGTATACTTAATTTTTAGCTCATTTAATAATTGGGTGATTCTGAGGCCCCGTAGCTCAGTGGTTAGAGCACTGGTTTGGTAAACCAGGGGTTGTGGGTTCGTATCCCACTGGGGGCCTCCACTCCCTGAGAAGGGTTGCGTCAGGAAGGGCATCCGGCGTAAAAATTGTGCCAAACATACGTGCGTTCATCTGAGATGACACGCTGTGGCGACCCCGAAAGGGACAAGCCGAATGAAGCTTACTAATAATTGGGTTATTCTAAATGGAAAAAAGAAAAAAACTAACAATTGTTGTGGTTTTATGACATCTTTACTCCCCAAATGCTACTTAAACCGTTGCCTGTGCAATGAAGAATTTTATAATGGTGATGATTTGAGCGTTGAGCGCTCGCCAAATGTCATTCCCGGGAAAATTTTCCTCAAAATGAGTTAGCGTCACGGAGTGGATTGGGTTTCGCTTTAGAGGTTCCCCCCGTATTCCACTAAACGTGCGACCCCTAATCTTGATGACGTGTTGGCCCTCCGTTTTTATGAACCGCTTCGCTGGCCATTAGTCACACAGAACATTTTGAAATAGAGGTAAGTTTCTTTTGGCGTGTCCCGTTCGGGGTCGCCACAGCGTGACATCTCAGATGAACGCTCATATTTGTATGGCACAGTTTTTAACGCCGGGTGCCCTTCCTGACGCAACCCCTCTCAGGGAGTGGAGGCCCCAGTGGGATATGAACCCAAACCAGTGCTCTGAAATATTGACCATTAATTAGCATTATGCCTTTCACCATGTCTGATGAAGCCTGAATGATGGGCTACAAGCTTGTTCCATGTCCAGTAGCCCCAAAAAAATATGGAGGACCCTTAACATGCCCATAAAACTTATTGGGTGCGTGCGCAAAGCTGGTAGATGGAGTGGGCGGCCATCTTGATTGAGAATTGTCACAAAAGGTGCATCAACGGCCGTTTTCTTGAGTGTTTTGTCCAATTTCCCTCTCCTCAGTTTCAGTCAAGATTCTCCCACGGACTACAGACACGTGTCTCTGACCGGCGTGAAGCAGCGCTTCGAAGACGACATCTACCAGCACATCAGCAGAGAGAAAGTACTTGCACCTTTCCCGTCCCATCTCCCTCTCCAAATACTCCTATCATTTATAGCAAGATTTGAAACCTTTTTTTCCTTTGCAAGGTGATGGATTACAAGGAGCTGTGTCACATCCTTGAAATTCCTGAAGTGGAGCCTCAGTTGGAGCCTCCCAGCCCCACCGGCCAACCGGCGGACATCCAAGCGTTCCTCGCTTCGCCTTCCGGCACCAGTAAACGGTAGCGCCCCAAAATTCTCATCACCTCGCGCTAAATGATGTGAACACGCACCCTTAAAATCAGTTTCATTTCTGTAACTATAAAGATAAGAGCAAATATGAGGCAGCACAGTAGTGTAGTCATAGTTAGTATCACGCAATTTGAAGGTTTTGAGTTCGAGTCCCCTGTGCGATTCTAAAAATGTCACAGTTAGTGGCAGGGCCTTAGTTGATGGGGAAAGTAGTGATTGGTGTCAAGGAAGTATTTTTTTTTGTGTGGAATTATGTTGAAGTGATACATTTCGACATCTTTGTACATTCCGGAGGAACTAACTTTAGCCTGGGTTGGTTGGAGAAGTTACCCAGAGTCTCGTACACACAGAAAGACAAACATAATTTTCCCAAAATTCATTTCAGCTCAAGATAGCCAAGTCGTCGAACTCAGGCCGGATGTGGATATTTCTGCACGATTTGTGTTTCAGAGCGTCTGCCCAGCGCTTGCAAGTGGCGTCGGATCTTCACCCAGTTGAGTTTCCGAGTCATGGAAATTCTCAAATATTGAAATTAGCCCCAAAATTGTAGCACCGTTACGGAACAAATTTGTGCCAAAGCACTGTCTAATATATAATTATTGCTTCGGCGGCCGTCTCTGTGATTTGAGGAGCTTCAAATAGTGCTTTGCTGCAGTCTTGTGGCGTCTATCACCAATTCTAAACGTTTTCAAGTAGGTGTCAATTATTTGTGAATTTTCACTCTATGGGGGAGGGGTCGGTCCCTAACAAATTGACTTCATCTCACTCTTGATCGGGTGGCCACGTACTCCAGACAGAACATCAAGCACGCTTTCCAAAATATGTCCCCTTTAAGGCATACGTAAAAACGTACTTGAATCAGACAACACGACAAGTCCTCCTCTTCCTTTGCTCATTTAGCTTGCGTGCTTTTAATCTCTCGGTTGAGCCACGCCAGACGTGAACTGTTTTGTCCAGAAGGTGTTTGTTCGATCCATCTGTGAGCTCCTCCGATGACTCACCCCGAGCGTCCCTCTTCCCCCCCAAGGAGGCGCGATGACGGCATGCAGGAGGACAGAGGCAGCCGGGTGACCACGCCCACCGCGGAGCTGTCCAATCAGGAGCAAACGCTGCTGGGCGACATCCTGGACTGGAGCCTGGGCGCGTCCTCCTCCGGTTACGAGGGCGACCAAGAGGAGAGCGAGGGGGAGAAAGACGGAGATTGTGAGTCACGTGCGAAACGATTTGATTGCGGAATGAGGCTGCAGGTGGAACAAAAGAGCAGCTAGCTGTAACTTCCTCGGACCGATTATTTTCAGATCGGTGCCGCCCTGAAATTTCACTACAAATAACACAATAGCGGGGAAAAAACAATATTCATTCTCTTCACAAATTACTCGATCTGCGTAACAACGGAGCAAATCCAGGATTCAAGAGTTGAGCTCTGCCTGACCACCTCCTGGTTTGACTTGAGATTCAGGCCTTACAGCAGGGGGTGACATGGGCCGCATTGTACTTGCGGTTTCCCTCAAAGGGCTGTGAAACAATAAAAATCTTTAACCGCCTCATCGTATTTACACGTGAAATTTATGAAAAAGTTTTGGAATCAGAAATCAAGGGTAATCGGTTTTTCCAACTATTGTTGTGTGGTAACACAAAAATGCTTTTCATTATCATTTATGATGGGACAATTTGAGATTTTGGTACAGATTGCAGACTGCATCAGGGATCCGCGCCGAGCCCCTTCCTGTTTGCGGTAGTGATGGATAGGCTGACAGATGAGGTTAGAATGGAATCCGCTTGGAACGTGATATTTGCAGATGATATTGTGATCTTCCGTGAAAGCAGGGAGCAGGCGGAGGAACAATTTGAAAGATGGAGGCATGCACTGGAATGAAGATTAGCCAAAGTAAAACAGAATATATGTGCGTGAATGAGACGGGCGGAGGAGGAAGAGTGAAGCTCCAGGGAGAAGAGATGGCGAGGGTGGACGACTTCAAATACTTGGGGTCAACAATCCAGACCAGTGGTGAGTGTGGTAAGGAAGTGAAGAAACGGGGTGGAACAGTTGGCAGAAGGTGTCTGGTGTCCTATGCGACAGAAGAGTTTCCGCTAGGATGAAGGGCAAAGTTTATAAAACAGTGGTGAGGCCGACCACGGTGTACGGATTAGGCTTGGATGGAAAAAGACGACACGCTGTGACGACCCCTTACGGGACGAGCCGAAAGAAAAAGAAGAATTTGAACAAGAAAAATCCATGGAAGTTGATACGCATGATTTGCCTCTGGGGGCCACATAAAATCGTGCGGCGGTCCAAATCTGGCCCCCGGGCCTTGAATTTGACACCCATGCCTTACAGTATTTGTCCAAGTGGGTCTGTTTGGGTCTGGAACCCATGCTTCCCAAAATCATTTAAAGGAAGGAAATGTCATTTCAAAGCGGCGTGAGATTTTCAGGGAAGAGGAATTTCACACAGTGACGCAGCATCCCATAATCTATGCGTGACCACCAGCGTGCGACGTGACGTATGAAATAGTTTTGCAACTGCAGCAGAGCCTCGGTTCTCGACCACTGTCCATTCTAGAAGGCGGTTCGCAAGCTGAATCAACCGCCGCGCGAGTTCTGTTATTTCCTGGTTTTGTTGGGGGGGGCCTTTGAGTACCGATTTTCATTCGGAAACAGAAGCAAAAAATAAAATCTGAATTTTTAGTTCGGAAACCGATTCTGTACAGTACAGCATGACCGGAGAAGGGGAGTACAGATAGCGACTCGTCGATCCATTTGGACTCTGCGCATCCCCCGTCAAAACCCGCTGACTCATCGCACGTCTTCCCCTTTTCGACAGTTTCGACGCTCTCCGTCAAAATGGAGGCTGAAACAGGCGAAGGGACGCGAGAGAACTGCCGGGCGCTTTCCAGCGACGAAGAAAGCTTCAGCGAGGACAAAAGAAACCTCGCGCTGCGCCCCAAAGAGCGAGACGGACTTCTTTTCTCCGTGGACGACCGCAGTTCAGGCTACTCGTCGGTGCAGAGCGTCAGCCCGTCTTTGTCGTCGTCGTCGTCCTTTTTGCTGGTCCCGTGCGTGGCGATGACTTTTCCCGCCTCCCCCAACGTCGCCGCCTCCGCCCCGTCCCAGCCGGGCTTCCGCCTTTTGGCCCCCACGCCGAGTCCCCGGGTCCACTCCACCAAGCAGGTCAAGCGGAAGAACTCCGCGGCGCACAGCAGAGTTGAGGTGGGGAGAGGAGACGACGAGGACGATGAGCAGTTTTCCGCCGACGTGGGCCTCCGGATTCTGTGATGGTCAGTTGTCATCCGGCGCTTTTTTTCCCCCCTCGTCGCCGGCGGAGGGGGCGAAATTAGTTACACCACTGCCAAAAAGTAACAGATGTTCAGCTTTGGTCGAAGCTTCGGGATGAGCCTAAAAAGTGTTGTTGAACTGTTAATTTGATCCCCTCTAAAGTTTTGAACGCGTTCCCGATTTGAGTCATTTTTTGCACAACTGATCGTTCTTTTAAAAAGGAGCAAAATTCCCAACAGGAAATGTCGTCGGCGTGTTGCAACAAAGTTACAGTCAGACGGGAAGAGTCATAGAAGTGGACCTCCTTGGAAATCGAAAGACCTGTTGTCAATTTTGTCATTCTGCTTCTTCTGTTTTTTTTTTAAGGCAAAGGTACTGAATTCGGACGCGCGCGCCAGAAAGCGCAGCTGCCGTCGAACGTGTGCAGTCAAAAGTTGTAAAAGGTTGCGCCGCGTTTGAAGTTCTTGAAATTTCACCCAAACGTTTTGCGAGGATGGCAAAAATCCAAACAATCGCCATTTGGACCAAAGATGTTGGTATCTAGGCGGAGGGAAAAGTTAAAAAAAAAAAAAAAATCATAATCATATTTGCGGCGGAAGTCGCAGAGGAACTTATGGCATAGCAACATTGAATATATTGATAAGAAGGGAAAACCAATAGACCCAATCTCACTCCGCGTGAAACGTGGAAAGAAATACCGTATCTGGATATGGGGAAAAAATATGTTTACCATAAAAATAGTCTCAAACTGTTCTATTTACATGTACAGCGGTAACATTACACGGGAGATATACAAGCAGATGCTCGGTTTGGGATGAAGTTCTCGTCTTACATGTGAAAGTTGGGATGCCACAGTCTTATTAACCTATGCTAATGCTGTAGCAAAGTCATAATTTCAGTAAATATTTGTATGGGGGGAAAAAAAAGGTAGGCCATAAATGTAAATTAATTGAATGGAAAAAAAAAACAAAAACAATATGGTGGTAACTGTGTTTTCTTCCTCCGTTTGGTGTTTTTAACGTTCACAACAAACAGAAGAGAATCTTGTCGGTATTTGATATTTGTCACGCAAACATTCAACATAAAGCGGTTTTCATTCATCTATCAAATTTCTGAGCCGCTTATCCTCACAGGGGTCACACGAGAGCTGGAGCCTATCCCGGCTGTCATCGGGCAGGAGGCGGGGCACAGCCTGAAACGGTTACCAGCCAATCGCGGGGCACATAGAAACGAGCAAGAGGTGCGTTTGCAATCACACCTTGGGGCAATTTAGGGTCTCCAATTAATGCATGTTTTGGGGATGTTGGAGGAAACTGGAGAGCCTGGAGAAAACTCACCTAGGCACAGGCAGCACATGCTAATTCCACACAAGGGGAGGCCGGGATTTGAACCCCGGTCCTCAGAACTGTGAGGCAAAACACCCCACAGCTGCTCCACTGTGCTGCATAAAGCGGTTGAATTTTTTTAATTTTATTTTATTTTTTATACTATTGCTACCAACACTGAACGTAGCCTCTTGATGGCGCCGATTACCACACAGTACAGTACATTCATTTTTTTTTTTTTTTTTTTTTGTTTACATGGAAGAAGAAAAATCAATATTTTTTCTTCTATTTTGGAGCCACTGGCTTTTTCTCAGGACCATTTATTGTTTTGTTTTCATTTTTTTTTTTAACAATAACCTCATTGAGTGGTTGCTAACTGTGAGGAAACCATAACTCAAAAAGATTTTTATGGCTTTTTTTTTTTTTTTTTTTTTTTAATGCACTGTTCTCACAAGCGCGTCTCATATTTGCCAAACGTGAACGTGCCGCGTGCCAAAACTACCTTGTTACCGATTTATGTTTAAAAACTGTGAATCTTGACGCGTGCCCTTCCGTAATCATCGCAGCACGCTTGAAAAGACGCAGGGCAACATACAAAATATTATTTATTTTTCCACTGTTTTGTTTTTTTTCTTGCAAGTCATACGTGTTGCCTGTCGGAAGTCTGGCACTTATGTTTTGAATATCATGTCGTTGGAAACTGATTACGCATCACTTTCACGTGGCTTCCTCGGCCCTGGGGAAAAAATAGACTGACTAATAATGTTCACATGATAATATCGGTAATTGGACTGGTTCTCTCCTGTGTGGTTTTTTTTTTTTTTTTTTTTGTTAAAAGCTTGCATGTGTATGCCACTACTACTTGAAAGTGTGTATTTGTCATTTCTCAAAAACAACATTTTTATACCGTAAACTACACAACTGTGATGTTTTTGAAAGTGTTTCTTCAAATAAACCCATCATAGATTGTGGCGTTTGTTTTCGGGCACCAATCTTTCCACTTTGATCAAATCAACGTTGGACTTATTGTTTGGGACTAAAATGTGTTGATGCAAAAGTCTACACACCCCTGTTCGCATACCTATTTTTCAGAAGATCATTTAAGTACTTTTTCCCACTTTGTACCCTTTAAACCTGTACAACTCAAAGCCTACAAAACATCCATCCGTTTTCTTCGCCGCTTATCCTCACGAAGGTCGCGGGGATTGCAGGAGCCTATCCCAGCTGGCAACGGGCTGGAGGCGGGGTACACCCTGAACTGGTCGCCAGCCAATCGCGGGGCACAACCAAACAATCCTTCCATAGTAAAATTCAAAACTATTGGCAATTTAGTGTCCAATCAATGATGCATATTTTTGGGAATGTGGGAGGAAATCGGAGCGCACGCAGGCACGGCGAGGACGTGCAAACTCCACACAGGGGGGTCAGGGAATTGAACCTAATCCTCAGAACTGTAAGGCTGATGCTCTAACCCGCTGGTGTCAAACTCAAGGCCCGGGGGCCAGATCTGGCCCGCCGCGTGATTTTCTGTGGGCCGCGGAGGCAAAATCATGTTTTTTGTTCAAATCTGTACCAAAATTTAAAATGATCCTATCATAAATGATAACGCTGAGATATTACAAGCATTTTTGTGTTACCCAACAACAATACTGCTATCTAATGATAACCCGGTTTTAAATTCATCTCTCCTTGAACGACGCGTTTTAAAATAAATTTTAGCCCGACGTCGATCGGCATCAAAGTGTTGAATATCGGCACAACACTCAGTCTGGCGGATTCTCATTTATGGCCAAATTTGACCATAAACAGATTTTAACAGGGCGGAACGGTGGATCAGCTGTGAAGCGTTGGTCTCACAGTTCTGAGGACCTGGGTTCGAATCCCGACCCCACCTGTGTGGGCGCCTGAGTGGGTTTTCTCCGGGCACTCCGGTTTCCTTCCACATCCCAAAAATACGCAACACTAATTGGACACTCTAAATTGCCCCTAGGTGTGATTGTCTTGATGTGTCCTGCGATTGGTTGACAACCAGTTCAGGGTGTACCCCACTTCCTGCCTGTTGACAGCTGGGATAGGCTCCAGCAGTCCTGCGACCCTCGTGAGGATAAGCAGCTGAGAATATTGCTGGATGGATATAATATAATAGTCAACACTTTTACTACTAGTCCTAATTTTTTTGCAGAAATATTTGCACGAAGTAAGTACTGTATTTTGGTCCATTATTTTTATTTTTTTTTTTTCCCTCCGGCAATGACGAAAACTACATTTGTATGCGCACCAGGACGCGGCCGCCGTCATCCAATCGATTCCGGGCTCCCGTGTCACGTGACCCCAGCGCCCCCACGGGGTGGGTCACGTGGTTCGTTTTGTTGACGATTGGCTGAGTCCGACGCTCGACGCCTCTCAGCAGCAGCGGCTTGTGCGCCGTCATCGCGTCGCTAGCGGGCTGCCAGCCTCGGAGGACGAAACGCGGCGTCGGGGGGGGGGGGATGCTAACGCTACAAGAGCAGCTCCGTTCGGAAGAAAGAAGAAGAAGCAGCTCCGCTGTGATGGTTTTATTCAAATCAAATTAAATTGACGAAGGAACGGAGGAAAAGGGACCGCGATCCCGAGACGTTCACTCGCCAAAGCGACGATTTCCAGGGTAATTTCACACTTTACCCTTGTGACAACCCAAATAATTTACGGATTTGATTGTGTTTAATGGTAAAAGAGGTGACATGTCCGCCAGACGGTACGTAATTAGGTGATTTTTTTTTTTTTTTTATTAAGAGTTCACAGTGAGCTCCATCTTTAACATTCAAGGAGGAAGCCTGTGGATTCGACGAGCGGGTTTGTTATCCAATCAAAAAGGCCTTAAGGACTCTATCCGCCAATCACGGAAGACCATGGTGGCAAATAGGTTCGCCTCCTGAACAAACCAAATATCAATTCCTCAACAATATGTAGTTTTTATATTTGAGTGAGCAAGCAAACTGGATAATCTAGGAAATCTTTTTTTGTTTGTATGTTTATTTATTTTTTAATGGATTTTTTTGTTGTCCAATCAAGACTGCAATAAATACGCGACTGGGCAATCAGAGAGGGCGAAGGCGGGGCTAATGGAAACAAGGAAACGATCGCGTCTTGAGCAATTATTGTTTATCTCTTGAGAATGCCCAAAAAATAAGTCATTTGGATAACAATATCGTAAGGTTATTATAGGGATTGTGTCAAAATCAAACGGGATTATGAAAGATTTTTTGTTTTTTTATCATCTTCACATGCGTTTTCATTCAGTACATTTTATGAAATGAAATTTGAAATCTTGTTCTTTTTTCCCCCGACGCGACTAACCTGAAGGGAATCCAGACGACTGTCGAAAATGGCCATCGGGCGGCAGTTTGGACTCTTGGTGTGGAAAAACTACCTTCACCAGGTAAGTTGGAGAAAGGTGAACACACTCGGCCGCTTAAAGCAAGTGAGAAATGATATGAGCATGTTTTTAAATTCACGGAGGAAGTCAACTCACCAACATTTCTGCGTTATGCGGCAGCTGTTACCCGTTTGAATGTGGACAGTGTCACAAAACATTTCCCATCTTATACAATATTGCACATAATGATGTTCTTGTAAGGTTTTTGTCACATTTTAGTATTCACATCACGCAGCACTTGCCATATTCAGATTTCACAGCATCCCACAGATGCAAATTGTTTTCCGAGGGATCAAGAAAAGGGTACTCGAGAATTTCCAGGACGATAAAACATGAAACACGGTTTAGGGGAATCATCAAGTGTTTGAAAATACGTCACAACAGTCGCATTACCAAGAACCGGACCTCCTGCCAACATAGACAAAAAGATGAGCATAAAGAGGGCGAAGGAATTTCTGGCCAGTTCTGGCTGTTGTGTACGTAAGAACAACGACTAACATGATTTTGAATGTGTTCAGAATGAAAATAAAGAATGACCACGTCACGATGATAATCCGTAAAATTCATCCTGAAATGGTGGCCACCAGCACGGACTGTTGGCACGTAAGGCTTTGTGCTCTTCTCAATGGTGGCTTTGCAATATAAGTTAAAAGTTTGCACAATGCCACACATATTTTGATATGCTGCTCCGTCAAATTTGTGTGCTGACCCCGTCGTGGCTTTCGTTTGATTTAAAAACTCTCCGAATCTCAGCGCCGCGTGTATCTTACATGTCCTCGTCTGCGTTACAAAAACGTCACGTACGGTATTGTCAGACCAGTTCAACGGACAGCCGGCCTTGTTCTGTAAACACCCAAGCGAACGGCGCTAAAATGAAATTGAGAACGATGGAAAAAAAAAATGGAGCCACAAAGTCCTCCACAGTTAAATATAGGCCAATGTTTTATTTAAAAATGATGAAAAGAAGGCGGCACGGTGGCGCAGCTGGTAAAGCGTTGGCCTCGCAGTTCTTAGGTCCCGGGTTCAATCCCGGCCCCGCCTGTGCGGAGTTTGCATGTTCTCCCCGTGCCTGTGTGGGTTTTCTCCGGGTGGGCGCTCGGGTTTCCTCCCACGTCCCCAAAAAATGCAACATTAATTGGACAATTGTGAGGGCGGCTGTTTGTCTCTGTGTGCCGTGCGATTGGCCGGCGACCAGCCCCGCCTCCTGCCCGTCGACAGCCGGGATAGGCTGCAGCGACCCCCTTGAGGATAGGCGGCGGATGGACGGATGGTGAAAAGAAAGTGTAATGCAAGCTTTTTACGCATCCAAGGGGGGAAAATAGCATTGATTGAAATGTGATCACATGACTAAATTGGCTGTCATGTGTTCCAATTGGTCGCCACAAGAAGCCAATTACGCCAACTTTCAAGTAGTTTTCCAGGCTGCCGCCATTACTCAGGGAGCGCTTTGGAAGGTTGCGCAGCCGCCGTCTTTTCCTTTGCGCTCGCCAAAAGCCCCCGCTTGAAGTCGGGCTGCCTTTGTAGTCGTCGCTCTCTCCGCTCGCCATAATTGAGCCTTTGAATTGGTAAATCTCGGCGTCATCGCGCTCAAAAGTCGTCTCTTTTCGCTCATTGTGTGGCTATTACGTTGCAACTTATCCCGCATTCCAGATAAGAGTGCGGGGGCGGGGGGAATGGAAAATTTCAGCTGAGGTAATAATAGTGCTGCACTTTGACAAAAATGCTGTAAAACGGCCATATATATATATATTTTTTTTTTATCATATATTTCTCAACTCATATTGGACAAGCGGCATATTTGCTTTTGAAAGGTTTGCAATAAGTATATACTGTACATTGAAATAATGACCAGTTCAGGGTGTCGTCGGCCTTTCGTCTGAAGCGAGCAGGGATGGGCTCACCCGTGACCCTTGTGAGGATAAGCGGCTTGGACAATGCATGGATGGATTGAAATCACGATTCTTGTGGCTTCGAGACAAATGAATCGTTTCATTGTTCTACACGTCATTGCAAATTTGTTTTTGAAAGTGGCGGTATTTCATCATTTTAAGTTTTGCAACAACCAAAAATGAACTGGTGACCATTTTTTGTTTTGTTTTAACAAAACGCGGATCCCCCAAAGGGGTGGTGGTGGTGGGGGGGGGGGTAATAATTCCCACTTCCTCAGAAGCCTCGATTGCGGCAAACCACTTCCTGTCATTCTGTGGAACCCGTGACCGATAAAGCCCGTGATCTCTGTCCGTGACCCAGAAACGTCAAATCCTGGTGACGCTGGTGGAGATCATCTTGCCTCTGCTGTTCTCCGGCATCCTCATCCTCCTCCGCCAGAAGGTGCCTTTCAAGGACTTCCCCAACGCCACCTTCTACGAGAGCTTTCCGGTCGAAGCCTTACCCAGGAACTTCCTGAGGCACCTGCAGTTGGCGTACGTGCCGGCCAACTCCAGCGCCGTGCGGCAGGTGGCGGAGGACGTGCGACTCAACCTGGCCTTGCCCTCGGGTGGGTGCTGCTCGCTGACCGGGGGGCACCCTCGACTGGTGTCTGGTCCCAAACCCTTCCTTCCTTCCTTCCGTGCGTCCTTCCGTGCGTCCTTCCTGGCTCCCTCCGTCCGTCCTTTCCGTCCTTCCTTCCGTGCGTCCTTCCTGCCTCCCTCCGTCCGTCCGTCCTTCCTTCCTTCCTTCCGTGCGTCCTTCCTGCCTCCCTCCGTCCGTCCTTCCTTCCTTCCTTGCGTCCTTCCTGCCTCCCTCCGTCCGTCCTTTCCGTCCTTCCTTCCGTGCGTCCTTCCTGCCTCCCTCCGTCCGTCCGTCCTTCCTTCCTTCCTTCCGTGCGTCCTTCCTGCCTCCCTCCGTCCGTCCTTTCCATTCTTCCTTCCTTCCTTCCGTGGTCCTTCCTGCCTCCCTCCGTCCGTCCTTCCTTCCTTCCTTGCGTCCTTCCTGCCTCCCTCCGTCCGTCCTTCCTTCCTTCCTTCCGTGCGTCCTTCCTGCCTCCCTCCGTCCGTCCGTCCTTCCTTCCTTCCGTGCGTCCTTCCTGCCTCCCTCCGTCCGTCCGTCCTTCCTTCCTTCCGTGCGTCCTTCCTGCCTCCCTCCGTCCGTCCTTCCTTCCTTCCTTGCGTCCTTCCTGCCTCCCTCCGTCCGTCCTTCCTTCCTTCCTTCCGTGCGTCCTTCCTGCCTCCCTCCGTCCGTCCTTTCCATTCTTCCTTCCTTCCTTCCGTGGGTCCTTCCTGCCTCCCTCCGTCCGTCCTTTCTGTCCTTCCTTTCCGTCCTTCCTTCCTTTTCCTTCCTTCCTTCCTTCCTTCCTTTCTCTTTCTTTCCTTCCTTCCATGCATCCTTTTTCCTTCTTTCCTTCTTTCTTTTTCTTTCCTTCCTTCTTCCTTCCTTCCTTCCTTCCTTCCTCCCTTCCTTCCTTCCTTCCTTCCATCCATCCATCCATCGCTGACATTAAAACACAGTAGTGTAGTAGGCCCAAGGTTTTAAAAATAGGACCTTGCTCATTAAAGGATATATTTTTTAAGTGAAAAAAATGGAGAATATAATGCATGAAAATCATGATGCCCCAAATATGGGACGCTGGCCACAAATGGGTTAAATATGGAAGTAAATTATTGCCACCAGTATTTGAATTTGAAATATAAAGTGATTACATTTTCAATAGTTGCTCCAATTCGCTGTCTAAAATTCATCGTCTGTGCCACCAGGCAGGGTGAGTTCAGGTCAAAAGCGAACAGCCAGCCAATCGCAGTGAAGCCTTCTTAGTATGTGACGTCAGGTGACTAAGAAAGCTTCACTGCGATTGGCCGGCTGTTCGGTTCTGACCTGAAGTAACCCTGCCGGGTGGCACAGACGATGAATTTTAGACAGCGAATTGGAGCAACTATTGAAAATGTAATCACTTTATATTTCAAATTCAAATCCTGGTGGGACTCATCTACTTCCATACTTAAACAGTCATTATATCGTGTACATTATTAGTGTGTAGTGGCACTCGCACCAGACGTTGCGAATCTTTGCTGTATTTTTCCACTTTAAAGTTGCAGGTGAGCTTTTGCCTTCCTGTATGGGAGTCGGTGTGTTTACTTTTTTTTTTTTTAATGTGCACGTCCATTTTAGCATTTTTATTTTTTAGCAGTAACACATAATACTGTTTGCTTGTTGGCTTTATGAGCTGAAATTGGTTCACACGCCGTGCCGGCTCGACTTTTATGTGAGGGGTGAAACGGATAACTGCGGCCAGTTGACACCTTTTCTTGTTTCAAAGCGGGAATACTGGTTCCTCTGGAAAGCGGGTCAGGAGCGCAAACAAAGGCGCCGCGCCCTGCTCTCGTTTCGCATCGGGGACAGAAGGCCCGGATGCTTTTCCTCATACGCGTGCACGCTGGCAGATAATTAGTCGCCGCGTGAAGCGTGCGCCCGCCCGCTCGGCCTGAACGCGCCGCGGCGTCGCCCTAATGAATAATTGAGACGGCCGCGGCCGGAGCCGACGAGTAGAAGAGGGAGGCTTAGGACGTGGCGCTCGCCGTGAGCGAGAACGGCAAAATGGCAACACGGTTGTTTTTTGTGTTGTGTGCTCAAACGCGAACCCTTCATGTTTCTGTAACGTTTCGATGATCTTTGTTTTGCTTTTCATGGCATATTGCGAAATGACACATTATGTAATATCATGCCGGGACTTGTTGCTGAGGAGGGTTTTTACAGTACTGTGTGCTGCTCTTCTTTTTTTTTTTTTTTTTTTTTTTTTTTAGTAAATGATTGTTAGCTGCAACCACGAATTGACATGTTCATATGTGATCCTCATTGGAAATGTTTCCCCAAAGTACTTCTCAATAATAGTTTCCAATCAAAGTAAGAATGATAGAAAACATTGAAACAAAGGACGAGTATCCTCACTTTTGGGACAAACTGTGCCCTGCAACATTATGACGTCATTCTTCTTCTTCTTTTCCTTTCGGTTTGTCCCGTTAGGGGTCCCCTCAGCGTGTCATCTTCTCATGCATCTTCCTCTCGAACACCCAACTGTCCTCATGTCCTCCCTCACAACATCCATCGACCTTTTCTTTGCTCTCTCTTCCTTGGTAGCTCCATCCTCGTCACCCTTCTACCAATCTACTCACTCTGTCGCCTCTGGACATGCCCAAACCATCGAAGTCGGGTCTCTCGATAGAACCTTGTCTCCAAAACCTCCAACTTTGGCTGCCCTTCTAAATGAGCTCATTTCTAATCTTATCTGAGCGAGAACCTCAGCATCTTCATTTCTGCTTCCTGTTGTCTCTTCAGCGCCACCGTCTCTAATCGGTCCATCATGGCCGACCTCACCCCTGATTTGTAAACTTTGCCCTTCCTCCTAGCGGAGACTCTTCTGTCACATAGAACACCAGACACCTTCCGCCAGCTGTTCCACCCCGCTTGGACCCGTTTCTTCACTTCCTTACCACGCTCACCGTTGCTCTGGATTGTTGACCCCAAGTATTTGAAGTCCTCCACCCTCGCCATCTCTTCTCCCTGTAGCCTGACACCTCCCCCTTCACCCCTCTCATTCGTTATTATGTCATTCTCATGTAATAATTAATCCAGTTTGTTTTTGGAGTTTCCTGAGAAGTGCTTTGGGTCATTGCTTGTTATTACTCTATTATTGTAGTATTTTAATTAATTTAAGAGAAATTCAACTTGGCATATTTTCCAAACTATAAGGTGCACCTAAAATCCTTTAATTTTCTCAAAAGCCGACGGTGGGATTTATAATGCGGTGTGCCTTATATATGGATCAATATGGAGCATTTAGTTCAGCTGCATCTAATGGATGCATAACGTAACCCCAGCCTTTACTGTAGCGTCTGTTCTATGCACCCTACAATGCGGTGCGCCTAAAAGTGCGGAAAATATGGTAAATACTTTACTTTTGCAAAATCTAATTTATTCAATAAATGTGTTTACAATACTGTTAATTGCTCCATTTGTGAATAAAAAGGTTTTGTTTTGTTTGACAGTAAAAAGAATAATCAATACAGTGTGTATGAATAAAAGATGATTTTTTTTTTTTATTACATTTTTGAAACAAAAAGTGCACTTTCTGGAAATCTGGCCCGAGCGGACCAAATAGCAAAATAGCTTTTTAGTATTCGTCTCAGGCTGAAGCTTTGCGGGCACGTTTGAAGCGATGCAGCTGCGCCTCCCTGGTGTCTCCGTGTGTGCGTGTGTTTATTCAGTGGGCCTGACCCAGATTTAACCCGGACGCCCGCGTGTACGAAAACCACCACCGCATTTCGAATACCTGCACGTGTGTCTGATAAGTGCGACGCGAGTTACAGTTGAGAAATGCAGTTCCGGGACAGACACGAACGTGAGCAAATACAAAAAAAAAAAAAAAAAAAAAGACAAAGAAAGCAGATTATGGCTTGGTATTACTGATACTACACGCACGTCAGCGTTTGATAATTTTGCTGTGATGACTCATAAAAATGTGTTCTTTCGCAGTGCATGGCTTTGAGACGGAAAAGCACTTTGAGGACTACGTGAGGAACGACCCCCTGTCGGGACTCGTCCTGGCCGCCGTGGTGTTTGAGGAGCCCTGCTGTCGCAATGACGAGCCTCTGCCCCTCCAGGTATCAGCGCCGCAGTGGCCGCGCCGTATGAATCGTTCCAAAAAAAAAAAAAACCAAAAGAAAAGAAGGGCGGCACGGCGGATCAGCCGGAAAGCGTTGCCGTCGCAGTTCTGAGGTCCCGGGTTCAATCCCGGCCCCGCCTGTGTGGAGTTTGCGTGTTCTCCCCCGTGCCTGCGTGGCTTTTCTCCGGGTGGGCACTCCGGTTTCCTCCCACCTCCCAAAAACATTAAATGGACACTCTAAATTGCCCATAGGTGTGATTGTTAGTGCACCTGATTGTCTGGCAACCAGTTTAAGGTGTACCCCTGAGATAGGCTCTAGCACTTCTCACGACCCTTGTGAGGATGAGCGGCAAAGAAAATGGATGGATGCATGTGGTGTAGAACTGCACTGCGACATGGACTTCGTCCCACCCCCACAATTGAACAATTTTCACGTCATGTTTTTTTTTAAATGAGAAAAATAATACTCTATAGTAATGTACTTTATGAAAAGAAAACACAAAAACAAAACCGGAAACCGAAGTGCCCACCCGGAGAAAACCCACACAGGCACGAGGAGAGCATGCAAACTCCACACAGCCGGGGCCGGGATTGAACCCGGGACCTCAGAACTGCGAGGCCGACGCTTTCCAACTGCTTCACCGTGCCGCCACATAAAAACAGGGGACGCATAAGGAGAATGAAACAGTGTGATGTGGCACGGTCGTGCTTACCTGGGTCAACAGGTGGCGCTAAATTACAGACACGGATAAAAAACATTTCCTTTCACTTACTAAGTCACTAAATTGTGTGCGTTGGTTTATGAATTTGTCAATCATTCCCAACGTTGGACCCGTGAAGCTCTTTGAGACTCTTTTGTCATTAAGCGCGATGCAAATCAACTCGACTTCAAATGCTTGAATGGAACAGAAACGGTGTAGCAACACGGTTCCGATTCGAGTCTAATGGTGGGATTTTTGCCTCCAAAATTGTGTCAGAAACGTCACGAGGGAGACCGCAATAATCTTGAACAATCGACAATGCTGCTGTCGACGAATTTGCAAACGAAATCCTTTAAAAGCAGTTCCAGCAAGTCGTCTAAGGGCCCGGCTTCAACTTGCGTGCCTTCCTGGTTTATTTCCCCTTACATGCCGCACTATAGTTTACATTTGTCTTTCAAATTCGTGCAGTTGCATCATTTTAGCCGTAATGAGATAGCGCGGGGGATATCGCAAAACCTGACCAAAATCTTTGGTGATTCGACCAGATTGTCAAAGCGCCCGTGAAAGTATTTCTCTGCGTCCAGGTCAGCTACCACCTCCGCTTCACGTTCACCCCTCGCAACGCCCCGCCCAAAGAGAAGTCGGAGCTGGACCCCAACAGCGACTTGGACTGGCACACGCTCAGCCTCTATCCGCTTTTTCAGCTGCCCGGCCCGAGAGAGCAGTACAACATGTTTGGGGGAACACCTGGTGAGCGTCCGTCCGTCCGTCCGTCTTCTAATGGTCCGCTTGAGTTTCGCTTCACTCTCGAGTGCTGGATCGGGTGAAAAAGGGCCCGCAGGTCCAGTGCGTCCAGAAAGTATTCACTGCACTTTTCCTGGTCCACATTCTGTGGTACAGTCCGACTCCAAAATGGATCGGATTTTTTTTTCTCTCAAAAGTTTACACACCCTTGTTCAAATGACAAGTCTTTGTGATGAACAAAAATGAGAGCGAGAGAAACAATTTCAAGGGTTTTCGACCATTAACGTAATCTATAACCCGGTGCATCTGAATTGGGGAAAGAGTTAAAAAAAAAAAAAATTAAATCAAAGAACTGAAGTCATGTTGCGCAAGTGTGCACATCCCTTTTGTAAGTTATGACCTGGCTGTTTTCAGAATTAACCATTCAAACTGATGTTAAATGAGAGTTAGCATACACCTGCATTGACTTAAAGTGATCAACACCATATAAAGTTCTGATGTTTTAGTATGTTTTTCCTGTTTTGAGATCATTTATGTTGGTTTTTTATCTTTTACATTCCTAGCACCTGACATCAACAGGGATGTCTACTGTAATTCCCGGCCTACAGAGCTCACATGGTTATGAGCCTCAGTACACAGAAAGAGGTTAATGCTAGCGCGGCGCTAGTGTTAGCGGGGGGGCTAGCCTTGGCACAGCGCTAGCATTAGCGCGGCGGATTTAGTTTGCTTTTCCTGGCTTTTTTGTTTTGAGAGGATTTATATTGTTTTTATTTTTTACATTACACACACCTGACATCAACAGGGATGTCTACCGTAATTCCCGGCCTACACAGTCCACCTGGTTAGCGTTAGCACGACGTCAGCATTAAACTTTTTGTGTACCGAGGCTATAACCAGGTGGGCTAACGCTAGCGCCGCATCACCGCGTAAACCGCAGGGTCGAAAGCATGTGGGGGGAAAAAAGTCGCGGCTGGAAATTCCAATAATTTTTTTATTTTTTGTATGGAAGAAAGGCCTGACAAAAGACTGAAACCTATTCACGCTACAAATTCTCAGATTTTTCAAAGTCGGTTAAATTTTTTTTTTTTTTTTTTTTTTAAACCAAGAGCCTGTTCTTACTGAATTCTTTGGAAAAGTAAAGTCTTCAATTACGATAATGGCTCGGTTTCATAAATGAAAGTGGCCTGAAAAAGTCACTTTTGAATCTGGCCTGTGTTTAATCTCTCGGCCACGTTTCCACGGGGACTGCCGTCCCCCCCCGCGTTCGGCGCGACCCTCCCGCGCGATCGAGGCCTCGGAGCTCCCTTTGCGATCGGCCGCCGTCCGGACGCACATCGGATGCTTCTGAGTGGCTACGCGTCGAATCTGTTTACGATGAGATGTGGGCCAGGTGTGAACAAAATGAAAAGATTGTTATTGTTTGCCGGTTTCCATATTTCCCTCAGGCTTCAGGATCTCTTGTCTCCATCCAGAGTCAGGAAAATTTGATGGACAAAAGTATTGAGACTCGTACAGGAAGTGAAAATGGCAGAAATTAATAAGTTAGTTTCATTTTTAGGCCTTCTGGGTTCTAAATATAGGCACCGCTCAAGGAATTCCAATATATTTATTCAAATGTCTGGAGCTGAGATTCTGAAGTGAATTGTGCAACAGAAGCCTGCAGATGAATATAAATATCATTTCTGAACTCCTTTCCTCCCGGAAGGTTATTACCGCGAGGGATTCCTTGCCATGCAGCACGCCGTGGACAAAGCCATCATGCGCTCGTACAACAGGACGGCGGCCGACTCGCTTCTGGGCCAGACCCGGGTGGTCCTGTCCCGCTTCCCGTACCCCCCCTTCATCTACGACGTCTTCATCCTGGCCATTCAGAACCAGCTCCCCCTGCTGCTGGTGCTCAGCTTCACCTACACGTCCCTCAACATCGTCCGAGCCGTCGTGCAGGAGAAGGAAAGGAAGCTGAAGGTCTGTGTCTGCGGTTTTTTTTCTTTGTGTCGCATTTACGGGTTCAAACCTTTCCCTGACTGAGGCCTTTTGTGGTCTTTATTTCTTTATGCTTCCTCGTTTTCGGATGTCAGGAATACATGAGGATGATGGGACTCAGCAACTGGCTCCACTGGACTGCTTGGTTCCTCATGTTCTTCCTGTTCCTGTCAATCTCCGTCTTTTTTGTCACTCTGCTCCTTTGCATCCAGGTGAGTGTCGATGACATTTTGATGTCAAAGTGCGTTGCTGAAACCGTTAATCTAAGGACTTGTAACACTTGGTCGAGAAACTTGACTTTCCGCCGCTGCCCTTCTGATGGCTCGGTTTTGTAACGACAAGAACCGTCTTGTCCGTTGTAGGTCAGCCCCAATGGAGCGGTCCTGACCTACAGCGACCCCACGCTGGTCTTTGTCTTTCTTCTGATCTTCACTGTGGCCACCATTAACTTCAGCTTCATGATCAGCACCTTCTTTTCACGAGGTGCGTGGGAAACGTGCGTGCGGCGCTGGCGTCGGGGCAGAAACCTCGCCTCGCATCTCCGGACTCGTCACTTTTTTCGTCTTTTTCCGTCAATTGTCTTGGACTCGTGACAAGCTTAGTCGTTTACATTTGGAAAGCATGCGGAGTCCGATCTCGCCAAATTGAGCGTCAACGTGATTGGATGTGGAACAATGAATCGATTCATCGAATTTGATAATTAACTAGCGTCATTCCCGGCCTACAGAGCGAACCTGGTTATAAGCCTTACCCAGGAAATAACATTTGGTACATACATAGATCGCGGTCGTGTAAAAGCCGCAAGTGCCCACGTTGAAACCGACATTGAAACCTGTGATATTTACAAAGAAAGACGGTACTCAGAGAGTTTAACGCAGGGGTGCCCAGACATTTTTTTTACCCCAAGATCTATTTTTCAATGATGATGATGATGCTTCCTTGTGATCCCTGATGATGTTGCCACCTATATTTAAAATACAAAATTAGCTTTTTGTGCCCTGTATTGTCTGTGCTTTCATCCTGGACCAGGCTGTGCCCAGGTGGAATTTTAACATTACACACCATCTCATCCTGCACTTTCTACTTTGGCTTCAGACCAGACCTTTCCCACTCGGAAAAGAGAAAATCTCGTCCAGTTTAGCCACTTTTTCTTCGATTAGTCACATACTCTGACAGTCATTGCATCTTAAAACAACAGGATTTCTTTTCTAACTTTCTAACATAAGCAGCACGTCTAGCTCCTCTTTGCTCTACGTTGCCCAGACTGTGTTGCTAACAAAAGCAGCAGCAGTGGTGGACGCTGTCATTATAAAACACATTGTAAGTACTGTAACATTTGTAACATTTATGAGTGTACGTCTTTAAGAGTGGGTTGCGGGGTGCAAGGTAAACTAGGAAAAAGAGAGCTGAGGTCGTTTTTAGAGAAAGTTCCGTGTGCTGCCTTAAAGAAACCAGTGGCTTCTTCTTTTCATTTTTTATAGCACGTGTTTGTGAATTGTGCCATTAGATGTAACGTCCCTCACTCATTGAATCACATTGCAAAATGCCACAAACTGAATAGCTGGATGTTTTACTTTCAATTTGCATTGGATTATTTTAATTTTTAATTTTTTTCTCGGCCAGTTAAAAATAAACATACCGGTAAAAGTCACTTCCTTGGCACATATATTCCACCAGTCTCACTCATCTTTTCCGCTCGAGTGCCCCATTGCGGTCGTTGGAAAAAAAAATGCACAAATAAGCCGCATCACCGCATAAACCGCAGGGATGAAAGCGTGTGGGGGAAAAAGTCGCGGCTTATAATCCGAAAATTACGGTAATTGATTAGAGACGTTGTTAGATGCAAAATTGTCCAAATCCTTGGAATTTGAGCCTCTCAGCGGGAAATACTCTGAGATTTCTGTAGTACTCAACGAAAGCAGGCTGTTTATGATTGTTAAATGAAAAGAAGACATTTGCCCAAATCTGCTTTTTGAAAAGAACAAGCTGAATCATAAATCAATTGATTTGTGTTTTGCTCTGTCCATTTGAAATCATGGAATCGTGATGCTCAATGAAGAGCCACGTCGCGCTCCCAAAATGTTGACAGCAGCCAAAATTGTCTCGCTTGTCGGATGACTCACATGTTTTGCTGTTTGCATTAAAAAAAAGCAAAATGGGAGCGTAACCAACGTGCATTTGGAAAAGCTCGACAACAACCGAAGACGGCGAATATCAATGGAAAGTCTCAGCTTTTCGGGTCTGAAACGAGGACGTCTCAGAGGCTCCTTTAGGTCGTGTTGATTCTTTTAGTGAGACGAGAAGAGCACAAACCGTGGATTCTAGTCAGAAACTTTGCCATCTTGAAGTTTGGCGGAGCATAGGAGACACTTTTATTGTCTGCCTTGCGCCGAAGCAGATGTTTACAGCCCCCCCCCATTCGTGAGTATATATATATGAAAAAAAAAAAAAATGTCTATCTTAAGCATTGTCCCACGACACGACGCATTTCAGACCAAAATCCCTTTTTAGTTTCTAATCTAGTTGGACTGCTGCGAATGCACAATAAGTGCATTCTATGCTATTGTGTTCCCTTCGGCCGCTTTTCTTGGAACGGCATATTCTTCGGCTTCGGTAACCATGTCAACAGTAGAGAAAGATGTCGTTCTTTTTTTTTTTTTTGTTTTTTTTCCAGCGCCGCCTTGGTGAGTTTAATGGGTCTTTTCTTTTCCCTCCCAGCCAACGTGGCGGCGGCGGCGGGGGGCTTCATGTATTTCATGAGCTATTTGCCGTATCTGTTCCTGTGGCCGCGCTACGACCTCCTCAGCCACGCGCAGAAGGTGTCGGCCTGCCTGATCTCCAACGTGGCCATGGCCATGGGGGCGCAGCTCCTCGGGATGTTCGAAGGCAAAGGTGGGCCTGCGGCGGGCGTGGGCGAACGGGTGCGCTCCGGTGACGCGTGCCGCAGATGGACAAAGTCATTCTAGAACAGCTTGAAAGAAGAACATGGCGTGTTTTCATCGTAGCATCAGAGTTCATCATGATTATCGCGTTTTTTAAATGTTAATTTGAATCAAATGAATTATTTTTAGTTAGATAGTAAAATCCATCCATTCATTTTCTTTGCCGCTTATCCTCATGAGGGTCGCGGGGAGTGCTGGAGCCTGTCCCAGCCGTCAACGGGCAGGAGGCGGGGTACGCCCTGAACTGGTCGCCAGCCAATCGCAGGGCACACGGAGACAAACAGCCGCGCCGCAAATTACTATGTCCAATTGATGTTGCGTGTTTTTGGAATGTGGGAGGAAACCGGAGTGCCCGGAGAAAACCCACGCAGGCACGGGGAGAACATGCAAATGCAAACTCCACACGGGCGGAGCCGGGATTGAACCCTGGTCGTCAGAACTGTGAGGCCAACGCTTTACCAGCTGCTCCACAGTGCCGCCTAGTAAAATCCATCCATTTTCTTTGCTGCTTATCCTCACGAGTGTCGCGGGGGAGTGTTTGAGCGTATCGCAGCTGTCAACGGACAGGAGGCGGGGTCCACCCTGAACTGGTCACCAGCCAATCGCAGGGCACAACGAGACAAACAGCTGCACTCACGATCACACCTATGGGCAATTTAGCGTGTCCAATTAATGTTGCATGTTTTTGGAATGTGGGAGGAAACCGGAGTGCCCACCCGGAAGAATCCCACCCAGGCACGGGGAGAACACGCAAATTCCACACAGGCCGGTCTGGGATCGAACCCGGGTCCTCAGAACTGCGAGGCCAACGCCTGACCAGCTGTTCCACCGTGCCGCCTCAATTAATTTCTTATCAAACAAAACGATTTCTAAGTGCTTATGTGCAATGATGATGAAAAATTTGTTTGATTGGGATGAATTGAGATTTTTCTTTTTTTTCATATCACATTCATAAGTTGTATTTTTTTTTTTTTCTCTCTCTCTCTCTCTCCTCGGCAGGAATGGGTATTCAGTGGTCCAACTTGTTTGATCCCGTGACGGCGGACGATGACTTCTCGCTGGCGCAGGTGATGGCGTTGCTGCTTTTTGACGCCGTCGTCTACGCCCTGGTGGCCTGGTACGTCGAGGCCGTTTTCCCCGGAGAGTACGGCGTGCCGCTGCCCTCGTACTTCTTCGTACTGGTACGCCACGCTCACCCTTTCACGCACGCACAGGCCCTCATGAAACAGGTTTATTCTGGTCCACTCTACAGTAAAAGAAAAGCAACCGTTGGCACCCTATGAGGTGATGGAGGGAGGAGAAGCGGCAGTAAAACAGGCCAAAATCCAGATGTCAGGAAGTCAGCAAGGGCAAGAAACTAACTGCGTACTAGGTACGGCTTAACCGAATGCAAGAGTGTAGAAAGGATTCTTAAGTCTAGAGTTAAACATTTCTACAGATGTGGCTTAGTAAAGTAAAGCAAGTAAAGTAATTGAACCCGAGTAGAGAATGTTCTTGATTTCATTTTTAGCTCACGTAGTGACTAAAAGACCAGAGAAGAGAAGTGGCAGTTAAACATTTTTGGAATGTGGAAGGAAACTGGAAAACCCTTGAGAAAATCCACCCAAGCACGGGGAAAACATGGAACCGCCACTCAGAAATGTTCCGATAAAAGATTTGAACCAGAATTTCCTGACTGAGACAGACGTGCTGGCCACTTTTTCACCATCACCCTCAAAATAGAGTTGAAAAATGATCCTTATCTTTTATCACAACATTCATGAAAACATTCGTCCATATTTTATTTTGGTGATTGTAGATTAAATAGATCCCGTGGTTTAGATCCATAAGTGCAGGCTGCCGCGCTAACACTAGCGCTGACATTCTAACGCTCACGCCGCGCTAACACGAGTGCAGTGCTAACGGTAACGCCGCGCTAACGGGGTTAGTTAAAAAAAAAACATACTGGTAAAAATCACTGAGACACGGCAATACCGTGCTAGCGGAGCGCTAACAGGGCCACACCGGTAAAAGTCACTTCCTCGGCACATATATTCCACCGGTCTCACTCTTACCTTTCCCGCTCGCCACATCACCGCATAAACCGCAGGGGGAGGAGTGGCTTATTGGCTGGAAATTATGGTACATTAAAGCTACAATTTATGAGCTATTTAGAAAATGATTATTATAATATTGAGGTCATATCTATTATAGTTGCCATATTTGTTTGCCATGTCTTGTTTAAAAGAAAAATTACATTGGCGCAGAAATAATCATTTGCAAGTAAATGAAATGAAGAGTATGGCGTGATATTGCGATATCTTGATGCCCCTCGCGACTTCGCTTCATCCGTCACGGACGGAACGCGCGCTCGCGAGCGTCGTTCACGGTTTTGCATCCGCCGCCCGTCTTCCCCCCGTGCAGCCTTCCTACTGGTGCAGCAGCCCCCGCTTGGCTCTGCTGAGCGAGAAGGAGGAAGAGGAGGATGCCGAAAAGGCTCTGAAAGGAGAATTTATCGAGGAGGAGCCAAACGGCGTCGTCTCCGGCATCAAGATTAAGCACCTTGTTAAGGCGAGAGCAGTATATTTTCTTTCTTTCTTTCTTGCCTTCTTTCTTTCTTTCTTTCTTTCCTTCCTTCCATCATCACTGACATTAAAACACAGTAGTTTTTGTTCTTTCTTTCTTTCTTTCTTTTTCTTTCTTGCCTTCTTTCTTTCTTTCCTTCCTTCCATCATCACTGACATTAAAACACAGTAGTTTTTGTTCTTTCTTTCTTTCTTTTTCTTTCTTGCCTTCTTTCTTTCCTTCCTTCCTTCTATCCATCACTGACATTAAAACACAGTAGTTTTTGTTCTTTCTTTCTTTATTTATTTCTTGCCTTCTTTCTTTCTTTCCTTCCTTCCATCATCACTGACATAAAAACACAGTAGTGTAGTAGGCCCAAGTGTTCATCAAAAACAAGGCTTGTTCTTAACAGGTATGTCTAATTGATTATAATCCACTGTAACATGCACAGTGTGGACATTAACGTCGTGCTTGAATTTAGGAAAATAAACGGCTGTGGTTGAGTTATGATTTCTATAAAATGTATAAAACGTGACATTTTGATATAAAACAAAAAGTGTACCTAAATAAAAGTCTTGGGAATGAAGTTTCTTTTTTCTTTCTTTCTTTCTTTCTTTCTTTCAAGTAATAATTATAATTTTGTTCCCGGGCAATAACAGGAGTTCCGAGTGGGCAACAAGACCCGCAAGGCCGTGCGGGATCTCACGCTGAATATGTTCGAGGGGCAGATCACGGTCCTGTTAGGACACAACGGCGCCGGCAAGACCACCACGTTGTCCATGTTGACAGGTGAGCAACCGGGGCGCATTTCAAGCCCGTTGTTACGGTGCTCGACATGTGCGATGACGCAAAAATGCTTTCGATATTAGTTCACAGATGTTATATTGTTGACATCTGCGGTTTAGTGCAATGGTCCCCAACCAGTCCGCAGGCCTTTTTTTTTTTTTTGTTTGTTTGTTTGTTGGACTTTAAGCGCGTCGGTTTGCAAGCCCGGCCCGGAAACGGATCCGCCGACGAGAACGGGTTCCGCCCTTGTCGCCGTGACGATGACGGCAGTCTTTTCATCGGGGGTCAATGTGACCTCATCCGACCACAACAACTTAGCCTCAACCATTGAATGTTTGTGTTTTTCTCACACTTATCTTTTGGGTTAAACTAAGCTGTTAAGTTGTTTGTTTGTCTCCCAACCGCTATTGCATTTCTTCCTGGAAGAAGATGCTTCACCGCTTCCCGTCCAGCTTTTAATAATATAATGGATGGCTTTTAAGCAGATGTGAGGAGTTCCCGTCGCTTTTTCCCTTTAGCTCCCATTTACCTTTTGTCTTCGCAGGTCTTTTCACGCCCACCAGCGGGAGGGCTTACATCAACGGATACGACATCTGTCAGGACATGGCTCTGATCCGACGCAGTCTGGGTCTGTGCCCTCAGCATGACGTTCTGTTCGATAATCTCACCGTGACGGAGCATTTGCTTTTCTACGCGCAGGTAATTCGCACTCGCGCTTCTGCACACTGTGACGCATCACCTCATCAATTAGTCTTGGGCAAAGATTTTCCAAATGGTGCCAATAGGGACTAATTTGCGGATTTCCAGTGCCATAATTTCCGGCGACTTTTTTCACACGCGGTTTATGCGGTGATGCGGCTAATTTATGCATTTTTTTCTGACGGCCGCGAGGGGGCACTCGAGCGGAAAAGATACGAATGAGACCGGTGGAATGAGAAGTGACTTTTATCGGCACTGTTAGCGCTAGCGCTAGCGTTAACACTGTGTTAGTGTATTGCTGCTGTGTTGCTGCCGTGTCTCAGTGATATTTACCAGTAATTTTTATTTTAACTGGCCTTGTTAGCGTTGGCACTAGCGCAGCGCTAGCAATAGCGCTAGCTTTAGCACAACGCTAACATTAGCGCTAGCGTTAAACTCTGTGTACTATCTTTGTTTGCAAATACCTCGTGTTTGAATGTCGGCTTCAATGCGGGCACTTGTGGCTTTTACACAGCTGCGGCGTATGTGTGTACCAAACGGTATTTCCTTTACAAATGTACTCGGTGAGGCTTATAACCCGGTGCGCTCCGTCGGCCGGGAATTACGGTACATTAGGTCGTTTACCTGCAGGAAAGGCGCACCGAGAAAACAAACATCGTGAACTAATTGCGACTGATGTTTTATTTTTAAACGTGGGATACTGATTGTGACGTGAAATAATACGAGATTAATGATGCGAAAGTTCCTTTTTTTAATGCGATCTAATTCAAATTTCAGTTCATTGTTCAAAAAAATGAACTAGTTCAGTTCATATTTCAAGCTTTTGAGGTAAGTTCACTGCCTAAACAAATAGACTAGTTCATAGTTTGTTTGTTTTTTATTTCTGTTTTTGCAATTCTGTTTGTTGCTGCCTGGCTATTAGCCTCAAGTTACTGGCATTTCGTTTCCCCCTTCCTGCCAACCATTCAGTCCGCACTAGTTTCCAGCTTCAGGCTTCACCATACAGTGTCAAAAACATGGCAAAAAATGTTTTGGAATTGTTTTAAAATGATAAAACATAAAAGTTTAAAAAAAAAAAAAAAAGTATTCTGCAGCCCTAAATGACATGATTGATTCATCGATCATCAAAAAATCTGAAGTCATCCACCCCCTATTTTTTTCCTAATTACCATAAATGGAGGCAAAAAGTTGGATGGATGCGATACATATTCCGTGTGCTTCAGTTGAAAGGCTTCTCCAAGGACAAGATCCCGGATGAGGTGGACAGAATCATCCGCATCCTCCAACTTGAAGACAAGCGACGCGCTCGCTCCAAGACGCTGTCAGGTGGCATGAAGAGAAAACTCTCCATTGGCATCGCCCTGATTGGCGACTCCAAGGTTAGGAATCATCCACAACTTCGGGTGATGCGATTTGATTGGGTTTCATATGATCCGCTGCTTTGAATTCCTCTTTTTTTTTTTGCGATCCAGGTGGTGATGTTGGACGAGCCCACGTCCGGTATGGACCCGTCGGCCCGGCGTGCCACGTGGGACCTGCTCCAGGGCGAGAAAAAGGGGCGCACCATCCTGCTCACTACGCACTTCATGGACGAGGCTGACCTGCTGGGCGACCGCATCGCCATCATGGCCGGCGGGGAGCTGCAGTGCTGCGGATCGCCGCTTTTCCTCAAGAACAAATATGGTGACTTCAGATGTATTTATTTTATTTTATAGAGAGCTGTTTTAAAAATGTTTAGCTGTACACAGGGGCTGCGGGACAGCACTGAGCTTGTAGTGGTTGGTTGGGACGTCTGCCTCAGATTTAGAGGGTTCTGGGTTCGAATCTTCGTGGCATTTGCGCGTTCTCCTTCATGGTTGCCTGGTGGCATGATGGTGACGGATTTTTGTGCTTGTCAGGTGCCGGCTACCACATGGTGATCGTAAAAGAGGCCCAATGTAACGTGTCCGAGATCACCCGCCTCGTCCACCTGTACGTTCCGAACGCCACGCTGGAGAGCAGCGCGGGGGCCGAGCTGTCCTACATCCTGCCGAAGGAAAGCACCAGCAGGTTGGTCACGCGGGGCCCCGTTTGGGGAAAAACTGAAAAGTCACGACAATCCAGTATGTTCCTCATTTACGGTCCACTTTTTTTTTTTTTTTTTTTTTAACAGGTTTGAGCTTCTGTTCGCCGAGCTGGAGATGAACAGAGAGGAATTGGGCATCGCTAGCTACGGCGCATCTGTCACCACCATGGAGGAGGTCTTCCTCAGGTCAGAATTACAGGCAAAACAAATCATTACAATTGCCTAGAATAAAAGTTCAAACTGTTCTTTTAGCGCCTGCAGTATACACAGCGGATATAAAAAGTCTACACACCCCTGATCAAAGCCAGCTTTTTGTGGTGTTAAAAAATGACCAAGATACATCATTTAATCACAGAATTCAGCTTTTTTTTTTTTTTTTTTAAAAGAGCTATGAATTTGAACTATGCCCTTAATTGGAAGTAAAAAGTGGTTGCACAGGTCTGCACACCCTCTTATAAATGGGGATGTGGCTTTGTAATGGACCGATCATCCTCGAAATTATTTCAAACGAGAGACGACACATTTTAAGTGCCTCCGATCAGATGTTCCAGTCGGCTTTTAATGACCTCCCATTCAACATAAGATTAAAAAATGGGAAAATGGATTGTGTTCAATTTTATCGTTCTAAATAATATTCAGTTCTGAGGTCCCGGGTTCAGTCCCGGCCCTGCCTGTGTGGAGTTTGCACGTTGTCTCCGTGCCTGCGTGGGTTTTCTCCGGGCGAGCACTCCGATTTCCTCCCACATCCCAAAAAAACATCCAACATTAGTTGGACACTCTAAATTGCCCCTGGGTGTGATTGTGAGTGCGGCTGTTTGTCTACATGTGCCCCGCGATTGGCTGGCAACCAGTTCAGGGTGTAACCCGCCTCCTGCCCGTTGACAGCCGGGATAGGCTCCAGCATTCCCCGTGACCCTCGTGAGGATAAGTGACTAAGAAAATGCATGGATGGATGGATAATTGCAATAACATGAAGCGTTGATTTTTACTGCTCAAAGTGATCATACTGCCAGAATGTGATCTTAGCTTATGGCTGGTTGTACCAGTCAAAGGGCAAAGCAACGGCTAACCTGCAAAAGTTTCCACTTGTGTTTACGTCATTTCCCTCCGCATTTTGCTTCACGCCGTTTAAATCTGCCTCCCTCCCGCATTCTGTCCGTGTGTATCTATGGCAACGATGGGCAGTGTTCCCTCTGCGGTGGGCGAACGTTGCCCACCGCTTCAGCTGGCGCCACGGAACGTTAGAATTGGCGCCGTGACGAATGTTTTCCCTCCCTTGCCTTATTATCGGCAAGTGCAGCTGGGAAACCCTCAGTGGACGTGCGCGCTTGTTTAAATGCCCAATATCAAACATGACAATCTTTTTTTCCCCCCTGGGGCAGAAAATAATGGGATCGAAAATGAGCCTTTTACTTTTGTTATTGTGGCTTTATCCAGCACCTGCCCTTGTTAGCTGGTATGTGTCATCTATGCAGTCCATACGCAGCTCGCATTCTGAGGTTCAAATGCGTCAGCTGGGGCAATATTCCTGTCGTGCATCGATCAATTTCCTTAATAGGAGAATAATGATGACTGGCAGGAGGTATCTGTCAATTCCTCTCCCCGTCTGTCTGTAACTCTCTAGCTTTGTGAGCCTCTAATTGTTGACATTTACTTGGAACAAAGTGCAAAATAACTTTGGGATCTGAGCAATGTTCCCTCTAATTCTGGACGTGTCTGAGCGAACACACGAAGCCCGTGAGCGCCCCCTTTGACCACTGTGAGGAACATCAGATGTATACACTGGTCAATCCATTGAAGTTACATGGCTCATGAAAAGGTTCAGATTACATTCCCATCAGAACATTTTTAAGAACAATTTTGTGTTTTTGCAGACTTACACTGAAAATGTCAACAAACAAAGAAACATACGTTACAAAAAAATACATAGCAAGCCAACTATTCACTATATAGTTGAAATGTCACTTCCAAGTTTGTTTCATTTTTTTTTTTAACGCACAATGATAGCCCCGTCTGTTTTTCTTGGTGTAAAACTGAATTATTGCTTGCAGAATGTTTTTCAAAATGCGTGTTGAAAGCTGAATGATGCTCACAAACCGTTTTAGGGTTGATGTTAAGTTGACTCCTATATTTAAAATACAGAATTAGCTTTTTGGCAAATGTATCGTCTATGTTTTTATCCTCAATCGGGCTATGCTAAGGTGGAATTTTAACATTATACACCGTCTCATCCTGTACTTTCTACTTTGGCTTCAGACCAGACTTTTTTTTACTCAAAAAAATAAGAGCAAATCTCGTCCAGTTTCACCACTTTTTCTTCAATTATTCACGTACCCCGGCGTTTGTAATTATGAGTGTACCCCTTTAAAATGGAGGGGGCGGCATCAGGTAAACAAGGAAGTCGCGTGTGTGGCCGAGCAGCAAAAAAAAAAAAAAACGTCAGCCTGTAGTTTACTGCGCTGGATCTGTTTTCCTCTGTGCTGAGAGTGTCCAACAAGTGCGCAAATGCGCAGTTGCGCAGCTTAGAGGGAACATTGGTTATGAGCCATTTGCTGCTTTACCAAGTATAAATAAGTTCGTCGTCGTCATCCTTTTTTGAGAGGTGTAGCAACCGCTTTGGTTTTCTGTGCTCAGAGTGGGGAAATTGGTGGATTCCAGTTTGGACATCCAGGCCATCCAACTGCCCGCGCTGCAGTACCAGCACGAGAGACGCTCGCACGACTGGACGACGGACGACGCCAGCAGCATCAGCGGCATGACCGACGTCACAGACTTCACCGACAGCGGCACGCTCATCTCCGAGGACTGCTCCAACATCAAACTCAACACAGGGGTGAGATCATGAGAAATGAAGCCAAATGCTCCTTCTGGAGGGTTTTGGGAAAAAACGTTTCTTTTCTCCCTTCCGTCAGGTAAGACTTTACCTGCAACAGTTTTACGCCATGTTCCTGAAGAGGGCGCTGTACAGCTGGAGAAACTGGAAAGTGATGGTGGCTCAGTTTCTCATCCCCTTGGTGTTCACCGTCATGGCATTAGTTGTGGCGCGCACCCTTCCCAACCACAAGAACGCCCCCCAGTTGGGACTGGAGCTGGGTCGTTACGGCCCCACCCGGGTCCCCGTCGCTCTGCAGACGGGGGCGGGGGCCCTGGCCTCCGCCTTGGCCAATGCTTACGCCTTGCAAATCCACAGGCAGCACGGACAGATCGTCAACATAACAGGTAAACATTATGAAAAAAAAAAAACACATGAACTGGCTTAATGTGAACGTTTTGGTAGCTTAAGTTGCAAATTTTTTTTTTTCACGATTGGGAAGCAACATTCCCAACTCTGCTGAATATTTTTTTTTTTTTTCACCCTCCTGTCCTGTCAGACTTCACCGACTACATCCTAACCCAGGCGGAGGAGGAGGGCGGCAGCTTTAACGAACGCTGCGTGGCGGGCGCCGCCTTCCGCGGAAGCGGCGAGCACTTTGCCGAGGCGACGGCGTACTTCAACAACGAGGGCTACCACACGCCCGCCACGGCTCTCATGATGGTGGACAACGCTCTGTTCAGACTGCTGGCCGGGCCCAACGCTTCCATCCACACAGGAAACCGCCCGATGCCGCGCAACCTCTCCGAGGCCGCCCAGAGCGAGCTCTCCCAGTGCGTACACGGTTGCCGTGCTGCCGATTCCCTTTTGTTCAGTAGGATATAAGCAATCAATGTTCCCTCTAAGCTGCGCAACTGCGCACTTGCCGCACAGTCTCAGCGCAAAGGAAAACAGATCGAGCGCAGTGAACTACAGCCTGACGTGTTTTTTTTTTTTGCTGCTCGGCCACACCGGGCCATGCACGCTACTTCCTTGTTTACCAGACATTGCCCCCCACCATTTTAAAGGGGTACACTCATAATTACAAACACCGGGGTATGTGAATAATTGAAGAAAAAGTGGTGAAACTGGACGAGATTTTCTCTCTCTCTTTTTTTTTTTTTTTTTTTTTAGTTAAAAAAGGTCTGGTCTGAAGCCAAAGTAGAACGCACAGGATGAGATGGTGTATAATGTTAAAATTCCACCTTGGCACAGCCTGATCAAGGATGAAAGCACCGACGATATGTTGCCCAAGAAGCTAATTCTGTATTTTAAATAAAGGAGGCAACATAACATTAACCCTAAAACTGTTTGGGAGCATCTTTCAGCTTTCAACATGCATTGCGAAAGATATTCTGCAAGCAGTAATTCAGTTTTACACCAAGAAAAACAGACGGGGATATCATTGTGGCTTTAAAAAAAAAAAAAAAAAATGAAAGTTGGAAGCGACATTTCAAATTTATAGTTAATAGTTGGCGTGGTATGTATTTGTATTGTAATTAATTTTTTTGTTTGTTGACATTTTCAGTCTAAGTTAGGACAAACTGATGGGAATGTAATCTGAACCTTTTAATGAGCCACGTGACCTCAATGGATGACACTGATTGGCCACAGTGCATACATCTGATGTTGCGGACGGTGGTCAAAGGGGGCGCTCACGGGCTTCGTGTGGTTGCTCAGACACGTCAAAAATTAGAGGGAACATTTGTGAGCAACGTTTTTTTTCTCGCTTTTCACCTCTTGCTAATGAATCTCTCTCTCTTTCTGTAGGGGAAAGACGGGCTTTGTCATCGCCATCAACCTGATGTACGGGATGGCCTCACTGTCCAGCACCTTCGCGCTGCTGCTCGTCACCGAGTCGGCCGTCAAGTCCAAGCACGTGCAGAAGGTCAGCGGCGTCTACCTGTCCAACTTCTGGTTCTCGGCGCTGCTGTGGGACCTGGTCAACTTCCTCCTGCCGTGCCTCGTCATGTTGGTCAGTTATGTTGGCTTTATAATCCCGATATGTCGCCGCTTATCTGCAGTTCACTATTGACGACAAGCATCAGCGTGTTTAGACTTTGTTTTGCTGTTACGATGTCGCCATCGTTGTTCCTCCTTTGGGCAGGCCGTGTTCCAGGCCTTCAGCCTGGATGCCTTCATAAAGGACAACCACCTGGTGGACGTGCTTCTGATGCTGCTGCTGTACGGCTGGGCCGTGGTGCCGCTCATGTACTTGCTGAGCTTCCTCTTCTCCTCCGCCGCCACCGCTTACACCCGCCTCACCATCTTCAACATGATCTCCGGCACCACCACCTTCCTGACCGTCACCATCATGACCATCCCAGGTCAGAGAGGGAACCGCTTTGGACTGTCCAAACCTGACATTCGCTTTCGACTGAATTGGAACGAGCCGAGTCGAGCGTAAAACCTGCAATCAAACAGCTGAAAATAATTTTCCTTTTTCTCCAGAGTTGAACTTGCGGAACTTGTCCCGCTTACTGGACAAGGTGTTCCTGATCTTTCCAAACTATTGTTTGGGAATGTCCTTCTCTCAGTTCTACCAAAACTACGAGTTCATTACATTTTGCACAACCAACCCATTCACGCAAGCCATCTGCAAGTACTTAAGTAAGTCAATATATAAATTATTTATATTTTTATTGTATATTTTTTGGAGTGTGCGTGCTGTGTGTTGTAAACACGCACTTAATTCAGAGAATTCACAGCTTTATTCCTTAATTATCACCATGGGCTTGTTTAATAGGAGGTTATTAGTGCTTTTTTTTTTTTTTAAATACAGTATATTTTTTAACATTTAACAAGAATGCTATGTGCTCCTCACACTCAATATGTTTTGAGACGGCCATGTTTAAAACATTTTGGAGTCTTTAAAACAATCACAATCCAAATACTTAATTGACGCCACGATTTCCCAACTCCTATATGCAATGACTCCAAATTATTGCACTTGATTTATTTAGAAATGAATAAAAATGATGGTGGTAAAGACAGAAAAATGAGGAGAATTATTATAATTTTTTTTTAAAACTGCAGGGCTGATAAGACCTCATATTTTTTGTCTACACGAGCATTTCTTAAAATGTAGCGCGTGAGCCTCCTCTAGTGGGATGGGAAGGAATTATGAAATTAAATGTCCATTCAAACTGTCCATGACTATATATATATTTTTAAATATAATTATAGTATATTTGTTTTTATAGTTCAGTTGTATTCACCTGTTAGGCACAATACAGTTGTATTAAATTTTATCAGGTTTTTATTTGATTTTTTCAAATTCAAGTGCAATTTTTGTGTCGTAAGCATTTTTGCTTGGCGTTCCCCCCCCCCCCCCCCCCCCCCCCCCCCCCCCATGTTAGATATCACGTACCAAGCCAACTACTTCTCTATGTCCGAGCCTGGCGTGGGGCGCTTCATGGTGGCCTTCTCCATACAAGGCTTCGTCTTCATCCTTCTTCTGTTCGTCATCGAGCTGCAGTGTGTCCGTTCTCTCCGGCGACTCCTCTCCGGCCTGTGCAGGAGGCGAAAACAGGTAGTCGCTGTTGTGGTGTGCGTTGGAAAAGCACTAAACAAGCACTTTATTAGGTTCTATACTATGTTCACTATCACAAAAATGTGCAAATGCTCTTCCTCCAAATGTTTAGAATTGCCGATATCCATAGTTGAATCGGTAAATGTACAATCCCTCAAAAAAAAAATGTCTCATTTGGAACTTATCTTATATTACTACCCTGACAAACAAATGTCTTGGAGAAGATTTCATTCGAAAACAAAAGCACTTGAAGCTCGAGGCATTTTGGCATGGATGTTGCCACGACACATGAAAATACCAAATTATTATTTTGTCTTAGTTTTTATATATTATTAATTTTTACCACACTTTTACATACAAACAGAGAAAGAAAGAAAGTGAAAAAAGAGAGCAAAAAATACAATTTACATTCAATAACAGTGGGATGATAATACCTTTATTAATGACAGAATAGGAGCGTTTCGCTCATCTCCAATTGTCTGATCTAGTAGGTCATCCTCAACCAAGTTCATACCCGTAAGTGAGCAAAGAAATTAATCTTAAAGGGAAATCAATCACAATAATCATAGTAGTCAAAACAAAAAAGAAGAAAAATGATACTGCCTCAAAGCACCTTACAACAAATGTTCCAATTAACTATGTACAATGATTTACATATTCGCTTCAAGTAAAAAAAAAAAAAAAAATGTAGGTTTCAAATTTTCTTGGTATCGGAACCATTTGGTGATACCTGTTCTGACAACAAGACAAGATGCAGCACTTGTGAGTTTAAAAATAAAATGCGCTGCACAACATTATGCTAAGAAAAAGGAAAGACAAATAAATGTCTTGGAGAAGATTGAAAATAAAAGCACCTGAAGCTTGAGGCGGTTTGGCAGGTATGTTGCCACTTCACAACGCGTGAAAATACCAAATTATAATTTTGTCTTATTTTTAAAAGAATATAGCCGTAGTCGTGTGAGAAAGAAGCTCTCCCATTATTACGAAAGTCTTGCAATATAGTTGTAATGTTCCAAGAAAAGTGTGGAGGAAATCATCCAATTTTTTTTATTTTTATTTTTTTCTTTCAAAAACTATGCTTTGTTGCCAATTTGCAAATCGGCGAGCGCTCGCCGTAATCCCATTTTGCGTGTCAGTTGTCTTTGATCGGCGATGCAGCGCTGCTCCCGGAGGACAGAGACGTGGCAGATGAGAGGAAGCGGGTTCTCGAGTGCCAGCCCGTGGTGGAGTCCATGGTCGGGAGCCCCCTCGTTTTGCAAGAGCTCAGCAAGGTGTGCAACAAAGGGCTTCGTGTCTCTTTTGTGTCAATTGGAATGTGCGAGACCGCTGGGAAGTGGGAAATGTTCGTTTGCAAGGTCCATAACGGCAACACTGATAGGCTTGTTTTCAGTTTCTTTGCTAGGAGATAATAGACTGGGCTACAAAACTATACTTACAGACCAATTTCCACGCCTTACATGACGACCATAATTCCCGACCTACAGAGCGCACCTGGTTATAACCCTCACCCAGTACATTTGTAAAGGAAATACCATTTGGTACATACATAGGCCGCAGCCGTGTAAAAGCCGCGAGTGCCCACATTGAAACGCGAGATATTTACAGAAAGACGGTACACAGAGAGTTTAACGCGAGCGCCGCCGCGCTAACAGGGCCGCTTTAAAAAAAAACAAAAACATACTGGTAAAAATCACTGAGACACGGCAGTAATATAGGCCGGAAATTACGGTATATTTACTATAACCAGTTATACTAATAATGTGGGGTATTAATACAATAACACATTTCTATTGACTGACATTAATACATTTATAGGATGGACATACAAAGTTGATTTTATAAATTTGCTGCAGTATTTATCTTGTTAGCTAGGTATGTGGCAGATGCTAATGTTAGCTAACATATCTGGCTCCAAATGATACACAAAACGGTAGATAACACATATTCCATCTATGGTAATTATCTATCAATCATGTATCTATTTGTTTATCCATCTTGATCCCTATTTACATTGCTTATCTCGGACCTAGCTGAGGTATTTTGACGCATTAAAAATTCCAAGGTAGTTTACACATTCGAAAGATCTTTTTATCTATGTCTGTATCTGATTATCAGTCTGTCTTGTATAATTACGTGCTAATGCTTAAATTAGCTGACTTAAACTCCCGAAAATAACAATTTGTTAGCTTGTTATAATACATTCTATCTGGTTATCTCACTACTGTGTCTTCTTAGCTGGTTACATTGGCAACGCTATAAATTAGGTGACATATCTTGCTTGAAATAATGAAAAAAAAAAAAACTGGGCGTCACCACCTCACATGCTCAAATGGAAAAACTTGCCAACTCGTTAACACATCCATCCATCTGCGCATCTCGCCATTGATTTTTATTAGCTCGTTAGCTGCTGAATAAAACATCAGTGTTTAATCCTGTGCCTTGGAATTTTTTTGGATTCATTTTTTCCCTTTAATTCGCATTAGATCCTGTTCTGTCACGGTGCTTAAAAATCTTTTGAGTGCGTCGCTGTCAATCTGACTGCACATTTGATTATAGCCAGGTTGTAAATGTCGTACTTTTCCCACTAAGGATGTGTCTTTCCTTCTCAGGTGTACAGCAGCGGGCAGACACTTCTTGCTGTGGACCGGTTGTCTCTGGCTGTGGGGAAAGGGGAATGTTTTGGTCTGCTGGGCTTCAACGGCGCGGGGAAGACCACCACCTTCAAGATGCTGACCGGCGACGAGAGCGTCACGTCCGGGGACGCCTACATTGACGGCTACAGTATCTTGAGAGACATCAAGAAGGTAGCCGTGGGATACAGTGAATATCTGCGTATTTGCAGTGTGGCGTTCGCAAACTTAAGAATCGCTGCTTTTTGTGCTAAAGAACTGTTGATGTGATTTGAGGATATTCAGTGAGACAAAAGTAGTGCTTTACCGCATCATGTGGCGTCTTGGTCCCAAAAACATACTGTATGTTCAAGTGAGTTTAGGAACTTCGATGAGACAAAGGCAGTGCCTTAAGCGTAAGATACTTGCACTTTGTTTATGTTGCGGAAGCTAACTGATTATTGAGATAAGAGAGATAACGTGTTTACTGTAAGCATGGATAAATTGATAATGTGGATACAATCTGTGTAAACCTGCTCTCAATATTTTATTTTGTATTCAAACTACCGTTGTTAGCTTTAGTAATAGCTAACAAGATCTGTGGATAAACTGATGGACGAATCAAAAGTGCATTGACTTGCGAAGCTTTTTAATAATTTAACAACTGAGCTACGTTTAGAGTCAGCAATGTACTAGCTAACGAGATTGATTGAGTGTTACGGATGGATTAGGAGTCGAGTTTCTTAATACACATTATTGTAATTTTGTTTTACAGAGCGCACCTGGTTATAAGCCTCACCCAGTCCATTTGTAAAGGAAATACCATTTGGTACATACATAGGCCGCACCTGTGTAAAAGCCTCAAGTGCCCACAGACGGTACACAGAAAGAGTTTTCAAGGTTTTAATACCTTATCTTAGCTTAAACACAGCAACAACACGGTAGCACGAACTGGGCTGGTATAAAAAAAAAAAAAAAAAAAAACAGCACTGCACTAACTGAGCCGGTTAAAAAAAAAACATACCTAAGCCACTGAGAAGTTGCAGCAACACGCTAGCGCAGCGCTAACAGAGCCGGTTTGGGAAAAAAAAAAACATACCGGTAAAAATCACGGAGCCATGGCAGTAACACAGCAGCAACATGCTAGCACAGCGCTAACAGAGCCGGTTAAAAAAAAAAAAAAACCATACCTAAACCACTGAGACGTGGCAGCAACACGCTAGCGCGGCGTTAACAGGGCCAGTTAAAAAAAAAAAAAAAAAAGCATACCGGTAAAAATCACGGACACATTGCAATAATACAGCTGCAACACGCTAGCACAGTGCTAACAGCGCCGTTTACAAAATAAACATAGCGGTAAAAGTCACTTCCTGCGGCCGTGAGAAAAATTGCACAGATTAGCCGCATAAGCCGCAGGGTTGAAAGCGTGTGGAAAAAAGTCGCGGTTTATAGGCCGGAAATTACAGTACATGTATCCTTTTCACACCGCATTAAATATGAAATGTCTAAATGGGAGTACGGTTTATGCCTACTTCTAATGCAGATTCTCCACATTTCAATGTTGTGCAGGTGCAACAGCGCATCGGTTACTGTCCTCAATTCGACGCCGTGTTGGACCACATGACGGGCAGAGAAACGTTGAGCATGTACGCCAGGCTGCGAGGAATACCCGAGAAGTACGTGTCGGGCTGCGTGGAGAACGTGTTGCGGTCGCTGCTTCTGGAGCCGCACGCGGACAAACTGGTGCGCAGCTACAGGTGAGCCTGAATTTCAGAAGAAGTTTGACCGAGGGCTTCGAACTTAAGTCGCGAGCAAGTTTTTGGATTTGATTCGATGCAATGCGCGCGCAGCGGTGGCAATAAGCGGAAGCTGAGCGCCGGCATGGCGCTCATCGGCGGACCGCCGGTCATCTTCCTGGACGAGCCCTCCACCGGGATGGATCCTGTCGCCAGGAGGCTGCTGTGGGACGCTGTGACCCGCACGCGGGAGTCCGGCAAGGCCGTCATCATCACATCGCATAGGTGAGTGAGCCCCGAAGGCGGTACTCGCTGAGAACCATGGATGATGCAGAAATATTCAATGATTATGTTGAGGTTATGTGTGTGTGTGTGTGTCTAAAAATGGATATGAAATTGACCGTGTTGAAACATACAAGGCTTCTGTATTAAGTTTAGAAAAGCCGCATCATTAATTTGTATTTTATTGACCAATTACCGAATAAAATAATTGAAAATATAATAAATTGGCAGTAACTGTAACGCTGTTCATTAGTTTTGTTATTTCTAATGAATTGCCCTTTTAATTAATCAGATAAATGAATAAAAATACATTTGATTAAATCAAGGGCGGCACGGTGGGTCAGCGGGTAAACAGCGTTGGCCTCACACTTCCCGGGGTCCCGGGTTCAATTTATTTTTCAACCCGTCTGTCAAGTAGAGATGAACCTAAAACCAGGTAATCATCAGATTACTGTAGTATTTGTTTAAATTTTGATTCCTCCTTACAAGCAATGTGGCACGGTAGATAAATGGTTAGAGCGTCAGCCGTAAAAGTTCTGAGGATTGGGTTCGATTCCCGGCCCCCACCTGTGTGGACTTTGCATGTTCTCCCCGCGCCTGCGTGGGTTTTCTCCGGGCACGCCGATTTCCTCCCACATTCCAAAAACGTGCGGCATTAATTGGACATTCTAAATTGCCCAAGGGTGGTGCTGTTTGTCTCAAGGTGCCCTGCGATTGGCCAGCAACCCGTTCAGGGTGTACCCTGCCTCCTGCCCCGCGACCCTTGTGAGGATAAGCGGCTACAAAATAATGGATGGATGGATTACTAACAATTGATAAAAACTAAGGCAGGAGTTGCGATATTCTCGGTTGGCCGAATTAAAAAACTCCCATAAAAATCCCATACTTTGCATATTTTGGTGACTTCAAATAATATACAAAGTAAGAAACTAATTGTGGTCACCAGTTTTTAATGAAAACACAACGGAAACAGCCAGAAGGACGGGAAATAATCAGGAAGTTGTGAAAGTCGCGGTGATGTCGCGTCGCGTCTGAGCGAACCCGTTTCTCTCTCCCCCCCCCCCCAGTATGGAGGAATGCGAGGCGCTGTGCACCAGACTGGCCGTGATGGTGAACGGGCAGTTCAAGTGCCTCGGGAGTCCGCAGCACCTGAAGAGCAAGTTCGGCAGCGGCTACACGCTGCTGGCTAAGGTGCACGTGGAGGGCGAGTTGGAGGACAGTGACCTGAAGCTTTTTAAAGACTTCATCGAAAGCATCTTCCCAGGTGAAGAGAAATTCTTGGCTTTCAACGCCGTTCGGTGGCTTCACACGTTGGGTCGTGATTTGTCGCCTTTTGCAGGAAGTCAGCTGAAGGATGAACACCAGGGAATGGTCCACTATCATTTGACTGACAGGACGCTAACTTGGGCCCAGGTAAGGTCAACGGTCGACTGTGCACCTCGGCTTGTGTTCAAGTTCCCTCATTTGATGAGATCCAAAGAGAATTCTTAGAAATACGGTGAAGCCTTAAGATATGAACTTCATTTTTTACCGTGACCGTCACTCATATCTCAAATCATCTTTCTTCACTGAAACAAATGGAAATCCCACAAATCCGTTCCAGTCAACAAAAATTTATTTGAATAAGAAAAGCAGCTCTTTTGTAATATTGTACCTTATAAAAAAAAAAAAAAAAAAAACCATCCAGTAAAGCCTCGGTTTCCCGAACGTCCTCGTTTTCGAACTAATCGGTTTTCGAGCGAAGATTTCCAAAAATGTTTTGCTTCTGTTTTCGAACGAAAATCGGTACTCGAATGCCCGGAAAAATAACATACTGTGCGAGGCCAGACCAGCTGAGCCACGACGCGCTTTGTTTTGAATTCCCACGGCGCCGAAATAACCCGGAAATAACGTAACACGTGCGGCACAAGCGGCGCACTTTTGTTATTCTGTATAACGCAGCCTCTGTACACAGACGTGTCCCAGTATCAACTTTTGTTTTTCTTCTTATCGAGTGCTACCGTATTAACCCCCAATTATGGCTCCAAAGAAGGCAAGTTGCTAGTTTAAAGTTATTTTGCACTTTTGTTAATTAAAAAAAGTTTACAAGGCTGGGGGCCGAGCCGCTACAGATACGGCAATGCGCTCCCAGCCTAGCTTAGTAATTAAGTATATTTCTTAAATTATTTTATTATTTTATTATATAAAGTATTTAAACTATACATGTATTTCTACTATTCAGTTTATGATCAAGAAAAGCTAAAATAAAATGCTTTAAAAAGCCTATTTTTTTTTTGGGCTCGGAACGCATTATTTCTTTTTCCATTCATTGTAATGGAAAACATCGATTCGTTTTTCGAACAAATCACTTCTCGAACCGTTTTCTGGTGCAGATTGCGGTCGAAAAACGAGGCGTCACTGTAATTCAATATCAAAAATATTTCAATTCAATGCAGCTGTGCTGTGTGTTAATAGTTCAACTTTTTTACGATGCATTTTAATGACCAAATAATGCCCCAAGATAATATATTGTTTTTAGATGAATGAATTGCAGTTCATATAAAGACCACCTCACGCCACGTGTGTCCTTTCTGAAGGTGTTTGGCACCCTGGAGGCAGCCAAAGAGAAGTACAGCATCGAGGACTACTGCGTGAGCCAGATCTCACTGGAGCAGGTCTTCCTCAGCTTCGCTCAGTTCCAGCACTGCACGGAAAGCAAGAGGAAGTAAGACCCCCACCCCCCCACCCCCACCCGTCCGACATCCGTCTGTCCTTTGCCCTTATTCTCGCCTGCGTGCGTGTGAGTGACCGGTCTCGATGGACTTGAACACTGTGCCATTGCGCCACACCGCTGTTGTGTAACAGACTCCTCATGGTTTGGATTCTCTGCGCTGCCCCCTTTTTAATTATCTTTTTACACGAGTTCGTAGGCAATGACATCACGCATTGCTGTTGTGTTGCGTCCAAGCGCCTTTGCGTGCGTATTATTTAAAATCTTATTTTAAGATGTGATCATGTTTCAGAGGACTTGTGATTTAAAAAAAAAAAAAAAAAGGAAAAAAAAGAACCACGGTTTGATATGTTAATGATTGTTGCACACCTCAAAGCCTTATGTAACCAATGAGGGTTATTTCTTGTTTGTTTTTATTGCCTTTGTTTCAAGCCTCTAAATGTTGCCAGGTGCAAAATCATGTGATGTGTTCATGGTGCATTAAAAAAAAAAAAAAAAAGGGGCAGAGGGCAGAGCATTTAAAGTTCACGTTGCATGCGAAAAAGTCGAGTGGCTGACAGCATGGCACTTAAAGAAATCCGTATCGTGCCAACATCCGATCTATCCGGTCTGGTGGAACCTCCAAAAAAAATGGTCCAGAGTAGGCCTTAAAAGTCCAAATCAGCTGATCCTGTGCGAGAAATACAATTAATTATCACTTAGCTGTAGAGTGGTGCCTCGACTTTCAAGATTTATTTTAGTTTTGCGATCACATTCGTCACGCAAACCCCTCATAAGCCAAATCATCGTTCCATACGGTTAGAGATGTTCTGTAATTAGAGCTACGCAGATTTTTGACATTGATCAGTTTGTCAGTCAGACTTTCATGTCTTTTACAGTTGGCATTACCGGCATTTTGATTATGATGTAAGAGCACTGACTGAAATATAAACAGAAATGTAAACCTAACTGAGCAATTTCTATTCATACATACAGTACATACGTCACCAAGTGGGTCAAAGATGTACGTAAAATGACCAAAATGCCACTGTTTAAGCACGAGATACAGTCAGAGTTTCATGAAATATATCAATTGACACATACCGACGTAGCCCGACGTCTAGCTAACGCACACCCTCATAACGACGTGGATGGGATTTGTGAAAGAAAAGAGCAACGTTTAGCTTGATTTTTCGACGGCAAAGAATTCTTGGAAGCAAAAGGAGCTCCGCCGGTCCGAAATTCCATAACGTTTTGCACTCCTTAGACAAGCACTGACTCTCACAAGGACAAAAACAAAAAACCAAATATAAATAAACCTAACCGAGCAATTTTTATTCATACATACATACATATATACATACATACATCACCAAGTGGGTTAAAGATGTGCGTAACATGACCAAAATGTCACTGTTTGAGCACAAAACTTTCATGAAATATATCAATTCACACATGCCAACGTAGCCCGACATATAGCTAACGCACAGCATCTGTGAAAGAAAAGAGCAACGTTTAGCTTAATTTTTGGACGGCAAAGAATTCTTGGACGCGAAAGGGGTTCCGCCAGTCCAAAATTCCATCACGCTTTGCACTCCTTACACAGCTGAAATCAAGAGTGTGAAGCACATTGAGTAATGATTTATGCCGGGATCAGATTACAAGCAATCATGGAGCGCGATTCAGTGCTTCAATTCAGTGGCCGTCGGTTAGGCGCGCGTCGTCAATTTAAGCGGAGTTGCCGTTGTATTTCCTATAAGGGGGGGTGGGGGGGGTTAATGTCGAACAAATTGGCATATACTTTGCAAGTTCCTCCGTATATTTTGAAATGAATGCTCTTTTAAAAATGTAATGGCAACGGCACCCCAAAAAAAAAAACTAGAACAAAACACTACATCAATCTTTTTATGTGCATGATAGGGTTAGATAACGTAGACTGTAATGTGTATGACGATGACAGAATTTATCAGCTTTAAATCGATGCTTGATAGGCTACAATAGAGTCAGCGGAGAGTTGATGTGCTTTTGGGCAAGCTGCAAATGCCTCGTGTTTTCTCATAGATAGTCTCGAAACACACGCCTGGAAGCTTAACGGGGAACGAGCGGACCGCTGTTTACTCCTCTTTTAATCCGAATTCACAGCGTTTTTTTTGTACTTAGACGTAAATAATTTTTCCTAATGCTTCGGAATTGTGACCCTAATAATCTCACCCTCCCTCAATATTATCCACCTTGTCCACCAGATATGAGATGAATGTATTAACCGAGCAAAAAAATAAATAAATTGTTGGCAGCATGAGATGCTTTTGCAAAGCTTTCCTAAGGTCTGACATTCCACAAAGATGAACATTTTTTTTTTTTTTTTTTTTTACACATTTTTCCGATTTTCTTTCATTGTATTTTGCACACGTGCTCACTTCTGCGTACGACTTGAACCGTAAAGTCGGCCGTCCAAAAGGCGCTGCTGATGTTGACGTATGCTGTACGAAGGGAATATTAACGTCATTGCGACTGTGTGGCGCTCATCCTGTTGACTGTATGAATATGTACCGTCATCTTCCTTTTTACATTAAATTACGCTCTATGCAAATGGAAGCAAACGTCCTGTTTTTCTGTGAAGCTCACATTATTTCACGTCCACGCTACTTTAAAATGATCCATTATTATTTTGTGTTTATTAAAATGTGTTTGTTTTTTATATCATTTTTTATTTTTTTTTATTGTTTAGTTGTTTATTTTTTTATTAACAATAATGATCTTAATGTAATTATTAATATATAAAAAGTCAGTTTTATCCCTATTTTTGGAATGTGTTCTGCATCTTAGGGGACAGTAGAATTCATCTTTTATTGAATTTAATTTGACTTATTTTGCATTCTTCTTTTAATAAGCGAATGGCTACGCTGTACAAAATTTAAAGTGACCCAAAAAAAAGTAGCAATGTGTTATCCCGTCAGGAATATTTTCTGGACCAAAGGGTGATGATCATTTTTATTTTTAATTTTTTATTGAATTGTATTTTATGTCTTCTTCACTCGGGTGAAAGGCTACAATTCATCATCTTAAGAGGCAAAGTTTTATCCCCATTTGCAATGTTTTTTTTGGGGGGATCCAAGAAAAGATTATTATATGAGTAAACATTTATCACCTGCTAATTTAATGACGGTTTATGACCTTAATAAGATGCACAAATTGATTATTTTTATTGTAATTCTGAGGAGACAAGGAGACTTTTAAGCACGGGGGAGCGCTCAGACCGCCACAGCGGGATTGAACCCAGGCGCTCAAAACAAAACTGCGAGGCCAATCTTTTCGAGCTGCGCCACCGTGCCGCACCATTGATAATATTGTTTTTATTTTATTTTTATTGTTTTTTTTTGTTTTTGTTTTCCCTTCTACTGTTGCTTTGAGTTAACTGCTGCAGTTTTCATTGCCTTGAATTGAAATGTTTAACCTCTTTATATGTCGTAAATGTTAATGAAAAGGTTTCCCCCTCCAAGGCAAAGTGGGCAAGGCTAAGCCGTCGGCGCTCTCCGAATAAAAGCGAGCGACGCGGCCCGCTCGAGCGTCATAAACGCCCGAGTCCTCCCCCCCCCCCCACCCCCGAACGCAACATGTCTCCCTTGGAAGACGCTTCGGCCGCGTCGCTCTCGTCCGGCGCCACGCCGTTGCTGGCGTGCGTGACTGCGCTTTTCCTCGCGGCTTTCGCCTCCCGACGCTTGGCCTCGGCGCGGCGCGGCGGGAAGGAGCCCCCGGGGCCCCGGCCCCTGCCGCTGCTCGGGAACCTGCTGCAGCTGGACCTCACCTGGCTCGACAGAACCTTGTGTCAGGTAAATGCGCAACTCCCTCCTGGCCTAAACGTCGCCTCCTTACGTTACTCTTTAACTAAGTCGTTCTCTCTCCTTCCTTTTTGCTGCAGCTTGCCAAACGCCACGGTTCTGTTTTCACCATCTATTTGGGCACCAGAAAAGTGGTGGTCCTGGCCGGGTACAAGGCTCTCAAAGAGGCTCTGGTCGGCCACGCCGTAGAATTCGGGGAGCGCTTCATCACCCCCATTTTTCAAGATTCCAATCACGGTCATGGTCAGTCCCTTCACCACGTTTGTCATACTCGTAATTTGAAGCCCTGGTAGGGGAAGTTGGGCCATTTCCAAAAACCTATATAAGCCTCTAGATATATATATATATCAATATTTAATAAACGAAAGTAATCGTTATATTTCTCAGGCATCCTGTTTGCCAATGGGGATTCGTGGAAAGAACTGAGACGTTTCGCCCTCAGCACTCTGCGAGATTTCGGCATGGGCAAAAGACTCGCAGAGGAGAAAATCTTAGAGGAGTGCCGCCACCTCATTCCCATTATTGAGAGTCATAAAGGTGAACCATCCGCTTGTGTGTCCGTTTGAACTTCTTCTTCTTCTTGTCCTTTCGGCTTGTCCCGTTAAGGGGTCGCCACAGCGTGTCATCTTTTTCCATCTAAGCCCGTCTCGTGCATTTCCCACTCTCCTCATGTCCTCCCTGACAACATCCGTCAACCTTTTCTTCGCTCTTCCTCTCGCTCTCTCTTCCCTGGTAGCGCCATCCTTACCGTCCTCCTACCAATTTCCTCACTTTCTCACCTCTCAACATGTCCAAACCATCGAAGTCTGCTCTCTCGAATCTTGTCTCAAAAACCTCCGACTTTGCCTGTCCCTCTCATGAGCTCATTTCTAATCCTATCCAACCTTCCCACTCCGAGCGAGAACCTCAAAACATCTTTATTTCTGCCACCTCCAGTTCTGCTTCCTGTCCACCGTCTCTAATCCGTCCATCCTGGCCGGCCTCACCACCGTTTTATAGACTTTGCCCTTCATCCTGGCGGAGAGTCTTCTGTCACATACAACACCAGACACCTTCCGCCAACTGTTCCACCCCGCTTGGACCCGTTTCTTACCACGTTCGCCCACTGTGTCCGTTTTGACGCTTTGCTACAATTCATCGTTGTGATCACGTTTCTAACAGGCCCCGGAAAACTCAGAGACGTATTTCGTTTCTCGTCAGCAAAAATGATTTTATAGGCTTGATGAAAAACAGTACGCGGTCTCATGCAGTCCATCATTCCCGAAAATGGAACAATTTAGAGTTCCACTAACATTCTCTGGGACTGTGTGCCTGAAAAAGTCAAAAGTTGTAGCGACCAAGCGATTCTAAAGATTAAAAACCTCGGAAGACTAACCTCAAACAGTTTAAGTCAGGCTCCGCATACATACAAATTCGCGAATGTGTACATACAGTACAACCTCGGTTCTCGACCGCAATCCGTTCCAAAAGGCGGTTCGAGAACCGATTTGTTTCGAAAACCGAATCGATATTTCCCATGTCTGCGTACAGAGGCTGCGTTATACACGATAACAACGCGCGTCGTGGGTCAGCTGGTCTGGCCGAGCGCGTTCTGTCATTTCTGGGTTTTGTTGGGGGCGTTCGAGTATTGTTTTCCGTTCAAAAACGGAGGCAAAAAAATCTTTTTTTGGTTCGAAAACCATTTTGTTTGAGAACGGGGACGTTCGAGAACCGAGGCTGTACTGTATTTGGGAGAACCCATCTTCTGTTATTAAGATTTTGTCATAAAAGTATCTCCTTTTGCACCATCTGGTCAAACATTGGCCATTTTGTTCGTTTTAATTCATTGTTTTTTTTTCTTAATCATTCTCCCGATACAATGCGGGGAAAAAAAATCTTTGATGTACTGTAAACAATTTGTGTAATGTGCAAGCAAGTGCGCATATTTATCTGCTTTCCTATGATGACAATTGTCACAACAATAATACATTGATGAGTCTCATGCGAAGGTTTTGTCATTTTTTTTAATGATTGACTACGGTACACGTTATGTAACGTCTGTTAATGATTGTGTCCATGTTAGAATGATGGTGTTTTTGGTGCGTTACGATCCTCTCCGTTTTCAGTCTTTTTCCCCATCTCGTTGCAGCTAGCGTAATTCCCGGCCTACAGAGCGCACCTGTTTATAAGCCTCACCCAGTCCGTTTGTAAAGGAAATACCATTTGGTACATCCATACGCCGCAGCTGTGTAAAAGTCGCAAGTGCCCACATTGAAACACGAGATATTCGCAAAGACGGTACACGGAGTTTAACGCTAGCAGAACGCTAATGCTAGTGCCGTGCTAACAGGGTTAAAATAAAACGTACCGGTAAAAATCACCGAGACACGGCAGTAACACCCTAGCGCACCGCGAACTGGGCCGGACTGGTAAAAGTCACTTCCTCGGGACATATTTTCACCGGTCTCACTCTTACCTTTTCTGCTCGAGTGCCCCCTTGTGGCCGTTAGAAAAAAAAGCACAAATCAGCCGCATAAACTGCAGGGATGAAAGTGTGTGGGGAAAAAAGTTGCCAGGAATTACAATAATTCCTTTATTGATGAGATTATTACCTAGTAGCGGACTGTACTGAAACGCGATCAGGCAGGCGCGCTTTAATTCATAGTCTTGTTATTTCATGAGGGGAAAAAAATGGTTTTGAAATGACGGCAACTTGACGGCGAACTGCGGTCTTCTTCAGGGCAACCGTTCGATACGACTTCGCCGCTGAGTCACGCAACGTCCAACATCATTTGCAACATCGTGTACGGGAACAGATTCGAATACAGCGATCGTCGCTTCGTCACGATGGTGAAACGAACCAACGAGAACGTTCGTTTGAGCGGTTCATTCCAGATACAGGTGAGTGCATTTCGACGGGTATCGAAACGCCTCCCATAAACCGCGTGACGCCGATTGACCCAATGAGCGGTTGTCGGTGCGCCCCCCTGTGGACAAAAGTAGCAACAACAGTTATTGTAAAAAATGGCAGCGCAAGTGTTGCCTACCCCATCGGTCTCCGGTTGGGGAATTTCTCCCGCAAGATTCCCCATTTCCAATCTTTGTCGTTTGCTTTGCAGCTTTACAACATGTTCCCCCGGTTGCTGAGTTGGGTCAAACACCGGCGGATGGTCCTCGGCAACCGTGACGACAGCATGAAGGACATCCAGGAGCTTCTGCGCCAGCGAAAGGAGAAGCTCAACCCCGAGATGTGCACGGGGCTGGTCGACTGCTTCTTCGTCCGCAAGCAAAAGGAAGAGGTTTGGCCGCACTTGTGACCTGCGTGCGGGTCTTCGGTCTACGCTGGTGCTTTGTTCCTATGCGCCTATTCACAAAACTTTGCTACCGTAGTTTCGTGGCTAATTTACTTTTTCTTGTAACGACAGCCCCTTTTGAAAGAGCTTTTTTGTCACACTTCAACGGCCATCGTGCTGATCGTTCTGGTCTGCGCCCTGGCCAGGACAGATATGCCGTAATTCTCGGCACACCTGCTGATAAACCTCAACCAGTGCATTTGTAAAGGAAATACCATTTGGTACATACCTACGCTGCGGCTGTGTAAAAGTCGCAAGTGCTCGCATTGAAACACGAGATAACGCTAGCGCCGTGCTAACAGGGCCGGTTAAAAAAAAAAAAAAAAACATACCGGTAGAAATCACTGAGACACGGCAGTAACGCTAGGGCCGGACCGGTAAAGTCACTTCCTCGGCACATATATTCCACCGCTCGAGTGCCCCCTTGCGGCCGTTAGGAAAAAAAAATGCACAGATTAGCCGCATCGCCGCATAAACCGCAGGATTGAAAGTGTGTGGAAAAAAGTCGCGGCTTTGTAGGCCGGAAATTATGATTATTTCTTTATTGATGGGATTATTATCTATTAGCGGACTGTACTGAAACGTTTTTTATATTGGGGCACGATCAGGCAGGTGCACTTTAATTGATAGTCTGTTATTTCGTGAGGGGGGGGGGAGATGGTTTTGAAATGACATGATGACAAATGAGAGGTTAACGCTAGCGCCACGCTAATGCTCACGCTAGAGCCGTGCTAACAGGGCCGGTTAAAAAAAACATTCCACGGCAGTAACACGCTCGCGCAGCGCTAACAGGGCCGGACCGGTAAAAGTCACTTCCTCGGCACATATATTCCACCGGTCTCACTCTTACCTTTTCCGCTCGAGTCCCCTCTCGCGGCCGTGAAGAAAAAATGCACAGATTAGCCGCATCGCTGCATAAACCGCAGGGTTGAAAGCGCGTGGACAAAAGTCGCGGCTGACAGGCGATACGAAGCACGCAGTCGGCCGGGTTTTGCCTTGACTGGCGAGGCCAACAATCGGGTATTCGACATGTCGCCTTTGTAGGAAGCGCGTATGGACCAGAGCCACTTCAACGAGGAGAACATGATGTTCGTCGTGGGCAACCTGTTTGCCGCGGGCACCGACACCACCGCCACGACGCTGCGATGGGGCTTGCTGCTGATGGCCAAATACCCGCGCATACAAGGTAGCCGTCACTCAGCGGCGCGGTCGGCGTGTTTGCGTCGCAAACTGCGAACGCGTTTGCCGCAGAGCGCGTCCACGAGGAGCTGAGCGGCGCGGTGGGAAGCCGCCCGATGAACGTGGACGATCGCAAGAACCTCCCGTACACCAACGCCGTCGTCCACGAGATACAGAGATTCGCCAACATCGTGCCCATGGCCATCATGCACCAAACCACTCAGGACGTCACATTCCGGGGCTACTTCATCGAAAAGGTCACAAGGGCCTCGAGTTTAGCAGGGGCCCATTTCCGGACGTCGAGCTCATTTGGCGTTTCCGTGGCAAACAGGGCACCGCTGTGATTCCTCTGCTTACGTCGGCCCTCTTTGATGAGAGCGAGTGGGAGACGCCAAACGTCTTCAACCCGTCCCACTTCCTGGACAAGGAGGGCGACTTCGTCAAGAGGGACGCCTTTTTGCCCTTCTCTGCAGGTACAGCCGATCCCGCGTCATCGCTTCTGCTGAGGCGGAGTCCAAATGATTCCGGGGGCTGCGGATTTGGACCGTCACACGAGAGCAAAAGCACCCGAGCGGGCGGGCTGGCCCGTAACTGCTTCCGTGGTCGTTGCAGGACGGCGGGTTTGTCTGGGCGAGGGCCTGGCCCGGATGGAGCTCTTCCTCTTCTTCGCGTCCCTCCTCCAGCGCTTCCGGTTCACCCCTCCACCCGGAATTTCCGAGGACGAGCTGGATTTGAAGCCCCTGGTGGGCTTCACCCTCAACCCCATGCCCCACCGGCTGTGCGCCGTCGCCCGCTAGTAATTCGTGACGCAGCTCACGAGGGTCCTCAACCCCAAATGATTTACTGTCTTTTCCGCACTATGCGGCCCACCCAAAATCCTTTCATTTTCTCAAAACTGGTGGTGCGCCTTATAATCGGGTGCGCCTTATATATGGATCAATATTGAGCCTTTAGTGCAGCTCCATCTAATGGATGCATAACGTAACCCCAGCCTCTGCTGTAGCGTCTATTCTGCGCGCCTTATAATGCGGTGTGCCTCATATATGGGAAAAAAAAAAGTTTTAAAAATGGGCCATTTATTGAGGGTGCGGAAAATACGGTACTTTAGTTTTTCTATTTACTCACGTGAATTATCTCTCAAGTCTTGTACATTCAGAGTTGACAATGTTATCATTTTTTTCCCTCTTTAAATTATGCACATGCATTTGATATCGTCATAAATAAAACACTGTCGTGGCTTTACTTTCCGCTTGAAAATCAGTTTAACAAGGCCTGACAATAAAAATGTTTCACGACAACAATATACAATGCAAAGAATACGTCATTATTATGCCCAGGGTTTGCTGGAATATTGAAATATTTGGGGGATCTAGAGGGACAAAGGTAATTTTATATAATATAATAATAATAACAATTTTATACTATATATATATATATATTTACATGTATGTATGTATACTGTCGCGGAGCATCCCTTATGAGGATAAGCAGCAAAGAAAATGGATGAATGTGTATATATATATTTATTTATTTTTTCTCCAAACCATGCACGCAATATGAAAGGTTGTGTAACCATCTCTCACATCTGATATTATTTAAGAATTATCAGGTTCAAATGTGCAATTCACAAGTTTGTGCAGTTACTCGTGACGACAAGTCCAGCCAAGTGTTTTTATGACTCGGCATGTAATGGGTACGCCGTGTCGCTGGTGCAAGTTCGATTCCCGGCCAGTGGACCGTTGGCCGTTTTCTACGGAGACTCTCCACGAGGGTGGCCTAATAATTATTTCCATGACTGCAAAATTCACTTTGGACCAGAACATCAGTCACACAAAAATAAATGAATGAATACATTTAAAAAAAAAGCCAAGCTGCTCATGAACTAAATTCAAGGACAAATTATGAAGGTTTTTATAAATATATTCAAAATTACAATGTAGCACCTGTGAGCAGCCCGGTAATTAGTAGATACTGTAGTATGTTTGCCTCACAGTCAATCGGTTCTTGGTATGAATCTGTACTTTTTGGCTTTTCTCTGATACTCTCAGATGGTTTTAGGTTCATTCGGGCTAGCAAACATTTTTTTTTAAACTTCTAATCTGTTCCCAGGCACTGTAGGTGGACCCCAGGGCTCTGTCCTCGGACCCCTGCTCTTCATTATCTACCTCCTCCGCATCAGCGCTGTTTTTTTTTTTCCATAAATGTAACATTGTTTTTCTTGACTTAACGAATGACTCCCAGCTTAAGCTTTCCTCTAGACCCGTCTCGCTTCTAAGCTTTTCCCTCGCCTCCTGCTTGTCAGATATTAACTCCTGGTTCACCTCTTACGTAATGAAACGATACAGTGATGAAATGAATATTCTCCTCTTTGGCACCAAATCTATATTACCACAAAAATTGACATCTTTTCTGGCCCAGTAGGTGAGTCTTCGGTCTCTCTCCTTGAGGTTAAGAGTCTGGGTGTCATCCATCGTTCCAGTCTCATATCACAAACAAAACTCTTGTCTGTTTACTTCCACCTGCACAACAAAAACCGAATCCGCCCCACACGCACCCCCCGCGTGTCTTTGTCCTGAACTGAAAATTGTACAAATACCTTCTGGTGGTTTTCTCAGTCCAGGAAAGCAGCTTGAGGAAATTGAAGAAAAACCGGGAAAATGTTAATTAGGTATTATTTGTTTTAGTATAAGTTGAAAAGTTCTCTGATCTTTACACCTTGCAGTGGTTTTCCAAGCGTAAAGAGGAAATTTTTGCCCGGAAAGAGCAAAAAGTGGGTTCCAGTTTTGTGGATGAGTGCATTTGGTATTAAGGCAAATTGTAAGTTTGCGCAACATAGCTGCAGTCAAATGCTCATTTTTTTTTTTTTTTTTTTAACATTCGATCAAAAGTGTGCTGGCGTGACCTTTGTACTGCTTCTCGCTCCCCCCGTTGGAATCGATCGGCGATTGGCTGAGCGTCCTGCCCGAACACGACGTTTGCTTAAAGTCTTGGCTCTGGTATCTCCTCCTCACCATTTTTTAGCGATCGCCGGAGAACGCGTCAGCCCGAAGATGTTTGACGAACTCCCGCAGGGGGCCGTGTTGCCCTCCCTTTTGGGGCTTCTGGCAGGCTTTCTGGCCGTCCGCCGTCTCTTCAGCACTTTGAGCTCCAAAGGCGAGACTAAGGTGGATCCTCCGGGGCCCAGGGGGCTCCCCCTGCTTGGTAACCTGCTTCAGGTGGATCTCAAGAGACTGGACGAGTCTCTTTTCGATGTGGGTGACCTCAGTCTTTCGCTCTCGCAACACGTACTGAAATTTATGCCCGAACTCTCTTGGATCCTGTTTCCCCTTTTCAGAACAATTTTTGCTATATTAATGCAAATGGAGATTTTTATTGGGAAATATACATTTAGGTGTTTCCTCCAGGTCGGAGAATTTGAGTCCTCTTATATAAGACGCACAGGACCAGAAACTGACCTGGCCTGAACTCAACGGACGTGACGATTTTTTTGTTGTTGTTGTTTTTGGTTTGTTTTTTTTTTGAACGCTTTGCACCAGATTACATATTTCACACATTTTTGAACAGTGCAAATGAACGAGACAATTTTGCTTGCCATAAGAATGACATTTTAACTGAACGGAGCTTTTTCCTTTGTCAGCTGTCTAAAACGTACGGACCGGTTTTCACGGTCCACTTTGGACCCAAGAAGATGGTGGTCCTGGCCGGAAGCAAGACGGTCAGACAGGCTCTGGTCAACTACGCCGACGAGTTTGGAGAGCGGGACATCAATCCGCTATTCTACGATTTCACCAAAGGACACGGTAAATGGACATATTTTGCTTCTATGCATGAATGCCAATTGAATGACTGCTCTGTATGAAATGTCAAATTCAGAACTGAATTTGAAATGAATATGAAAACATCTCAAGCTCTGCACCGCCCCATCTTGGAATTTTACACTCAGTCTTCCAGAAGCTTTCTCGAGACTTGTTGCTCCTGAAGCCGCGATGCTCAGACACCTTCGATTTAAAAAAAAAAAAAAAAAATGTGTACTTTGCTTCCAGGTATCGTCTTTGCCAACGGGGATTCGTGGAAAGAAATGAGACGTTTCACCTTGTCGACGCTGAGAGATTTCGGGATGGGAAAGAAGCTCAGTGAGGAGAAAATCGTCGAGGAGTGCCACGTCCTCATCCGGGAATTTGAGCAACACCGCGGTAGACGAAACTGCTTGCAAACACTTTTCAAACACAAGCTAATTTTTGCACAAACATGAGCGAGTTACAAGATAAATTGTTTGTTTTTTATCGCCCTTAGGAGAAGCCTTTGACAACACGTCACTCATCACCTACGCGGCTTCCAACATCATCTCGGCCATCATGTTCGGAAAGAGGTTCGAATACACCGACGAGGTTTTCCGGGACATGGTCGCGAAAGACTGCGAGCTCATCCATCTGTCCGGATCGCCTTCTATCACGGTACGACAAATAGATTACTTGTCGCCCAAGGCATCATCAAACGCACTGAAAGGTGTGTGTGTGTGTGTGGGGGGGGGGGGGGGGGGGTAAATAAATAAGATAGAGAGAGAAAACATCGAAAACCGAATTGATCAAGTGATGACTGCTCAATGCATTTAAATACATATAATAAGAAAAACTAGTTTAAAAAAAGCAAATGCATTATGCATTTAAATAATTAGTACATAAAAAATAAAAATACATAAATAAAGGAATGAATGAATAAATAAATAAAACATGACTAAATGCATTTAAATATAAATAAGTACAATATGTTTGAAGAATATTTTTTTATTTAAAATACTTCATGAAAATATAAAAATGTGGATAAATCTATTATATATATACACACATATATATTTAGAAGGTTTAGCAATGCATTTCTGAGAGATGCCGTGGGTTCGATTCCCGCTCAGTGCGCCCATTCCCAAGAAAATGAGCGGGCAGTGGCCACTTGTGACAGGCCAAAGGTCGCTTTCTTGTTGTCCAGTCAAGTATATCCCTTATAATATTTGTCAATCCCATCATCCGCGCCGCCCCTGACGAAATCAATTTTATTATTTTTGACAGCTGTATAATTTCTTCCCCTGGCTGGGCCCCTTCCTGAAAAACTGGAGGGATGTGATGAAGAACTTAGCAAGCACCAGGCAGCATTTGCAGAGCATAATTTCCGAACTGCAGGCCACGCTCAGCGCCGACGTTTGCCGGGGCTTCGTCGACGTTTTCTGCACGCGGATGCGAAATCTGGAGGTAGGTAGGCTTGGTTTGACAAAATAAAAGACAAAATACGTCTCTGTACATTTTGTACGCGGACACGTAGCCCCAAATCGAGGTGCAGGTTTTTAGTCGAAATGTGTTTTCTTTCCTGGAGCACCGAGCCCAGGATGTGCACTTCCATGACGACAACCTGCTGTACAGCGTCTTCAATTTGTTCGGGGCCGGCACCGACACCACGGCCAACACGCTTCGCTGGAGTCTGCTTTTCATGGCCAAGTACCCTCAGATTCAAGGTGATAACGCGCACGGGTTCTTGCGGCGAGGGGGGAGGTTACAGATCTTCACTCATCTCACATTTTCCGTTTTTCCCTCCAGATCGAGTCCAGGAGGAGCTGAGCAGGGTGGTCGGCGTCCGGCAGGTCCGAGCGGAGGACCGCAAGAGGCTGCCTTACGTCAACGCCGTCATCCACGAGACGCAGAGGCTGGCCAACATCGTCCCCATGGCCGTCACGCACCAAACCAGCAGAGACGTCACCTTCCGGGGCTACTTCATCCGAAAGGTGCAAAAAAATGCAACGGGAGCATTTCGCACAATTTCTTTCTTTCGGTGGCGGCGTGGAAACACGAGTGTGCGCGTGTGTTCCCCGAAGGGGACCGTCGTGCTCCCTCTGCTGACTTCCGTCCTCCACGACCAGAGCGAGTGGGCGACGCCAAACGCCTTCAACCCTTCCCACTTCCTGGATGAGGAGGGCAACTTCGTCAAAAGGGAGGCCTTCTTGCCCTTCTCCGCAGGTACGCCGAAGGAAATAAGTATTTGAACACCCTGCTGTATGGCAGGTTCTCCCACCTAGAAATCATGGAGGGGTCTGAAATAGTCATCGGAGCTCCATGATAATCTATAAAGAAAAATCCAGAAATCACAATGTAGGATTTTTTTTTTTTTTTTTTTTTTTTAACGATTTATTCGTGTGATACACCTGCAAATAATTATTTGAACACCCGAGAAAACCAATGTTAATGTTTGGTACAGTCGCCTTTGTTTGCAATTACAGAGGTCAAACGTTTCCTGTAGTTGTTCACCGGGTTTGCACACACTGCAGGAGGGATTTTGGCCCACTCCTCCACACAGATCTTCTCGAGATCAGACAGAGTTTCTGTGCTGTCGCTGAGAGTTTCACCTCCCTCCGAAGATTTTCTATTGGCTTTATGTCTGGAGACTGGCTAGGCCACACCTAACAGGCCACAATCAAAGAAATACTTTTTTTTTCCCGTTTAACGCATAAAACAAAGGGCAAAAAAGACGCACCCTCTCGCGGGCAGCGTCCCAAAACTGGGGCGGCTATGTTATCAGTTCTGTGAAGTGGTACATACAAGAGATATGTTTATTAATTAATTCTTATTCTAGAATGACACTTACGCATTAATAATACTGATGGATTAGCATTTTGAAGACAAATTCGGTTGTATACTGACCTTTCTCCCTTCTCTTTGAAAACGCTCCATGTGTACTTGAGGCAGCCATGTTGGGTCAGGAAGGAAAGGGAAATAACTCCGTGCTAACTTTGACCGATGAGTTCTCCTCTCCTGATACCAAATTATGGCTTCACATTAAAAAAAACATCAATATTTTGATATACTGAAGGATATCATGCGTGAAAATCATGATGTCACAAAAATGGGACGCTGCCCACGAATGGTAAAGTGCAGTCGTCCTGTCCCATGTGCATAAAAACACCCTCAAAGCATGATGCTATCAACCCCGTGCTTCACAGTAGGGACGGTGTTCTTGGGATGGAACTCATCATTCGTCTTCCTCCAAACACAGTTTGTGGAATTTCCTTCTCCCATGACTCCTCTGTATCATCCAAACGGTCATTGGCAAACTTAAGACGGGTCTTGACATGATTTGGTTTAAGCGGGGGAACCTTGTGTGAACCATGCATGATTTCAAACCACGACGTCCAAGCGTATTACCGACAGTCACCTTGGAAACGGTGGTCCCAGCTCTTTTTGGGTCATTGACCAAGTCCTGTCGTGTAGTCCTGGATTGATTCCTCACCTTTCTCAGGATCATTTGAGACCCCACGACGTGATATCTTCCACGGGGCTCCACTCCGATTGTCGTGTTTAGCTTCTTCCATTTTTTAATGATTGCTCCAACTGTGGCTCTTTTTTTCACCAACCTGCTTGGCAATTTCTCCGTAGCCCGTTCCAGCCGTCTGGAGTTGTACAATTTTGTCTCCGGTGTCTGTACGCTCACCCTGCCGTCTCGAACGTTTTCATCCGTTTGACGCGCGTCCTCTTCGCAGGCCGCAGGGCTTGCCTGGGCGAGAGCCTGGCCAAGGTGGAGCTCTTCCTCTTCTTCACGTCCCTCCTCCAGCGCTTCCGCTTCGTTCCGCCGCCCGGGATTTCCGAGGACGAGCTGGATTTGACGCCGGTGGTGGGCTTCACCCTCCGTCCCAAGCCTCACCGGCTGTGCGCGGTCAGTCGCCAGTGAAGAGAAGCTTCTAAGCGAAAACCAAAGTGAAGTTTGGCACTTTTTAACTAAATATGATTCAATTAAATGTGATGCAATTCACCCGCAGTCGTGTATTTTTTTCATCCTCTGCGAAAAACAACTAATATTGCTGCATCTTACATCTTACAATCAGTTGTGAAATCTTTTTTTTTTGTATCCATTTGATACTGCCCCCTGGTGGTAAATTGTGGGTTATCATCCATGTCGTAATAATATAATAATAACAATAATATAATAATATCTCTTGGATTTTCCAATGAACCCCCCAGGCATGGTTTTGGAACGTGAAAGGCAAAAGTAGCCGCAGAAAACCGACAGAAGGAAGGGAAGAAGGCATACCACATGGCCAGAATGGGGATTCAAACCCGAAACCTCGATGAGGCTAGTCTGCTGGGCTGCTATCCGAACTTTAATTTTACACAAATAATATTTGGTAACAAGGTGCTGTGTCCGCTTGTTAATTGTGTCGTTGAAGCAAATGTCCGTTTTATTTAAATTGGTCTGAATTGTAAGAAATTATTGAATAAAAAAAATTGGTCAAGCAGTGTGTGTGTGTTTCTTTCGGCTTGTCCCTTTCGGGGTCGCCTCAGCGTGTCATCTCAGATGAACGCATATACATGTTCGGCACAATTTTTACGCCGGATGCCCTTCCTGACTCAACCCTTCTCAGGGAGTGGAGGTATTGTTTTAAAATATTGTCAAAATTTATGTCGCTCCATGGCCTGCCAGTGAGACGAGAATTAGAAGTTTGACTTACAATTGAAATCAACATAGAAGAAAAATATCAGTACAAATACATTTTTATGTAAATTTAAAATGAAACATGAAAGGTTTAAAAAAATACAAAAATCATAATTTAAGTCCGGTTTTCTCACACAGGCTGTTGTGTTGTTGTCGTTCCGGCGTTCGCCAGTAAGCGGCGCTGTCGCGCATTTGCTCCATTGCTCTTGTTTTATGGTACCATGCGCGTGACTGTGGCAACGGAAAATGTGGGCGCGTGCGTGGCAAGACGTCGTTGCCGTCACAGCGCGAGCGCGTAGTTGAGAGAATTGTCATCAACAAACTTTGACGTGAGGAAAGTTGCTCCAGGGGGACAAAAGTGGAATTATCAAGATACACTCGGGGAGAGTCGACGCGTGAGTGATCATTTATTTCTGTTTGAATTAAGATCCCCTGCGCCGTCAGGGACTTCATCTATATATATATATTTTTTTTTTCATTTTTGTCTTCAGTCAAGCTCGTTTAGAATCCAAATGGTCGAACCTGGTTCGTGTTGTTTGTTTTTAAGGCTATTTGACAACCTTGTGCCGTAATGACAGTGGCACGCGAGAGGCTGCAGCTTGACTTTCAAGTTTGTCATGCTAGCATGGATTGAACGCAGCATTCTTGTGGTGGTTGGTTGTTTGTTTTAAGAAGATGTGATAAACGTTGGTTCAAAGCGTTTGGGTGGACCTTACGGACAGATGGACGTGTGCGTGTTCCATTAATGCCTCGTGAGCCGACAGAAATGTCGATGAAAGCGAACGCGCGTGGTTGTGTACTATCTTGCTGCTTTCATCTTTGGCTGGAAAGCCCAGCGCGCCTTTCTGCTTGCAGTGACGTCACGATGGTGATTGTGGCGGCCATGTTGGTAGGGTCGACGTTCCCTTCAAAGGCAATGCACGGACAGTGAAATCAGGTCGAAACTTGTTTCGCCATCGATTGTGAACACCGAAGCGTGTGGTATTAATAAACACTATTTTGAAAAAAGGGACAAAAGAAATCACCTGTGGAATATTACTCACAGTTCTCTTGTTGTATTTGTAAGTCATTATATATGTGGTATAATGTTCCTGTTTCCTTGGCCTTTTGGTTTTCTAACTCTCCACAGCAACATTATGGAATATCCTGATGACAAGATGTTCAATCATCTGTGTGTTCGTGTGTGTGTGAGAAACTTCCACAGTGTAGCGCCAACTAGTGGTGAGGAGGATTCAAGTGTCAATAGATGGTCTCGCAGAACCTCAACATGTACCGGTACCACCACATAGGCGAAAAAACATATATATTCTTGTCTATCCCTACAATGTCATTGTAGATTGAAATGTTTTTCATCTGTTTTCAGAATAATAACCATTGTTTTGTGCTGAAACATAATGAAAGTGTAAGTAAATGGATTTTATAGGGTAAGGCTCTATCATTGTACTTCATAAAATCATACATAAATGATGCAAATTAATGAAATGAATATAAAAATAAATAAAAAAAAGTTTTGGAGCTTTTTTTTTTTTTAGTTTTTTTTTTTTTTTTTTCAAGTTAGCGGCCAAGGACTGCTAGTGCTCACGATAATACAGACTACAGGATTGTATAGTTTCCTCCACAGGGTGTCGGGCTCTCCCTGAGGGATAGGGTGAGAAGGTCGGTCATCCGGGAGGGGCTCAGTGTCGAGCCGTTGCTCCTCCGCATTGAGAGGAGCCAGATGAGGTGGCTGGGGCATCTGATCCAGACGCCTCCCTGGTGAGGTGTTCGGGGCACGTCCCACCAGAAAGAGACCCCGAGGACGACTCAGGACACGCCGGAGAGACTACGTCTCTCGGCTGGCTTGGGAACACCTCAGGATCTCTCTGAAAGTGCTGGAAGAAGCGGCTGGGGAAAGGGAAGTCTGGGTATCCCTGCTGAAGCTACTTCCCCCGCGACCTGACCCGGAAAAGCAGTAGATAATGGATCGTCCGTCTGCATGTTGCCCCGCTGTCTGTCTTTGGTTTATTATACCGCAACACCAATTGTATTCATTATCCCAGGTCTCATCAACCTTTTTGAGGCTGAGGGCGACTTGGTGAGCGCCGATCTTATGAAGGGCTACGTGGCCCGTTTGCGGCAAATGTCAGACTCAAGTTCATTACACGTACATGAAATATTTGTTTTAATTGATTGTAGTAAATGACATTACAGGTATTTAAAATTTTTAATTCACGTAAGCAAGTCAGATTCAGAATTTAAAGCACAAATAATAGTAACAATTTGTGGCCTATGGTAGTTTTAGAACACACCCTAGCCCGCGGGCCCCGGGTTGGTGACCCCTGCGATTATCCAGTCTTGTCATTTTGCATCGATAGCATTCAGCTATATTTTACTAAGGCAAAGCTATTTTGTTTTGAAATGCACAACCTTTATTGTGGCCTTCATTGGCGCTTAGCATTGGAAGCTAGAAGCCATTTTTGTTTTGTTTGAAAGTATTGCCCACTACTTCAGCTTGTCGTGGAGCGAATGACGTCGCTTCCCACCACCCAGAGGTCGTATTTTGTTTTCAAGTTTAAGAGGAAAAAATAAATAAATTCAAAAAAAAAAAACAAAACAACAACAGCAGCAGCTGAACGACGGTCTTGCACGTGGTGGCGTCCGAGCAAGCACCGCCATTGCGGCTCGCTAATGTCAGGTCACAATGAAGTGATTGTCGACGGGGGCGAGTGTGATTGAAAGCCGCTCGTGTCAGCGGAGGCCGCCCCGGGCAGCTGTCAGGCGCACATTGGCTCCTCCAATAGATTCGAAGCGGTGGGAGGATCAGGATCAGCAACGGCAGCGGCAGCAGCATCAGAGCAGCCTTCCTTGTGGCTTTGTCCGCCCGGGAAGCCATTTTGGAAACTCGGGTTTGTCGGACTCTGCCCCTCGCTGCAGTTTTGCAACTCGCGACAGACGCTTTCGTGCCCCCTTTTTTTTGGGGTTTTTTTTTTTGTTTGTTTTTGTACCCGATCCCGGAATGCCGGGGAAGGAAGTTTTGCCCACCGACATCCGTCAGTGGGTGTTGTGCGTTCGGGAGCCGCTGTAGGATGAGCGAACCCGTCCACGGACTCGCATAAACGGGCAAGTTTTGGCACGATCGGGCGCGCGATCGCGTCCTCGCTCGAACCAATCCCGGCCTCCAAATCGGCCCAAATCCAAATCTCGGCAGTCATGTGAGCTGCAGAATTTACAAACCGCGATTGTAAACCACCGCGCCCTCCCCCTCTAAATTTAGCCGCGCCGGGAATGGAACCGGCGTCCATGTTGCAGTGTGCAGCTGCTGCCGTGATTGTGACATATTCCAATTTCACGTTATTTATTTTTGAACGCTGGGTGCGCCTCCGCCGCCGTTCTTGTCGTTTTTTTCGACCACGAAGGCGGTTCGGCGTAACGGAGCAGAGCAAAGCTGACGTTCAGAGTGGACACAAAACACTTGACAGCGAGTCGGCGTGCTCAACGCCATTGCGAGGGCTGCGCGTGCGTGTGTGTATGAGAGCGTGCCACTGTTCAAGCTGTCTCTTTATTATGCCGTCGATCATCCATGTGTGCAATTTTTCACGTGTGCAAATCTGCGGCTGCGATATTACGAGCTTGACGTGCATACGGCGATATTAATATTTTTTGGTGTGTGCGCGCTTTGGTTGGCGATGCAAACTCGTCTCTCCCCCACATTAGTTAAAAACAAATCAACCCTGACCGGGTTAAGATGGACCCCCCGCCGTGCAGCTTTTTGGATCTTTGCATCAACTAATCCTTCTTTTGGGCTCAAGGGTCCCGATTCCAAACAGTTTTGAGTTGAGACTTTAGCGTTGGGATTTCTGGATTGGGGCCATCTGTCTGTTTGCGTTTGCGTCTGCATAAAATGAAAATCTCCAAGAAAGCGTGAGTTAAAAAAACAGACAAAAAAAAAAATCTTATTCGGCCACTGGATGGAAGTTCGGTTTGCTTTATGGAGAGCAGTAGCTGGGCTTACATAATTGTTTTCGATGTAATTATGGAGTTGTTCTGGTTGTGGTCTTACCTGGTCGTCGAAAAACTCCAAAACATTTGAACGGGCCTCAAAGTTGAATTTCTGGAATCAGATCCTCTACAGTTAAATGCGAAAAGAGTAAAATATGTTTATTGATGGCTGTCATAAAGCAGTTACAACAGCATTTATGCTAACGGAATGCCTGTAGTGAAATTAATGTTTCCTCTTTGGCTAGGCGTACATTTTCTCACGGTAAAGCAGTTTTAACGTCCCGCTCACGCTGCGCATGCGAATCGCGTTAAGCGAAACGTCAACGCTAACGGTTAACGTTCATACGACCTGATCGAGAGCTGTTCTTACTGCCGTTTTTGGCTAGTGCTAGAAACAGTGCTAACAAGAACCATCGTTCACTTTGTGGCCCGATCTGCACCAAATTTGTATATCATATCTCATATAAACGTGAACCCTCGCCATATCTAAACTTTTTCTGTACTGTTTGTCACGTTTGCGGAGGCGGTACGAGGGAAGCGAAGGCTAATCGAGAAGCTCCCGCCACATTCCTTACATTATAAATTGGACGGGCTCAGAATCCGCAATTGATTCTCGTTCCGGCGCGCCCAATCGTTTCTCGTTTACGCGACGACACAAAAAGTTTTGTGATTAAAACGCTTCAATCTCAACAATGTATGCCTGAATTTTGTCACCAAAAAAATAATTTAGGAAAACAGATTAGATTTCGGTGCATGAGCCCTACTAACAAAGTAACGTTGCCAACTTTTGCATCCGTTGGACGATATAATTAGTATTTTTTCATTTTATAATTTTTGACACTATCCCCTAAAAACTGCAACAAGTTTGATGAAACAAACCTTTTTTTTTGTCCTGGTGAAGTTCTTCAGTTTTACAGCGTTACTGCTTCAGTTGTCGTTAGCAACAAATTGTTGTGCATAAAAGCAGTTTTGTTTACACAGCCCCGTGAAGAAGAGCGACTTCTCGGGCTAGTGTTTTCCCGCCCGTTTTCCAGAGGAAAAACGAAGACCAAGGAAAAAAAAAAAAAAAATCTCCGGGCCCCACCCCTTGGTTTCATAACGCTCCCTTCCCTGTGCGCCGAGCTCACACAAGTGGTAGTTCCAGGCCGGGCTCAGCTCCAAGAGTAAGAGGATCCGCTCGGCCCGTCTCTCGCTTACCGGAGGGGACGCGACCGGTCGTCTGTTACAGTCGGCGGCGGCGGCGGCATGCAGGAACAGGTTAGGACAGGCGCAATCACTGCGGCGTTGTTGTTCCTGCTCAAAATGGGTGTCGGGCCTATCTGGCTTGTTGTTTTTGTTTTGTTTTTTTCTCTGACGAACAAAAACTAGCGAGCCGACTCATTGAGTTTTACCGGACTTCATTTTGTATCAAGCCAGCAGCTCCGTCTGCCATATTTTGGATATATATGATGTCCATTTAGGGTGTTTGTTTCAAGGGTTTCAAACCAAAAGAGACAGGTTGAACAAGGCAGTGCTTTCGTGTGTGTGTGTGTGTTTGTGCTTGTGCTAATCTCCCTGTACCGTGTCAGCGTGGGCTGACGCTATCCCTTGCATCCTGACTCTTGCAGTCTAAACAAAGAAGAATGACCATGGATTTTTCCCAACTGCACACATACGCGCCGCCACAGTGCGCCCCAGAGAACACCGGCTATACCTACTCCCTCAGGTGAGACCACTTGGCACGTGCGAGCGCGGGTACGGCGGAGGAACGAGGCGATCCGCAGCGCCGTCGATTCGCTGTTGGAAGAGGAAATATTGTTTCCGCCGGCAACGCGTGTTGCTTTTAGTGTTTCACGTTGCTTTGGCGGATAAGAAACGTCCACAAAGTCCCTCGGCTGAAAAAGCTTCCGTGCTTGTGGTTTTTCAGGGTCTTTCCTGGTCCGCGTGTGTTTGCAGTGGAATCGTTTGGGGCTTAAGAGTCTCCGTTTTTTTTACTTTCATCTGCACTGTACTTTCACATACTAAGAAAGCGTAACTGCGATTGGCTGCCTGTTTGGTCCTGACCGGTGTGACGGTCTGAGCGCTCCCCCGTGCTGAAATCTCCCCTTGGGATTAATGCGTGTAGAATTTTTGGGATTTTTCTACTTCGGTAGCAGTCTGAAACTTCCCCGTCCATGCTTCTTCCGTGTTTTCATTTTCACTATGGACGTCTCACAAAGCCGAACACAGCGAATGGAAGAATACCGAAACAAATGCAAACATATTGTTTGTTATTTAGAAACAGGCAATACGTCTGCATTTGTTTCGGTATTCTTTCATTGGCTGTGTTCGGCTTTGCGAGACGTCCATAGCGAAGTTGAACACGCGGAAGACGCATGGATGGGGAAATTTCAGACTGGCACGGAAGTAGAAAAATTCCCAAAATTCAACGCGCGTGCGCATTAACCTGAAGAAGACCTTTCAGCGCTCGGAGCGCTCAGGACCGTCACACCTGAAGTTAACCCTGCCTGGTGGCACAGACGGTGAATTTCAGACGGCGAATTGTAGCCAGTTGAATTGTTAACATTGAAAAGTTACACTGAAATGCAACTCTTGAAAATGTGATCGCTTGACATTTGAAATTCAAATCCCGATTCCTGTGGGATTTGAAATTCAAATCCTGCCGGCACACATTTACTTCCGTAGACCTCTGCTAAGCTCAAGAGGCTCCAGAGGGAGTTTTTAGAAATTTTCGCAAAAAGTTGAGTCAGAACCAGCACGTGTTGAACGAGCTCCGACTGGATATTGGCGCAAATCCAGATATGATGATGAACATAATCAACTCAAAGCCAGCAGACGGGAACAAATATACAGAACTCTCCAGTTTTCCCGCTTGATAGAAAAACCTCAGTTTGATTTTGTTGAATTTTTTTGAGGACATTGTTTGCTCGGGCCCTGTTTGTTCTGCTCAGGTGCCTCGCGGCCTGGGTGCGGTCGACACTTGAGAGCCCGAATGAGGGTTTGTGCGCGTGTAGCAGTGTCGCTGTCGCCGTCGGGCTTGCCGCTCGGGAATCCGGCCGTCTCGTTTTCCCCCTTTAGCTCGCTGTCTGGCTTGAGGCAGCGTCACATTTAGTGCGTAGCGTCATTGACGTAAAAATACTAAGATTGCCCAGGGTGCTGTTGTCATGCAAAAAATGTACGACAATGTTTGAAAGTTTTTTTCAAATAAATGACACCAATGTTGGGCTTCAAGATCAAATTGGCGGCTGAGGTGTAGAATGCTCATGAACATATATCGTTCCTTCGTCTGTCGCATTTGTTAGCCAAGTATACTAGTAAACAAACCCCCGGAGAAAATCCCCCCACAGTGTCGGGTTCAGTTTGGTGGTACGCTGTGAAATCCAGTCCCGCACGCCACTTGGAAGAGTCGCGCTGTCGACGGCGCTCCGGAATCCGCCGGGTAGACTTTCGAGCGGGTCGCCCGTGCTGCTTCGGAATGCCGTCGTCGGAGAATCTATTAATGAACGTCGCCGGCACAAGCGCGGCCCCGATCCCAGGATTAGACGGACGGTTTTTGCGCTGTCTGCTCCAGCCGAGTCGAGGGGAAACCGGTGACCTAAATCAGTCGGTGTGCGGCCGAGGAGGTGCGCGCACTCTCAACAGATATTTCAAACAATAAATCCTTGTGTTTGCGCGGCCGTAGCTCAATTTGCGTTTTATGGCCGCGGCCATTGTGTTGCGGACGTGCGCGTTGCCCCCGGTGACGACAACGTGAATGCGTCGAGACGGGCGGACGTGTTCAGACCCCCGAATAGTCGGAACAATCCAGTTTGCATATCCAAACATTTTGTTAATGATAAATAGAATGTCCAAGGTCAGGAAGACTTTGTGCGGCCTGAAGTTTTGCATGTAATAATGGATTTGTCTTTTTATGTTGGAGCAAGAATCCGTGACGCCGCCCCCCCCCCATGCAGATGAAGGCAGGGCCGTGAGCCGATGCGCTCACCGATGGCCTCCATTTTTCATGATGCTGCAAGCGGGTCAGCGGGGCCTCCAGCGCAGTTTTTTTTGTCCCCGAGACCGTCGTCAGTACTTGCCGCAGTAGCCCGCAAGAGAGCACATTGTACGGATCGCCCAGGAAGCCCGACAAAGATGTTTCAAGGCAGCTATTTGTGATGCTCATAAATGAAATGTCAGCGAGATGAGAACTGCATATGAAAACCAGAAGTTTCCGAGAATGAAAAGCAGTAGTTTGCTGTTTGTAATCATGCTGCGTTTTTTTGTTTATACTCGTGTCAGCGCGTTGGCAGTTGGCGTCCGTCCCGCTATCGCAGTTGACATTTGTCCTCGCCGCTCCTCGTCAGATGTGGCGCGGCGAGGGGAAGTCAGGCAAAGAGACGAGAGACTCCTGCGGGAGGGCAAGTGAGGGTGGGATGGAACGATCCTAATCTGTGCCCGGTCGTGCCCGTCCCACAGGAAGTTGGACGCCACTTCGGCAGCCCTCGATACGAAATGTTAGTAAACTTTGGTTGCAGTTTTGGGAAGCGAGAAGGCAGACATGCTGTTTTTCGGTTCTCCCAGTTGATCATGCGGGGAAATTCGGGAAAACAGCTCAAATGTTCCGGATTGATGAGCGACGCTTTTGGGCACTATTGTTTGCCTCTAAAATATAACATCGCTTTTTTTTTTTTTTTTTTTAAGGGCATTTGGCTTTCCTCTTCATGTAAAGCTCTGTAACTGAGCAACTTTTAACTTTAGTGGTTACAATTTAACACAGCCTCTGGAGGGAACACTTGTGGCTTTATTTTTATTTATAAAGTAAATTAACTCCGTATGGAGGTGTGTGTGTGTGTGTGTCTGTATGTGCACGTGGTTGGTTGGGGAAACCAGTTTTGGAATTGATTTTTTTTTTGTATGTTTTGTTTTCACTTTTTTTTTTTTTTTTTTTTTTTTTGACTTCCAGCACATGGAATAGTTCCAGGGTCAAACATTTGCCATCATAAAACATGTAAGAATTATTTTAATTTTAATATTCAACAGTGATACAAGTGTAAAAAAAACTTAGTTTATGAAACGAACTGCAATTAGATAAAATTGCTCTTCCTCATTTTTCTTCCGATCATCCATCCATCCATTTTTTTAGCTTGTTATCCTCACGAGGGTTGCAAAGAGGCAAAGTTTTATCCCCATTTGGAATGTTTTTTTTTTTTTTTTGGATCCAAGCAAAGATTTTAATATTAGTAAACATTTATTACTTGCTTAATCACCTGATGGCTACAGTTTATGACCTTAACAAGATGCACAAATTCATTATTTTTATCATAATTCTTAGTCATATTCTTCTTCCCATTACTGTTATTGGTGGTGTTCTAATTCATCTTTTTGTAGTATTGATATATCCATCCATCCATTTTCTTAGCCGCTTATCCTCATGAGGGTCGCCTATCCCAGCTGTCAACGGGCAGGAAACGGGGTATAACCTGAACTGGTCGCCAGCTAATCGCAGGGCACATCGAGACTCACTCACAATCACAACCCACGCAGGCACGGGGGAGAGAGAACATGCAAACTCCACACAGACGAGGCCGGGATCGAACCCGGGTCCTCAGGACTGTGAGGCCATCGCGTACCGCTCATTGGCACCTACCGTGTGAAATTCCTTTTTGAATGTGATTATTATTATTTCCCCCTTTTTATCCAATATACAAAGAAGGCAGCAGAATGCGAGTGGGCGGCGCATCCGTTACTTAGCGGCCGTCAAGACGCAAATGGCGTTGCCGACTTTTTTTGTTTTGTCGCGGAGGGAACGAGCTGCTTGTTGGGACGTTTGCAGAGAAGAACGCGGATGAGCTGGTTTTGCTACTTGCGTCGGAGCAGCTTCGGGTACTTGATTTACGCGCAGAACGGAGTACAAATCTGGCAAGTGGTTTTTCGGTGGGGGAGGGTGGGACGCGGACGTCAGGGTAGCCCAGTTTATTTTCATCAAAAACGAGAAAGCAACTGTTGTGGACTCACGGTTTCAAGAAGCGTGAAAATATGTAATATTTGTCTTGGTTTATGCGTTACAAGTTAAATGTTGCCTTCCATGCCGCTTCACATCAACGGTGGGCCCACTTCCCGGTCTGCGTCTACCCCCAGCCCCCCACCCACCCCTCCACCTGCTTCCGAAAGCCAAAGCGCACAACCAGCTCCGTGCGATGAGACGATTTTGGAGTCGTGTGCCTGTGACGCAAGAAAGCTGGCGGTGCCCACTTGAGTGTGGGAAGGGTATCAAAAGAAAGCCGGCGTTATGCAAGGAGCGATTCCTGGAAGCCGAACGCGAGCGACTTTGTTGTCTCTGCTGCTTGTCTGTCCTCTCCTGGCGCTTCTAAATATCACGAGCTCTGCATTCTATTTATATAATCGGCCCACGTGGGCTATCTGAGCCGCGGACACGTCGATAAGGATGCCCCCCCCCCCCCGAGTGACCGGAACTTTCAGCGCTGGCGCTAGCTTTGTTATGGCTGCTGCAGTGAGCCCACGTTACTAGCGCGGACGCATTTCAGCGCGAGATGGGTCGGCCTCGTCACGTTTCCGCGATCCCCTGTCGGTGGTCGGTGAGCCGCACTTGTCGTTAATCGGAGAGCAAGTTGGCGCAGAAAGCAGCATGCTGAGTAAACATGAAAGCAGATAATTGGATATGGAGGAGGCGGTGTCTAATCCTCGGGCTTTAGATTGGAGTTGCGGCTCCGGAGACGCAGACGCTCGCTGCTCTCGCTTATCGCGACCTGTGTTGATGTAGTGCTCATACGACATACAATCTCAGCAGAATTATCTTAAAATTGACAACGCCTCATATTGTAGCGAAAGCACGAATGCTTGTTTATTCCACAAAAGTTGAATGGAACGGCCCTTTCCGATTGGTGAGCTTAAGCTCCGCCCCCTTAGCTACAGTTGCCGTGTCCCACAAGCTCCCAAAATGGCCACTGAACAGAACAGGTTTGACGTCGATTCTCTGTCGCGTATTCCAGATAATATTGCGGTATGTTTTTTGTCAAACGCGTCGGACTTGTTCAAAAGAGTTCTACAGAGAGGTCTCAACTATTTCACGCAAGGATATGTACACGGAATTTAGATTTTGGACAGAGCGGGACGCAATGTCAGAGTTACGGCGAAATGTTGGCGATCGATGCGAAAAAGTTTGATAAACTTCATATTGAAATCCAACAAGATAAAATAGTGGAATCGTACTCCGCATGTAAAGCAGGGTGAGTACTTTTTACTTGGACAGATCACGAGTAATATCATTGTAGTCTTTAGAAGCGAGTGGGTGTATTCATTTGACTTGGCTCGTAATGGAACCCATGGCTCTGTCTTGAAAGTCTGATGTGATAAAAATGGCCAAATAGATATTTCTCTTGGATGACGTGGCGCATTTACGTATCACTTAACCCGACTCTTCGGCTTAAAACATGACACACTTCATTCGGCAGCTCAGTGATACGCTAACAAAGTGAAAGTTTTTCTCCTGCAATGTATAAAGCACTGATAATAATTCAATCAAACTCAGAAGATACTTCTCCCTCACTTACCTTCGAACATGTTTGTTGATATTGTTCACATTTAGTTGTACGTGCGCTCTTCCGCAAGCCTTAATCCATCGTAGACACTTCGTCAACTGTGATTTAGGCTTTGGAAAATGAATCAAGCGGGCCTCTTGTAACCTAGCAGGATATCGTTCATCATAGTTGCACGTTCCCTGAGCGCAAATGAGGACCATTTTCTTCGTCACATGAACTTTTCCAAGCGCACGCTACTAGACAACCAGCATTGCTTGTGGGCCAATACGGCGAGAGGGGCGTGTCAAGCCAAGGGTTAAGACTATGCGGCTATCTGATTGGCTATTATTGTACCAGGGATTGACAGGTCGGAAAGGTCCGCTGGTTGTTGAAGATCCTTCCCCAGGTCTGGGTGTTTATGTCTGAGCAACCAAAAGAACTCGTACCCCGGATTCAATTTTCGCAGATTGCCGTGACTTCCTGTACATTGCTCGGGTGGTTCCTTCCTTTTCCAACAAGATCGTGTTGTTTAGCCTCCTCTAATCCTCTGTCAGGGCAACGGTGCGGACGTGATGTCAGTTTGGATCTCTGTGGAGTTTGCATGTTGTCTCAGTGTTTGCGTGTTGTTGTCGTCCCCCCGCTCCCCCACTTCCTCCCACATTCCAATTTCTTATCAGGTTTCACTGAAGAATCATTGTCCATATTTGTGAATGTGAGTTTACAAGATGAACGGGCGATAATGGTCATGACTTTCACTTTACTTCCTTTTATTTAGCAACCTTGTTTAGCCGGAAATTGCTTGTAATCCTCGTCCTCTTTTTGACGGTCTCCGTGTGTGCGTGCCAGGTGGGTGTGGCCCTGTGACTCAGCGCAGCGCCGCCGTCCACGCCAACATGGTGGACTGCTTTTCTTTGTCAGTTTCCACGCGTTTGGGATGTTTACGCGGCGAGCGTTTGCAATTAAGCTGCGCAACGCACGCTCTGCCTACTCCGTTCGTTGTCTTGTTTTGCCTCTTGGCTCGTCGATGAGTCACTTCCTGTTGGGTTAACTGCCGGCTGCAGTGAACAACGGCGTGACGGCTCCACTTTCTCGCTCAATAGACGGTCTGTCCTGGGTTGGTTTCATTTTATTTTGTGAAGAAATGCGGGCTTCAGAGTTAACTTGGGTTTAGGCGGTCTTGCATTTCTCGCTAACGTGCTCTTTTTTTTTCTCTCTCTCTCTCTCGTACTCGTCGTCTCCTGCGTTTCTCAGCTCCAGCTACTCGACGGCAGCGCTGGAGTTTGAGAAGGAGCACCAGATCGCTCCGGTCTACGAGTCGCCCAGGATGTCGCGGCGGAGCCTGCGTCTGCAAACTGTTACTGGTCATCATGGCAACAACAGTCTTATGGACTACACTCAGAAGCAGAGCAGCTACACGACCAGGAAGGAGTCACGGTGAGTGTCGGATGTAAAGTGGCGCCTGCAAGTTGGACCACAGTGCATGCAGGACTCAGTCATGTGACCTTCATATCAAATTTTATCAAGTTTTTTCCTCACAAAAGTACAATTTCCACTTTATTTTGGTAACATTTTAACATTTCAAGTGTCATGAAATGGGTGATTTTTAGTATGTTATTGGTGGGAAAAAAAACGGCAGCTGGTATGGACCCATCCGTTTTTTCACCACAAAAGATGATTTGGACGCGTATGGGTTTTCGTCACTCCCGCCATGAAACTCTTCTCGAAGGATTTGTTTTCGAGAAGAAGCAGGAAGTGACGTATAGAGCAGTAGCAAACTCAAGCAGTCTTGTTTGTTTATGCTAGTTTTACCCTGGTGGAAGGTAGCTCGTTGTTCCTTCGTGTTAGCCAAAATGCCGGCTCGTTGTATTGCTGGATATTGCGCGAACACTTCGGAGGATGGATTCACTCTTTATATTTTTCCAAAAGATCCGGTTCGTCGTGAAAATTGGATTGCACAGGTGCAAAGGACGAGAGATTCGTGAGTTCCAAATGACAGACTGCTGCTAATCCGTAAGTCAAGGGTGCTAAATGTGCCAATGTGGGTATCGGAAGGCTTCCGCACAGCAGTCGCTGAAGGATACACACAAGGCCGGGCCGGAAGCGGATCGGACGGGGAGGCGGTTTGGCCGTGATCCGCATATCATCTAAATATGGCTCGAAACAATAGGGTGATATTGCCCCGGTAACTTCACTCGGTTGTGAGATGTTCTCTTCTTCGAAGTTTCCGTGACAGACAGGGCGTGTTGGTCTCCAAATGTAGGGGCCACTTTGCGTTTTCAATGGTGAATGTCCGGGGTGACCTCACGGGCAGGAGATGCAGCCAATATGGCTACCACTCGGATGTCGAATGCGACTTCCGCAACTTTGCACAAGGATGACGCGCTCTCTTATTTTCACATTTGTGTTTCCGGTGTCGCTTGTCCCAGGACCCTGCGCAGCAGAAAGCTGCATTCCAGCTCCAACGCAATGTCTTTGTCCCTGAGCCAAGCTGGCACACCCGGGAGAGACCTCAGCTTCTCCGCCGTCAGCACGCCGATTAACAGCGCCACCATGGTGGAGGAAAGCCACGCCGCGTTTGACGTCGGCCCGCACGCGACGGCGGCGGCGGACCAGGCGCGGCTGAGACAGCGCACCGTCACGGCGAGCGTAACCACGACGACCGTCGACGGCATCTGGGGTCAGTTGACGTGCACTTGTGTCATGTCGAAAAGTGCTTTGCAGGGCAATGGCGATGGCGTAATTTTCAATAAACGTGTGTCCAAACACCCCCCAGGCAGGTCGTCCCATTCCGAGCGCAACTCATCGAGCGTCAACGGCGACGTCGCCGCTTCCAACGGGTACATCTGTAAGGACTGCTCCTTCCACTCTCAGTCGAGCGAGTCCCTCGTCGCACACTCGTCACAAATGTCGTCGTCGTCGTCCCACGCCGCCGAGGCCTGCACGGATGCACTCTCCTATTCGTCGTCACCTTTTACGAGTATTTACTCCCGAGACCGGAGTCGCAAAAGTAAGACAGGTGAGCAAAATCTAAACGTGTTCTTTCGGAGTTTGCATCGAATACCCACCGCTGGAAGGTCGATGTATGTATTAATTGGATTTCCTCCCCACCCGCCCTCAGGTGTCCTCGCGTTGGTGTCGAATTCGTGTGCGCGCCTGAGCAAAAAAGTCATGGCTCCTTTCGTGTCCATCTTGGCGACGGTCTGCAGCGGCGTCCTCTGGCTGCGCACGCGTACCAAAAGCGGGACGCAAAGCGCCGGTGAGACGCGTTTTGGATCGCCGCCATTTCTTTTTTGTCTTTAATTGAAAAGACTCCAAAAATCATACCATGGATCTCAAACCTCGAGTACAGTATTTGCTTCAACACTCGACTACCGCTCGAAATCCAGTTTCTCTCTCCCCTTTTCAAGTCACTGAGATTTGACGGCCGCGTACGCACCCGTGCGCCATCGCACTCGCAAATCTGCACAGTCGAGGACAAAAAAAAAATCCCGCGCGTAAAATTTGTTACGAGTAGAAATGCGAAGATATTGAAAGACGTCGCTTATTTTGTGTAGTCTTGACGAATGTTCCCTCTATGCCGTGCCACTGCGCAATCGCGCACTTGTCGCACACTCTCAGCGCACATGAAAACCGATCCAGCGCAGTGGACCACATCTACACGATCTTTAAACAAGCCAGCTACTGCTCAGCCTACTTCTACTTCGTACTTTGCCTGACACCGCCCCCCTCTGCTCTTAAAGGGGTACACTTTAATTACAAACACAACACACACCCGTAACTCGTAATATCTGCGGGCATGACTGACCACACCCGTACATTTTTCAAATGTCAGTGACTTGCCTTCCACTGCATTCTTTCCCGGCTGTACAAACTCGGTTATCAACCCACGTGTTTTTTTTTTTGTTTTTTTTTTTTTTACAGCATTGTTATGATTAATTTTTTCCACCTCGATACTGCCGTGCGTGCATTTTGACCGTCCGGGGGCCGCTTGTCGTCAGCAGGTGTCTTGGCGTCGTGCACGGACTCGCTGAGACAAACGGCGTCCTCCGGTTTGTCCCAAGTGTGGCTCCTCCAGCGCAGGATGAAGGGCGACAGCTCTCAAGACTCTCAGGTTCAAGGTAACTCCGCGGCCTCCTCTTCATTCCTCACTCTGGTCTTCTGTTGCTTCTCTGAGCGTCATGCTCGGAGAAATATGCGAGCTCGTTTTGACTGTGTCTTGAAATTACTTTGGTTCATTTTGTTTCACGTTTTTCCCTGTAACATGCAAATACAAAAGCGCTTGGCGTGTGTTTCAGCTCACTCGAGTTACTGCGGCAGCGTGAACGTCAAAGATGTGGTGACGGGAGATTCATCACATCTCAATCTCAACGGTTCCCTATGTAAGCACCACCAACGCACGCACGCAGGCACGACCCCCGTTGTCCGCTATTGGACGGGGTTCATGTGACCCCCGTGACCTCTTGTCGGGACGATTCTGCAGAGGTTGTGTGTGAGCCGCTTTGACTGGTCAGCAACTTGTTGACTCATTAGTGACAAATGACCAGTTTTCTTTTGGTCTAGCTTGCAAGCGGACGCTCGGCTCAGCACCAGAATCCAAACCACAAAATCTTAACTTCAAGTTATTCTTTGGCTCTGGTTGCCTTGCAAGTTGTTTGAATTAAAAAAAAAAAAAAGTAATGATTTCATAGAAAACATGAGTAATGTATCGAGTAACATTTTAACATAATGGTTTAAAATGTAAAAGGTTAACCAGTGTAAAATAGGTAAAATTACATAATCGAATGCTTGCTTGAGTCATGTGTGAAAGTTTTCAGAAAATATACACAAATATTCAATGGAGTCCATTTTCCTCAGTTCAACTTTTGCAGGATATCATGACCCTCTGGGTGACTTGACAGTCTACATAAAGATAAAACACTTAAAAAAAAAAAAAAGTGATATTGTGAAAGGAAGTTGAAAATAACTTGGGTCTTTAGAATAATAATTTGGTTTATGAAATTATGGTTTGAATTTTTTTATTGACTTCCGAGGCATCTTTTCTCCAGAAGATTCTGTCTGCACTTGAAATTCTTGAACTTTTGGGGCATTCAACATTTGAATTGCACGCAAAGCCTGATATAATATTTCATCTATGTCGTTTAAAATTGACTTCCACTTTTCCCGAATGTGACGACAGAGGTTTTTGCGTAAAATTTGTTCACGTCCTCATCAAACATGGCAGCTTGTGCAACACGCATTCCTATTCCTATTTTTCTGAATTAATATTTAGTGTATCAGATGTATTGATTCACGCGTCTTTTTGTGTTTTTGTTTTTGGTTTTGTCGCATGCAGGCGACGACTGCAAAGGCAAGCAGCACTCTTCGACGCACGCCGTCCCGCTGACGCGGTCGTCCAGGTCTCGGCGCCTGGCGGGGGCGCTTTGGAGCCTTCTGGCTGGCGCAGGTTTTTACCGGCGCTTGCTTCTCGCTCTTGAGATGAGGCCAGCAGTGACTAATCGGTGCTTCCGTTTGCAGGTTCCTGCCTCCTGCAGCCGGGTCATTGGGCGGTAAAAGGTGCCCAATCTTTGGGCTCCGGCGCTGGCGCGCTGGCACAGGGGCTGCTCGCAGTGCTTTGGGCAATTCTAGCAGCTCCGGGTTAGTCACGTGTTCTCTAAAAAGATTTTTTTTTGACATTGTGAGGATTTTAATCACAATCTCTCTTCTGCGCCCCCCAGTGAAGACAGGCCGCGGTCTCCTGTGGTTTCTTGTCTGTGGCTGGTACCATCTTGTGTCCCTCATGTCTGTTGTCAACGTCTTCGTTCTGACACGGTGAGAGCTTTTTTTTTTTTTTCCTGCTTCATTATTCTTGTTATTAAGATGAAAGTGCATTCCTGTCAGTTTGACAAATTTTCTGTCGCGTTACTTGCAGATGCCTCCCCCTACTGTGGAAGCTGCTCCTCCTCCTCCTGCCCCTCCTCCTCCTCTTAGGTGAGTTGTGAAGACTCCATGCCAGTGCCGTAATTATGAAAACAAAAACATGGCACAACGTGTCTGTTGGAGATCATTTCTCTGTTACTGTGACCCATTGTGAGGATAAGCGGGATGGAAAATGGACATTGGGACAACATGGCTTGTGGCATCCCGGAATTTTTTTTTCTTTTCCCCAGACTCAATTCATGTTGTCTACAACATTTTAAAATTGCCATGATGTCTTATTTATTATTGCTAATGTAACACCGGTGTGACGGTCTGAATGATCCCGGTACTGAAAAATCTCCTTGTGATTAACGTGCGTATATTTTGTAAACTCTGGCCAGTCTGAAACATCCCCATCCGTGCTTCAACATGTGCCATTTGACAACTTGTCACCGAGTGTTCATGTTCGCCATGAACGTCTCAGAAATCAGAAAGACGAACACAGCGAACATACATAAAGATGTTTATCTTTATATCAACTTTTATTTTAAGGTTAGGTTATAACGTATGTTAGCTTCCTCAATGTAGAAGAAGGGGAACTTTGAGACCAGGGAATTTCCCAGCGTGCATCCCCTACGTACCAAAAAAAAAATCCCGTTAGTAACGCTTGCGCATTATTCACAAGGAGATTTTTCAGCACGGGGGATCGTTCAGATCGTCACACCGCAAAAAGCCAAATGAGGAGAATAACATTTTCAGACAGGTTGTGAAGACTTTTTCCATGGACACGACTAAAATACAAATCGAAATGCTGTACAAACGCGGGGTTCTTTTAAGAAGGCGACATAAAGCAGCTTTTGTGCCTATTTGGAAAATTACAAAATCACTTTTGAGGCCACCCACTAAAGAAATTATTTTCCAAGAGCCCCGAGAGTCGTCATCACTTTTTACGCTCTGACGGCGACCCCGACGTGAAACGATGTTAGAACAGAGAATTAATCCAGTAAACGCAGATTTCAGAAGTTATTTTTACACCGCTGTCTGTTCTGTGAGGCGGCAGATTTCCTAACCAGCACACGTCTCACGAGTGCGCTGCAAATCGGTGGCGACATTGAGGTCAGAGTTTTTCTGTCTTGAGTCAACCCCCTCCTCGCGTGCTCGGCCTATCTTTTGTGAATTACTGTATATTCAAAACTACAGTAGTTCCCGGCTTACAGAGCGCACCTGGATACAAGCCTCACCGAGTACATTTGTAAAGGAAATAACATTTGGTACATACATAAGCCGCAGCTGTGTAAAAGCCGCATCTGCCCACATTGAAACACGAGATATTTACAAACACGGTACACAGAAAGAGTTTAACGCTAGCGTGGCAGTAGCGCTAGTGCTAATGCTAGCGCTGAGCTAAAGCTAGCGCTAACCCTAATTGGGCTGTTTAAAATAACTTACCGGTAAATATCACTGAGACACGGCAGCAACACGCTAGCACAGTGCTAACGCTAGCGCAGCACTTACAGGGCTGGTAAAAGTCACTTCCTCGGCACATATATTCTGCCGGTCTCATTCATACCTTTTCCGCTCGAGTGGCCCCTTGCGGCCGTTAGAAAAAAAAAATGCACAAATTATCCGCATCTCCGCATAAACGGCTGAGTTGAAAGCGTGTGAAAAAAAATATTGCGGCTTGTTGGCCTGAAATTACGGTAACTCAATGGGGACAACCTCATCAATTCAGTTCCCGACAGTTGCATTTTTCGGACGGGTTGTTGAGTACCTGTTGCTGTGCTGCAGCTTTGTGGCTGTGGGGGCCGTCCTCCGCCTCCTTGGTCGGTTTCCTCCCAGCCGTGAACCTCAGCGAGTGGCGCGCTTCCTCTCCCGTCGCCTACCTGTCCAAATTGTTGCCAGAGTCCGCGCTGGAGTCTCTCCTGGGCCAGCCCTTACCTCCCGTATCGCAAACGCTGGTAGGATGGATAAGAAGTATGATTAAGAATGACTAACCAGCATATGTGTGGTCCTCTCTATTCACCCCTTCGTCTCGTTACTTCCTCAGCCAATTGTGGTCCCTGGCGTGGACTTGACGCGCCTTGAACGTCTGGAGCGGCAACTGGCTCTGCTGTGGGAGCGAGTCCAGCAGAGTGACCAGAAGCAGGAGGAGCACCACACCAGCATACTGGCTCTGTACAAAAGCCTGCGCGAGAAGCTCCACGCCGAGACCGACAGGGAGACGCTGGAACTGTGGACGGCGTCCCTGCTGGAGCAGAGGCTGGCGGTTGTGCGAGGGGAGCTCAAACAGGACCAGGCCCGCAGGGAGCAGGTATTCTGCGGCTCGTCGTCTTTGACGTCCGTGTCGCTCACGGTGCCATTTGGATTCCCTCGTAGAGCGAAGAGCAGCTGAAAGCGTTTCAAGGGAGTCAAACGACGCGGTTAGCTGACTTGGAGTTGCTGCTCGACGCTCTGGCTGCCAAGACCAAGGTATACGTGACTTGAAGGCTTCGAACAGAGGCCTGCAAAAATGCGTGGCTTTCAGACAAAGGGGGGGTCGTCTCAAATGTAATCTCGACCCATGGCATTATGCTGACTTGCACCTCCACTGGTTGAAACGCTTCAACACACATAAGTAGCACATACCCTAACTTCCGACCTACAGAGCGCACCCGATTATGCAGTACATTTGGAAAGGAAATACCGTTTGGTACATAGATAAGCTGCACCTGTGTAAAAGCCGCAAGTGCCCACATTGAAACACGAGATATTTACAAAGAAAGACGGTACACAGAAAGAGTTTTCAAAGTTGTAATACCTTAACATAGCAACAACACGGTACCACAAACAGGGTTTGTTTTAAAAAAAAAAAAAAACATACCTAAATCACTGAGATGCGGCAATAACACAGCAGCAACACGCTAGCGCGGCACTAACGCTAGCGCTGTGCTAACAGGGCCGGTTAAAAAAGAAAACAAACTGGTAAAAATCACTGGGACAGGCCAGTAACACAGCAGCAATACGATAGCGTGGCGCTAATGCTAGCGCAGTGCCAATAAGGCCAGTTAAAAAAAACGTAACAGTAAAAATCACTGAGACGCGCCAGTAACACAGCAGCGATACAATAGCGTGGCGCTAATGCTAGCGCAGTGCCAATAAGGCCAATTAAAAAAAAACATGCCGGTAAAAATCACTGAGACGCAGCAGCTACACGCTAGCACATTGCTGACAGGGCCAGTTAAAAAAAACAAAAAAAAAAACCCATACCAATAAATGTCACTTCCTCGGCACATACATTCCACCAGTCTCACTCTTAACTTTTCCCCTCAAGTGCCCCATTGCGGCCATTAGAAAAAATACACAAAAAGTCTCGGCTTATAGGCCAGAAATTACGGTAATTAGTTTGCACAGCACATGAAAAGAAAATGCCCTTCATTGAATTTAGTTGTATCCATGGCCTAGAAGTGTTTTTCATACATGCATTTATTCCAGTCATAAATTTACTACTGTTACCGTCATATTTTTTCTGAAATGTAGGAGGTGGAAGAGAAGCAGCAACAGTATGAACTTCACAAGAAGAAAACGGAACAAGTAGTTGTTGCTCCAACAGTAGACTCGCCTGTTTCTAGGTACCAGCACATAGACAACGGGATAAAAGCGTCTTCATTTGGTAAGAGAAGCTCCAACGTTTGTGCTCTCGTTGCCGCAGTGTTGGCGTGAAGCAGGAGGAACACGACGCGCTGCTGGGCGAGGTGCAAAGACTCGAGTTGGACTTGGGGAAAATCCGGCAGGACCTGCAGGGCGTCCTGGGCTGCAAGGGCAAGTGCGAGCAGCTGGACTCGCTGCAGGAGACGGTGAGGCACCCAAAAGGAGCCCGGTTACGGATTGTGAGGGCGCTGAAATGTTTGGACTTTCAAAATCGTCGTTTAACTCATCACAACAGCATTCTTCTTTATTTGAATACATAGTGGAACACTATTTTGTTTTTTTAGGGGGTGGGGTTACTGTGTCAAAGGAAAATCAATATTTTTTCCTCTGTGCAAATGCTCTGTCGGGGAAAATAATCAAAATGTGTAGAAACCCAAATGCTAATGCCGTCGCGCTAACAAGGCCAGTTAAAAAAAAAAACATACTTGTAAAAATCACGGGGACACTGCAGCAACATCAAAGGCTTTTAGGTGCGCCTTATAGTGCGGAAAATACAGTACATAGACATTGAAAGACTTGGCTTATTTTGTGTAGACTTCAATTTGCCTCTAAGCTGCGCCACTGCGCAATTGCGCACTTGTCACACACTCGGCGCACCTGAAAACCGATTTAGCGGAGTGAACCACAGGCTGACGTCTTTTTTTTTTAACATGGTCTCTTAACAACGAGCTGCTGGTCAACCTACTTCGACCTCCTAGTTTACCTGACACCGCCCCCCCCCCCTCCGCTCTTAAAGGGGTACACTCATAATTACAAACAAGAACACACCCGCAACTTTATCGAACATTGAAACGCGAAATATTTACAAAGAAAATAATGCCAGTGACTCCGCGCTAATGGTAGCGCCTACCTAATGCTCACGCTGGCGCCGCGCTAACAGGGCCGGATTAAAAAAAAAAAAAAAGCTACAGTAATTCCCGGCCTACAGAGCGCACCTGGTTACAAGCCTCACCGAGTACATTTGTAAAGGAAATAACATTTGGTACATACATAAGCCGCAGCTGTGTAAAAGCCGCATCTGCCCACATTTAAACAAGATATTTACAAACACTGTACACAGAAAGAGTTTAACGCTAGCGTGGCAGTAGCGCTAGTACTAATGCTAGCGCTGAGCTAAAGCTAGCGCTAACCCTAATAGGGCTGTTTAAAATAACTTACCGGTAAAAATCACTGAGACACGGCAGTAACACGCTAGTGCAGCGCTAACAGGGCCGGAGCGGTAGAAGTCTCTTCCTCGGCACATACATTCCACCGGTCTCTTTTCATTTTCAAATTGATGGATGAGCATTTTTTTTGGAAAAATGTTACCGGTGTTATTTGTTTTTACTGATATTTGTAAACCGTCTTGACGCCGAGTTTGAATTCCTGTCACCGCCTTCCGTTTCCAGATAACCACTCAGGTGTCCTCCCAAGTCCGCAAGGAGTTGCAGGTTCTGTTCTTCGGCGGCGTGGCGCAAGGCGAGCTGCCGGAGTCTTTGGTCCTCTGGCTGTCGCGGCGCTACGTGAGCGCGCCCGACCTGCGCGCGTCGCTGGCCGCCCTGGAGCGCGGCATCCTGGGCAACGTTTCGCGGCAGCTGGAGCTGAACCGCGCCCAGACCGTCGGCGAGGCCGAGGTTAAGGCGGCGTCCGTCGCCGGCGCGGTGACCGGCTCGGTGCAGAGCGTCGCCTCTACCGAGGGCCTGTCGGAAGAGGTAATCCGGACATCGCCGTGTCGTCAAAAGGAGCTCAAATTGGACGTGTAACCAAATCTCCCGGCAAGGGGTTGTGTTTAAAGTTAAAACAAAACTCATAGGATTAAAAAAAAAAGATTATTGAATAATTATATTTCGAATTGTTTCAATGTTTTAATTGGACCTTTACAACACATCGGTCAACCAATTAATTAATAAAATTAACATCGGCTATTTGTAATTTAAAAAAAAAAAGTTTTACTTTTTATTTGTAACAAATGTTTTGTGTAAAACTATTAGACAAATATTCATTTTTTATAATAAATTATTTAATTGACCAATAAATGAGAAAAAAAATATCAAAGCCCAACACCTTCCTGTCAGCCATGTTGATACGCTGAGTAAGATTACATTTTTTCATACTTATTTTGCAGCAACTTATTAAATTGTTAGTGTTAATATAAACTTTTAGGTGATGTTCAATTGGTTCAATTGTCATTATAAATTTTGGAATTATTTTGAAATTAGAAGAACTTGACAGTTGTTAGGTTTTGAAGGCTGTTATGTAATCCATATTTTAAAAATGTTTTTGTCCATTAATTGACCCACACACGTGTGGTCTTGTTTCCCAGCAAGTAAACGTGATCGTCCAGAATGCGCTGAGGCTTTACTCTCAGGACAGGACCGGTCTGGTGGACTACGCCCTGGAGTCCGGAGGTAAGAAATGAAAATCGGAGGTATTTTTTTTATTATTTTTGTTTAGATTTATTTTTTTATTATTATTTTTTTTTTTTTCACATTTCCACTCCTGAAATTGTGGGCGCAGGTGGTAGCATCCTCAGCACTCGCTGCTCCGAGACGCACGAAACCAAGACGGCCCTCATGAGTCTGTTCGGCGTTCCCCTCTGGTACTTCTCCCAGTCCCCTCGCGTTGTCATCCAGGTGAGTCCGATGCGGCGATCCCAGAACGGCAAAAGTTTTTTAGCAACGGGACGTTTTGTAAGCGCGTTTCCGTTCCGCCTTTCGCCTCCGTCAGCCTGACGTGTACCCGGGCAACTGCTGGGCGTTCAAAGGCTCGCAGGGTTACCTGGTGATCCGGCTTTCCATGAGAATCCGGCCCACGTCCTTCTGCTTGGAGCACATTCCCAAAGCGCTGTCCCCCACTGGAAACATCACGAGCGCCCCGCAGAACTTCACAGTCTTTGTATGAAACATTACCATTTTTTTTTTTTGTAAAACACAGTAGGCGATATTTCTCGCATTCATATGCCAGTAATTGAATTAATTCATTTTTGCCCCCACCCCGTTCATCCTTACAGGGTCTCGATGACGAGTACCAGGAAGAAGGCCAGTTGCTCGGTCACTACACCTACCAAGAAGCCGGCGAATCACTTCAAACCTTCCCTGTTAAGGTCAATTCCACACCTCCTCGTATTGATCTGGGCTGGGAGGGTATTCATCTTATCATCTTATTTTTCCCGATCAATTTGATCCTATCGCTAAACAAAGATGATTCTGATAAATATACAAGCGGCAGTCCACGTGCTGGCTGGCTGGGTTTAAAGGTCATGTGTCATGCCGATAAATATTCTAAAATGTAATGAAAAATACATATAACATTATTCACGAGTTACAAAAGGCCATATATGTCAAAATCATGTTTTGTGGTGGGGGAAAAAAAAAAAAAAATGAATGAGTCCATACCGCCTGCCGTTTTTTCATTAATAACATACTAAAAATCGTGCATTTCATGACAGTGGACCTTTAACGTGAATGTTAAAAATAAAACAACAATCACGATTTAATTGTGCCTCACCGAGGCCGCAGCTTTTCTTTTAAAGCCAAACACATTAAAAGTCATATCTGATTATAGTGTAGACCGTGAGGACGGCGACCCCCAATGCAAATTCTGCGGCATACTGTATTCTAAAATTGGACAGTTTTTCGTCAAGGCTTCGAAGCAAGGGTGGGCAAACGTTATTGCTCGAGGGCAAAAAGGGTAAAAAAAAAAGTCTTGTGCATGAAATGGTTTCTAAAATTACCGTAATTACGCGTGTACCGGAGCACAACTTGTTATAAACCTCGCCCAGTACATTTGTAAAGGAAATACCATTTGGTACATACCTACGCCGCAGCCGTGTAAAAGCCACAAGTGCCAACATTGAAACCCACATTCACATTCAAAGGACGGTACACAGAGTTTAATGCGCCGTGCTAATGCTAACGCTTGCGCCGCGCTAACATGGCCGGTTTTAAAAAAAAAAAAAAAAAAAAACATACCGGTAAAAATCACTGAGGCATAGATAGCAGCGCTAACAGGGCCAGACCGGTAAAAGTCACTGAGGCATAGATAGCAGTAACACGCTAGCGCAGCGCTAACAGGGCCAGACCGGTAAAAGTCACTTCCTCAGCACATATATTCCACCCTACTCATTCATAAACCTTTGCTACCATCGTTTTTGTTTCACGGCTAATTTACTTTTTCTTGTAACAACAGTCCCTTAGAACGAGTTATTGCCACACTTCAACGGCCATCGTGCTAATCGTTTCTGGTGTGCGCTTTGGCCACCTGGGGCCAGTATAGGGCAGATATGCCGTAATTCCCGTCCTACAGAGCGCACCTGGTTATAAGCCTCACCCTGTACATTTGTAAAGGAAATATCATTTGGTACATACATTAAAAAATGTAAAAGCCGCGCAAGTGCACACATTGAAACACGAGATATTTACGAAGAAAGACAGTACACAGAGCTTGACACTAGTGCCGCCGCGCTAACGCCCACGCTAGCGCCGTGCTAGTCTCTGCCTAACGCTCACGCGAGCACCGCGCTAACTGGGCCGGTTAAAGAAAAGCATACCGGTACAAATCACTTGAGACGCAGCGCTGACAGGGCCTGACCGGTAAAAGTCACTTCCTCGGCACAAATATTCCACCGGTCTCTCTCTTACCTTTTCCGCTCGAGTGCCCCCCTTGCGGCCGTCAGGAAAAAAAATGCACAAATTAGCCGCGTCACCGCGTAAACCGCAGCACGTGAAAAAATTCGCTGCTTATGGGCCGGAAATTACCGTCATCATTCGTTGAGGGCGCTACATTTTAAAGCCGGTTTGCCCGGCTCCAGATAATCGCAGGATTCGGGACGTTTAAAAACCGGCACCGCTCCGGGCTTCTCTTTGCCCCGCAGGAGCCGACGGAAAAGTCCTTCCAGATCATGGAGGTGCACGTGCTGTCCAACTGGGGCCATCCCGACTACACCTGCCTGTACCGCTTCCGAGTCCACGGGGAGCCTCGGCCCCAGTGAACCAACCCGACCGGCCGCGACGCACCCACACGCCGCAGAAATACGCTACGATTCCATACCGTGGACAGCAAAGGCGCGCTACAAAAGAAAGCGGGCCCACCGAAAGTCGGAGATGGAGTTTTTAGTCCAAATGGAGACTTTTTACGAGAAGAACTGAAGTGGAAAATCTTTTAAATGTGTAAAGACACCTCTTGCACTGAATGACCGTCGGGGGGCACGAGTCTCTCTCCCCCCCCCCCGCGACCCAAACTAAAATGGAACCCGGGCCTTTCCCCTCGCGCCACACCGCGTAGCGGTTTGGGCTCTTTTGTAGTCCGTAACGTCCCGTTCGGATCTGGCCGGCGGTCGCGCCGTCGTCCTCCCATTTCATTTTTTGCGGACGGAGATGTTTTTTTCTACTGTGCGACGCACGCACGCGACAAAACCACTTGAGGTTTTCCTTCTGCTCTGTATATCGACCAGCATAGACAAAAATCTGCGTGAGTGTGTGGTTTTTGTTTTTCATGTCCGCTTTCACGAGCACTGGCTCTGAAAGTCACGTGACCGGATCTCGTATCGGTAATCAATTCAGAATGGTTAGAATCTAATCTGCTCGGGTGTTTTTATTTTTTTTTTTTTCCTTTTTTTTACATTTTCTGTTCTGGTCTGACTTCAGCTAAATTTCCCGCTCTCCTTCATCTGAGACCCGGACCGAATGTAATCTGTATATTTTTAAATCCATCATATAGTTTGTATTTTTATGACGTCTGCTTTTTTTTTTTTTTTTTTTTTTGGCTTTTATCAGTGTTGAATTTTATCAGAGCGACCCATCGTGATTATTTTACCCGCTGTTTTTTTTTTGTTTTGGGGGGGGTTGATGATATTTTTGTAATGATGCACTGCAGATTTGGTCGTCAACAGCAGGTTGACCTTCGATTAATTGGCCGTGTCACTCGTCATTTTAATTGAAAATATAAGTGATTGCCTGAATTATGTATAAAAGTTTCCTTTTTTTAATTTATTAATTGCGGTATACGAGTGTCTGCCATGTATATTTTGTTGAAATATTTTCAGTGCATTTTTGGAAGCATCTTGGGTTTTTCTTTTTTTTTGGGGAAGAAAAAATGGTAAATGGCTATTTTTTGTTCTGTTTTAAAACAAGTGCTTTGGAAAATATTCCAATAAAGAATTTAATTTTGGAATGTTTATGGATGGTGTGTAAGTGGAATCTAATGGGTAGTTTTGGAAATCGACACTTATTTAAAGTTTTTTTTTTTTGTCAAGGGTTTGAAGCAAGGGTGTACGAATGTTATTGCTCAAGGGCAAAAAGGGTAAAAAAATTTTTTTTTTAAATTCTCTTGTATGAAATAGTTTCTAAAATTACCGTAATTCCACAGCTTTTCTTTTAAATTCCAAACACATTAAAAGTCATATATGATTATAGTGTCGACGGTGAGGACGGCGACCCCCAGTGCAAATTCTGCGGCATACTGTATTCTAAGATTATTCATCAAACCGTAATTCCCGGCCTTCAGAGCGCACCTGGTTGTAAGCCTCACCGAGTCCATTTGTAAAGGAAATACCGTTTGGTACAAACATATGGCGCAAGTGGCCACATCAAAACACGTTCAGGTTTTGAGGTGGCTAACGTGCAACTCCTTGTCTGTAAGTAGTTCACGTAATAAACAGGTTGGGGACTGCGAGATGTTGTACAACTCCAGGAGATCCTCCCCTACGGGTCACTTCTTATAAATGGAAGATGCTCCGGCTCGCTCCAGCGCAGCGCAAGTTTCGACCGCGCCCGCGTCCCGCCTGCAGCTTGATTTCACACCGGTGAGTAAAAACAAAACTTTGGCTGACTTTTGTAGATTTGTGCACATGATGTTCTAATTTTGTTCTGTATTGTGACCATGATTTCATTCCATGTATATAAATTATAAATATTTATTATAAGCACGATACCCGACGTCACCTTATATTTTTGAAAACCTTCGTAAAACCTCATTTATGACCAATATGTTATGGATTTCTCCTCTCTTGCTATTCCAATTCACCGAGTTCCCTGTAATAGCATACTGTGTATTATTTGTGAGCATGAGCGTTTGTTACAAATATAAGACTCCAGAACCAAATAAATTTGCAAAAATAAAAAGACACTTTTTGTTAAAATATTGTACAAGTCTATATTGTGATTTAAAGTATTTATGTATCGAAATATAATCAAAAATACCACAAATGTATATTTGATAGTACATATTACATCGTTATAAAAATGCTTACATTAATTAGAACATTTTGGGGAAAATGTTGCCACTGCATTTTAAAACGCACACACATATTTACATATATAAATATAGATTTAATAAAATATATAATACATATTATATAATCTTGTAAAATTCAACAAAAAAATCCCAACAATTTCATCAATGTATTTATTTTTTTTCTTTTCCCTTTGCTTAAAAATGATTTATTCTATGCGGTGCCTCCAGAGATAATCCTCTGTCATGGTGATTCGTCCCTCAGGAGAAAAGAATGAAACTCGGGGGGGGGGGTGCAACCGCAGAGGGATCGTAAGGAACAATTAACGCCTCTGGCAGATTGTTGCATTTCTTTAAAAAATAAAATAAAGATGACATTATGGCGATTACACTTGGGTCTTGATAGCCCCCCCCCCCCCCAAACAAAAGCAAAATGTATGTTATGTGTAGAGAAAGCTCCCCGCGTTGAAAACTCACGAGGGTGTATTCGTGAAATGGCGTTGAATAATGTCCTTTTATTCATTTCTGAATGGGCGGAGCTTGCGGCGAGAGTCCTCCCGAGTGATGAAGACGTCCCTGAAAACAGGACCCCCCCCCCCCCCCCCCGAGGAGGGTCCGCACAGGCGCAATAACACGAAAACAGCCTGAGGATGAGAAGCCCTGGCGGGGTTAGGATCGTGTTTACGCTCTGCTCGAGCTCTCGCCGATACAGCGAAAGTTGACACACCCCCGTTTGAATGCCACGTAGTTGTGATGTAACAAAAATGACACATAATCATTCTTAAACTTTTCCCACAATTAATGTGACCCATAACCTGTAGAAGTCAATTGGTCAAGGGGGGGGGGACTTTCTAAGAGGAAAAGTAAAAATAAATGAAAAGTTTGCACAAGTGTGTACACTACTGGTGTCAAACTCAAGGCCCGGGGGACTAGATCCGACCCACCGTGTGTTTTTATGTGGGCCGCGAAGGCAAATCGTCGATGTCAAAATCCGTGATTCTTCTGAAAATACATCCCAACATTTCAAATTGTCATATATCATAAATGATAATGTTGATATGATAACAGCATTTTTGCGTTACCAAACATGACCGTTAGTTGAGTTCTGATTCCAAAACTAGTTCATAAATTTCATGTACAAAAATAATGATGAGGCGATTGAGGTTTTCTATGGTTTCACCCTAACGGCCATCGGAGGGAAATCATAACTACAATGTGGCCCGCGACAAAAATGAGCTTGCCACCCCTGGTGTACACCCTTCTAAAAAAACTGGCTGTGACTGCCGCCATGACGTTTATGCGCCAACGCCAGCTTCTTTTTGAAAGTTTTCCTCCATCTTGACGAAGCCCCGGTTCCAATCAGGGTTGTATTTCTTCAGCTGAAACTCGTCGTACCTTAGACAAGGTGGAGGGAGTTAGGAACGGTTCCAAATAAAAACTGTTTGCGCGTAACAAAATGTCAGTCAGGGGGGTGTGCGCACTTATGCAACCAGATTTGCGTTCTTTATTTGTGTTCCCCCCACTCGCAACCATTGTACAGTAACGGCGTAAATTAGTTTTGGGGTGATTTATCTTTTTCACAGCGGTGCGTAAACTTCATACAGGCACCGTCCCGCTGCGTCCTTCCGCCGCCATGGCCGCCGGCAACGTGACGGCGAAAGCGTTCAGCGTGTTCGACGGCTGCGACTCGCAAGCGGAGGGCATCCTGTTCGACCTGACGCTGCAGTGCGTCAACGTGGTGGTGGGCATCCCCGCCAACATCCTGGTCATCGCCGTGCTGGTGCGCAACCGGCGGGAACCGGCCACCTCCGACATCTACCTGGGCTCTCTGGCCTTCACGGACGCCTACTTCGGCTCCATGACGCCCGTCAGCTTCCTCAACCTCTACCTGTGGCGGAGCAAGGAGGTGTGGTCGGCCCTCAAGTTCTCCTACGGGGTGAAGGACACCAGCGGGCCTCTGTTCCTCTCCTGCATCTGCCTGGACCGCTTCCTGGCCGTGGTCTTCCCGCTGGCGTTCGGCCGCCTCAGGCCCGTCAAGTACCGGCTGGGCCTGTCGGCGCTGGTCTTCGCCCTCACCTTGGTCTACTCCGCCGGCAAGGTGGCGGGCGGCCTGGCGGACTTCGAGAAGGTGTTCACCGGCGAGATCCTGGCCGCCTTCGCCTGGATGGTGGTGTGCAACGGCAGCATCCTGTGGGCCCTGAAGAAGTCGGGCGGGGTCGGGAAGGACGACATGCGTCCCATGAAGAGGAAGGCCTTCAAAATCGTGCTGTCCATCCTTTGCGTGGTGGTGGTCAACTACCTGCCGCCCGTGGCGCTCTTCCCCTTCGAGGACTACTACTCGCCCGACGTCTTCCGCTGCTACGTGCAGCCCGTGGGCTTCGCCTTCCTCAACGTCAGCAGCACCATCCAGCCTCTGGTCTACCTGTCCCGCCTGGAGAAGGCCCCCTTCCTGCCGGTGGGCCGCGTCCCCAAGCGCTGCCCCTGTCTCGCAGGGGACCCAGACAACACACCGCCTGCGCAAAACCCGTAGAACTAAACACCGCTTTAGTTCTCGCTGCTTGCTGCGCTGCTCTTTCATTTTTTTTGTTGCGTGCGTAACATAAGGGAATGAAAAAAGTTGACCCCCCCCCCAATTGATTCGATAAGGCGGGGAATTTGCCTCCCTTACGGAATGATTCATTTCACTCGGCGCGCTCGCGTACAAAAAGCAAGAATCCGCATGCCTTTCCGTGCAAAAGATTTTCCGGCCTGTGACTTAAGAACCGCACACAAAATTCAGAGTTAACAAATCCACCTTCATGTATGTAATAAACACTCGACGTATATGTGCGTTAGTTGAGGGAGTGAAAAAAGTGCAGGAAGTCGACATTGAGGCCCCGCCCCCAGGCGTGAAAAGCAAACTTGGACTGAAGTCGTTGAATGCAAGGCGCTAATATAGTGGAACCTCTTTGCTACGATTTGTCCACATTTAAAAACTCATTTTTTCCCGTAGGAAATAATATAACTTTCCAAAAAAAAAAAAACCAAGATGTCACCATCATTAAACTGCATCAGGCATATATTTTAAGTCATATTTTAACATTCATTGCTGTCAGAGGACTGTAAACAAGCTTTGTTGCATTATAACATTTTTAAAACCTCATCCAACTCCATACGTCACTTTTTTTTTAACATTTACCGTCACTCGAGTATCATTTTTTTTCTAAAAAGTTATCAGCTAACTTACCGCAACAACGAGGCGCTCTAAAGCAGCCACACCAGCCCGAAGCACTGTTCACACAGCCTGTCGAGTCGGGCTTTATTTTTCCCTCCATCTTACTTCCGCCTTCTCTCGGTGATGTGCACGCACTTGTGGCACTTGTGCAATGAGGCGCTCTAGAGCGGACACCCCAGCAGATTATCCAAATAGAGGATGCGCTTTCAAAGTGTCGGCGTAGCTACGTGAGGCACCGCAGGGTTGACCAGTCCTCAAGATCAATTTTTTTCCACGTGAAAACGTGAAACTTAACACGTTGCAACAGGACACAGAACAATATACTAGATTATAAAATATCCAGATGTCATGAAACAAAATCCTCGAAGTGGAGGTCGCGTTTACTGCCTCCCCAAGGTGACGCGGACCCGCTCCGGCAGGATTCTCAACGGATGGCTGCTCTGCGTGTAAAAGTACGGCAGCAGCGTTTCCGCAAAGGCGTGCTCGTACGCGTGAATCAGCGAGTCGTCGTCTGCGTCCCGGAACGTCACGGCGCCTTTGTCGTAATCCACGTGCACTTGGACTCGCTCCGGCGTTTTGGACACCGCCAGCGGCGTGGGCGGCGAGGTCATGGCCTTGACGGCGCCGTCCCTGAAGCACAGAGTCCAGAAGCCGTTCTCGGGCCTGGCGTTGACTTCGGCGTTCCTGGGGATGGTCGACGAGGCCACGCCCAGGAGCCAGTCCTGGTTCCGTCCGGTCTGCACCACCCAGCGGTGGCTCCCCGGGCCCAGCGCGGCGGCGCCCACCGCCTCGGCGCTCAGGTGGAAGCGCTCCGGGTTGTCGGGGCAACTGTTCATCTGGTCTTTGTAGTGGCAGGAAGTCAGGTCGTCGGACAGGAAAAGGCAAGGGTGCGCCGTGTTGGGGTCCAAGGTCACGGGGGCTGAAAGGCAGGAAATGAGTCGCGCTCGCTTTCGACGCACGAACGCACCCGAGCGCGTCGCTCGCACACTCACTGTAATCGAGACCTTCCAGCATTTTCTCCCAAACTCTGTACTTGAGGTTGGAGAGATGCTCGGCCACGTCGATGAGGACGCCGCGCATGTCGGCCGCCGCCGGCGTTGCGTTTCTGCGCACAAAAACACACGCACCAGCGCTCCAGGGAGCGTTAAGCCGACAATCGGGTGACAAAATGATCGTGTACTGACCTGACCTCCTGATCTTTAAACTTCTGTGGAAAAATGAAAAGAGCGTGAATGTCCGCCGTCGTCATGTCAGAATGCTAAACCGACGCTCCAGAGCGCACCTGGTTATAAGCCTCACCCAGTACGTTTGGAAAGGAAATACCATTTGCTACATACACACGCCGCACCCGTGTAAAAGCCGCAAGTGCCCACATTGAAACACGAGATATTTACAAAGACGGTACACAAAGAGTTTAATGCTAATCGCCGCTGAGCTAATGCTAGCGCCTCCACGCTAACGCTAATGCTAGGGCCGGTTAAAAAAAAAAAAAAAAAACATACCGGTAAAAATCCCGGCAGTAACACGCTAGCGCAGCGCTAACAGTAAAAGTCACTTCCTCGGCACATGTATTCCACCGGTCTCACTCTTTACCTTTTCCGCTCGAGTGCCCGTTTGCGGCCGCTAGAAAAAATGCACAAATTAGCCGCGTCGCCGCATAAACCGCAGGGTTGAAAGCGTGTGAAAAAAATTGCGGCTTATATTACGGTAGTATCTAAATTAAATGGTATACTGGTTTATTTACACTATATTTATTTTAGGAAATTTTAGTTGCTTCATAAATTTTTTTCTATGGCGTTTGTGCTTATTTTGTATTTGGTTAATTATATTTTTTACTTAATGAGATTTTTTTTAAATTTAAATTGTAGTTGTTTAGTATCAATTGTTTGGTTTTAGTATATTTTTTAATGACACTTGTATTTATTTGATGCGGTTTTCATTTATTTGTATTGATTGAACGGCCTAATGGCCGACAAGAGCCGCAACGGTTCACTAAAGCATCCTTTTCGACACGTCGACGGCGCCGTCAGCGCTCGTCTGTCGAGATCCACGCGACTTTTCGGACACGCAAAACCAGAGCGCCAAACGCTCGGCCCTCAGCATTGGCGAGGTCGTGGCGGACCTTCAGCAAGTCCACGTCGTCTTCCCCCAGCAGCCGGCGGACGGCCTCGACGCTCTCGGTCAGAGACAGCGCCTCGGCCGCCATCTGCTTCATCTTGTCGTCGAGGGCCGCCATCTTCTCTTCTTCCTCCTTCTTGACGGCCGCCAGCCGGGCCTCCTCCTCCCGGCCCAGCGTCTGCCGGAGCTGCTCGAACTGAACCCGGATCAGACGCTGAGTCTCCGCCGACTGATCCTGGAGGGGCGAACCGTCGGTCAGTGGCTCCGAAAAGTGATGGTGCTCAGCGCTGAACTTTCTGGCCCTTCTCTGCTGGTAGGTAGTAGTAGTAGTAGTAGTAATAGTACAGGTACTGCCTTGATATACAAGCGACCCCAAGTTTCTTGCCGTACCGTTGTTACCGATTTTTCCCTTTGACTTGCAAGCAGAATTACGATTCAATTCAACTCACTTTACAAGCGGCAGTTTGGAAGATAGCAAAACAAAGTACAGTATATATGTAAAAATCTTCGAAACAAGAGACTTCAGTGTTTTATTGCCACTCCCGCTTTAAGTTTACTGTCTATTGACACAAAGTAGGGAGAACCACACTTTGTACACAAATCTCGACCACAATCCGTTCCAGAAAACGGTTCGAGAAGTGATTTGTTTGAAAACCGAATCGATGTTTCCCATTGCAATGAATGGTAAAATAAATAATGCGTTCCAAGCCTAAAAAGATTTGGCTTTTTAAAGCATTTTTTTTAGCTTTTCCTGATAATAAACTGCATAGAAGAAATACATGTATAGTTTAAATATTTTATATAATAAAATAATTTAAGAAATGTATTTATTTTTGCTTGAAATGTATGCTTTAGTAGTAGAGTACGCTAGGCTGGGAGTGCATTGCTGTATCTGAAGCGACTCGGCCCTCAGCCTTGTAAACTTTGTTTGTTAGCAAAAGTGCAGAAAAACTTTAAACAATAATGAGGGGGGGGGGCATTTTTTTATTTTTACAAAAAGTAACACGCAAAAAGATTCATAAGTTGAGTTCAACAGAAATGGGGTGCAGGGGTGGAACAGATTATTGGCCTTTCCTTTCATTTCAGAGGCGAAAGCTGCTTTGAGTTACACATGCGGCCACGCAACCAATGCAACTCGTATCTCAAAGCACCGCTGTATGAATCCCTAAAAGTCGAAATTTTTTTTTTTTCAATTTTGTCCCACGTCTCTCCCGAACTTTCTTTCACTCGCCCGCTGACGACGACTCACCTTGATGTGCTTGAGCATGTCGCCGGAGGACTCGTGGACGGTCTTGAGTTTGTCCAGTTTGTCTCCCAGGCTCTCGAGGGCCTCGCTGAGTTTCCCCTGAAACGACGGCGCTCGTTTAGCGTGTTAATGTTTGGACTAGTTGGAATGCTTTTTGGGCTCGGGGAGGTTCGCGCAGCAACGGCCGGACTCGAAGGGCAGCATTCTGCGTGCAGGCGTACTGAAGGTTAAAAAAACAAAAACAAAACGAAGCGCAATCGTGACGTCGTGACCTTCTTTATCGCCACTGGCTGCCTCGTTCTTGTCAGTGCGCACACTGCCAATTGCAGAAAATTCCCACCAATTATGGTGTGACAGGAGTTTCTTTTCTACTTTTTCTACGACTAGACTTCTTATTCACTTTATGCCATTGATTTGAGTCCTTACCTTGCAGTCGGCGGTGGCCTCCTCCACGGGCGAGCACTGGTGGTCCTTGTGAGCCTTGGAGCAGCGGCACACCACGCAGATGGGCTCCTTGTCCCGCAGACAGAAGAGCTTGAACCTCTCCCCGTGCAGGGGACACATCAGCCGGTCCTCGGCCGCTTCCGTGTCCCTGCGGGCCTGCACCACCGCCTCGCAGATGTTCTTCAGGGCCAGGTTGGGGAAGCGGGCGGACTTGGAGCTCTTCTTCCGACACACGGGACACTCGCGGAGGCCCGAGTCCCAGCAGCGCTCCTGACATCGCCTGCAGAAGCTGTGGCTGCACGACAGCACCACCGGGTCGGAGAAGATCTCGTGGCAGACGGGGCAGGTGAGGTCCTCCTCCGGGAGCGACATGGTCCGGCAAAGACTTGAAAGTTTTTACAAAGTTCTCACGGATTCCGACATGATCGAGTGGGAGAGAATCGGCACCGGCAACATTTGGATCCTGCCGAGCTGCAGCAAGGAGGCTTGCCTGGGCGTCGCTGCGTGAGGGACTCGAATAAAAAAAAAAAAAAACTCAAAAGCGGGAAGTGGAGCGACATTGGCTGCTCGCTCGCCACCCGGTCGCTTCGCACAACTGTGGAATGCAAACGCGCAGGATGTCGACGCGTTCGCGGCAGCAATTATTCGGGCTCGTGAATTCTCCACGCAGTCAATTTGAAGACAAAAGTTCTCCCGCTGAGTGGGCCGCGCACGGCAAAAGTGGGCTCACTCCCTTTTTGTGCAGAAGTGACGGGGGAAAAAAAAAAAAAACCGTAAAAGACGACTTAGTTGATATCAAGGCTTTGTTGCAATTCTGACAAAACAAATAACTGGACCGGTTAACTCAAGATGGCCGCGCTCGTGAAAACAGGTTTCAACTCCTGCAAAAATCCCAGAAAGTGAAGTTATTTTTTTTTAACCTGACAGGCTCCAGCTGTACTTTTTGTTGTTATTGTGACATTTGAGTCCCCATTCTGTTTCTGCCATTAATATAACCTTTAACCTTTACCACTCAATTAAATGTTCTTAATATAGGAAATAAAAACTTGCTTGCAAATGTGCACACACCCCAAATGACCTTCGGATGTTCTGGTAGGCTTTTCCTGACTTTTCTTTCAGAAATGAAATGACTGTTTAAAAAAAATCATGCTTAACTGTAGGTAAACGGTTCTTTTGGTGATGGGCAGTGTTGTGTTTGGACAAATGGGCGACCACCTCGCTTCCAACGGCAGGTACGGATTTTGTTACCATGACAACCATGGGCCGAGCAGGCTCTGCTAGCTCGATCTAGCTGTAGCTTTACTGCTCGAGAGGTGTCGATGTGGGCGTAATCAGGCCGCAGAGTCTGACCGTTGAGGCTTAACTGCATCCAACAAAAACCGGGTGCGGCTCTGCTTACCTTGCGCAAAAAGCCACCACCGGCTGAGCCAGCCATTTCGGACACATTTGCAGAAATAGTCAAATAACAAAAGATTATTCTTTAAAAACACACTTGATGCGTGTGCAGGGAATCCAGAACTATCCCAACTATATTGCATACCATATATATGTATATATATATATATATATATATATATATATATTTCAACAATGTGTGCAATTTAAATGCCTGTAAAAATGTTTCACACAGCTCCAGTTTTGGGTCTGAAGTGTACCTAATATTGTGCCCGGTGAGCTTTTCTTGTCATGTGTGCCATCCAAGAGAACAAAACGAGCGCACCTGAAGGCCTCATCATTATTTACAAGGAGTTGGTCGACATAATGCATTTTTCATACGTTCCAAATGCTTCTCCGAAGGGAGAACAAAAAAAAAAAAAAATGAAATGAGTTCAGCGGGTGCGTGAGAAGAAAATGCGAGTATCTTATGCGGGTCGCATCCTCGCCCCGCCCCCCTCTCCTCCGCTCTTTGGTTGCCATGGCGATGACGTCAGCTTGCGCCACCGCTCCAGCCCAGTCGAAGCGATCCGAAAGGGAGGCGGCGCAGCCAACTGGGACACAAACAGACGTCGTTTGTGCAGCCGGGAGCCATCGTCGCTTCTCTCCGTCTCCTTCCTCTTCTTTTCGAACCTTCGTCCTCCGGAAGATCCAAAAAAAAAAAAAAAAAAAATGCGCGAAATTGTGCACCTGCAGGCCGGCCAGTGCGGAAACCAGATCGGCGCCAAGGTAATAATCGGGTTTGGGGCTATTTTTAAACGTGCACAGATTAGTGCGTGCGTTCATTCATTCGTGCGTTCGTCGAAGCGGCGGAGCGGGGCGAGCCAAGCCCATCGCAGAATGTTCCAGAAGGGAAGGTTTTGCAATGCATGTTGCACGTGAAGCCGATCGTGAAAAGTACCGAGCGTAAATTGCGCGCATTCAGTGTTTTGTTTTGTTTTTTTGCACTTGTGCACAACGTAGATGGGCTTCCAAAATCATCATTTTGCATGAAAAAGAAAATCGACATATACCTGATGAAATTGCACCGCTTCTGGTCAATTATGTCACGAAATCTCAGGGTGGAGCCCCTCCCCCCTTCTCCTATTCAGTGACCTATTTTTTTTTAACCTCACTAAAACTCTACTTCTTTTAAAACACGCAGTTATTATTATGATTCTTTAAATATTTTTGCATTCCACTAGTTTCATGCATTTTTTTTCCACCACAGGTTAAAACGTAAGCGATGCCGCTTCGATGAATGAACACGCGTGGTTTGAATAATGCATCTCCGCCGGCAAAGGTTCATTTTTTTTTTTTTTTTTTTTTGTGCGTTTGTGTGCGGTTCCGTGCAGTTCTGGGAGGTGATCAGCGACGAGCACGGCATCGACCCCACCGGAACGTATCATGGCGACAGCGACCTGCAGCTCGACAGGATCAGCGTGTACTACAACGAGGCCACGGGTAAAGTGCAGACTTCATTTGGGGGTCAAAACAACAAAAAAAATGCATTATCCAATTAATAATAAACGACAGAGACGGCACACCCACCGTCATCAATAATGAATGCATCGGGGGTTGGTCCAGATGCCATTAGCCCCCCATGATTTTTAAAATCTTAAGACATTTTCAACAAACTCCCCTCCCCCAAATGCACAAAAAAAGTTGTTGTCCATCCTTTTTTTTTGCACATGCTGAAATTTACATATACATATTTCTATGACTAAAGAGTGCGATTATGACTTTCGAACTGTGTAGTAACATAAATGTTACAAAAAGTTGCGTGGATCTGCTTCATCTACATCGCTGAAATATGTAAATCGTGCCTGGTTGAGCGACTGGCAATGCCCGGATAACTTGTGCCTTCCGCCATCTAGTGGACGAGCAGTTAATTGTTCTGCTTGGCATTCCTGTGCTCGACTTCAAAAGTAGGTATAGATCACGTGCACCTACGTCATCATATCACGACACTGGCCGGAAGTGTCGGTCAAACAAGCAATTCTACAATGCTAAATTGGAGACGACGCGAAAATATCTCTGATAGCGCGAGGTCCAGAGTTTTGTTCGATACCGTTAAACATTTAGAAGGTGATAATAAACGAAGGTACGTGGAAAAATGAGAGACACTTCGGCATGGACGACCCGTATTTCATGGCGAAGTCGATGTTTTCGCCGAAATTGGACTGTTAACCCGCTTCCGCTTAACTTGGACAACTGGATCTGCACATGGATCTGGTGAGTAAGTCGTCGAGATTTCCACGGAAGAGTTTGAAAGCGTCGAAAAGTCTGGACGTGTACAAATACTTCCTTGCTGGATCTGTTCTCAATGGAGAATAAATCCCACGTAGCGATGGACCCAGTCACATTTTTTTCCAATACAAATAGCAATATTTAAATGAATGACCCCTGGTTTTACATAAGTTCGCATTCATTAACTATGATTGGAGGGGGGGGGGGGGAGAATGACAGCGAGTCGGCTCCTCTACGCGAAGCATTTTGGGGCCACATGTTAAACTTCGGTAAACTTCTCCGTGACAGTAAAAAGAGAAAATAAACCCCTTGGATAGGCTGCAGCCCCCGTACACGGAAGCGCGTTGCGGCCTAACGTTGAAATTGGGTAAACCTTTGTGTGAACGACCGTTTATTTTCTTTTTTTAAATACGCATTGAACCTGGAGAAAAATGCACATTTAAAAAAAAAAAAAACATGTCGGGGAGAGGTTTACCGAAGTTTAACGTGTGGCCGCAACATGCTTCCGTGTACGTTGGAGATGACTCGCTGTCGTTTTTTTTTTTTTTTTTTTTTTGTTAACGCCTTGTTCTCAGATGAGCCAACTTGATATTATAAATACTTCTTGGGAATTTGAGATTGAAAAGAATAATTCCTACTTGAAGTGAAGCAATCACTACACAGTCATGTGTAGTTTGTTGGGCACCATCCATCGCGTTTAATTGCAAAAATCCATCAATATTTTCTCGTATTTTCAGCTGGTGTTCCATAGAACGATCTCTTTGAATATCTGTCCAGTCTGTTGTAACAACCAACAGTACAACAAGTCTCGGGCTTTGTGAATATTCTGGTCCGGTTCAATATCCCCCACTCTGTCGAGCGGCTCTTTTTGACCCTCAATATGGCGCCGTGAAAACGGTGACGTCACATGCAGGCGCTCTATCCACCCAACACGTGCAATATTTCAAATTCAGCGCATTTAAATCTGCATTTCATCTTCACTGATTGTTAGTGTTGGGTTGCTGTCAAAAGTTTGCAAACGGTTCTTGGTGCTAACAGGCGGGAAGTACGTCCCACGCGCCATCCTGGTGGATCTGGAGCCCGGAACCATGGATTCCGTCAGGTCCGGTCCCTTCGGTCAGATCTTCAGACCTGACAACTTCGTCTTTGGTGAGTCATTCATGGGAAACTCGGAGGCGTACTCAGACATTGGTGGGGCCTGGGACCGTGGTGGACTGCAAAGATTGGGAATAGCCCTTCGTAAAATGAACTACAATTGGAGGAGGTTCCCCCTTCAGATTCTTCTTGGGGTGATTATTGTCAAGCCAATGTCTTCCTGAATCAAGTCTGTACATTACGGTATGCGTTCAAAAGATGGAAGAGTTCATTGCGCGAGAAGGGAAGCGGGGCATGACAGATTAGCCATTCGGGATGGATCTGGTTAGTCATCAGGTTTTACGAGAGCTCGCCGGCCCACGTAGAACGGCGTGTGATCTTTGACGCAGAACGCACCTTTTGTAGGTCAGAGCGGTGCCGGCAACAACTGGGCCAAGGGTCACTACACGGAGGGAGCCGAGCTGGTGGACTCGGTCTTGGACGTGGTGAGGAAGGAGGCGGAGAGCTGCGACTGCCTGCAGGGCTTCCAGCTCACGCACTCGCTGGGCGGCGGCACCGGCTCCGGCATGGGGACGCTGCTCATCAGCAAGATCCGCGAGGAGTACCCGGACCGCATCATGAACACCTTCAGCGTGGTGCCCTCGCCCAAAGTGTCCGACACGGTGGTGGAGCCGTACAACGCCACCCTGTCGGTGCACCAGCTGGTGGAGAACACGGACGAGACGTACTGCATTGACAACGAGGCGCTCTACGACATCTGTTTCCGCACCCTCAAGTTGACCACGCCCACTTACGGAGACCTCAACCACTTGGTGTCGGCCACCATGAGCGGCGTCACCACCTGCCTGCGCTTCCCCGGCCAGCTCAACGCCGACCTGCGCAAGCTAGCCGTCAACATGGTGCCCTTCCCCCGCCTGCACTTCTTCATGCCGGGTTTCGCCCCCCTCACCAGCAGGGGGAGCCAGCAGTACCGCGCCCTCTCGGTACCCGAGCTCACCCAGCAGATGTTCGACGCCAAGAACATGATGGCGGCGTGCGACCCGCGCCACGGCCGCTATCTGACCGTGGCGGCCGTCTTCCGCGGCCGCATGTCCATGAAGGAGGTGGACGAGCAGATGCTGAACGTCCAGAACAAGAACAGCAGCTACTTCGTGGAGTGGATCCCCAACAACGTGAAGACGGCCGTGTGCGACATCCCGCCCCGCGGCCTCAAGATGGCCGCCACCTTCATCGGCAACAGCACGGCCATCCAGGAGCTGTTCAAGCGCATCTCGGAGCAGTTCACCGCCATGTTCCGCCGCAAGGCTTTCCTGCACTGGTACACGGGCGAGGGCATGGACGAGATGGAGTTCACCGAGGCCGAGAGCAACATGAACGACCTGGTGTCCGAGTACCAGCAGTACCAGGACGCCACCGCCGAGGAGGGCGAGTTTGAAGAAGAGGGCGAGGAAGAGGGGGCCTAGAAACCTCGCGAAAACCACGCCCCGTCCTTTCCATTTTAGCTTCACGTTGCTCTGCTGTGTTTTAAACATGCGCTAATCACTACATCGTTATTAGACAAAGATATGTCCCGTCTAAATGAAGCTCCTCCCCTAACTTCAACACCCCTCGATTGCGCAATACTTTTCAAGATGCATTGTGGGATACTTTAAGGCCACTATAGAACCTTGCACTCACCTGAACTAATTTGAGCCGCACTACAAAATGGCAGCCGCACTTCACTATTTAGGCCACGATAATTTTTTTTTTTTTTTTTTTGTGCGGTGAGATTCCGAACACGGCCGTTGTCTCGGCGACGCCAGTGAAGGTTTCGCTTGTTTTTTTTTTTTTTGTTTGTTTTTTTTGTCGTCGTGTTGTAAAAGCACTCGAGCCTGATATTTGCACCTCTTGTCATTGTTTCCAAGCAAGCAAGTTTTAACTGTGAAGCCTTTCCACTGGAGAAGCATTAAAAAAAATAATAATAATCTGATTCAAACGTTGCCATTAGCGTCTTTATTGTGTTGGCTGGGGCTAACTTCGCGGCAATTGGGTTCATTTATTTTCTATTTTAGTTACAGTTCATCTATTATCCATTTACAAAGATAAACAAAAACTATGACTGTCAACATGAAATATGCTACAATTAACTTTTTCTATTTTTAACCTTTTAATGTATTGACTTTAACAAAAAATTGAAAACGGGTTATTTGACTAATGATTGTATTATTTACAATAAATCAACCAGATATTTAATGATATAACTTTTTTTAACTGAAGAAAAATACATTATAAGCCCCCTTGATTTAGAAATTCATCATTTAGTGCATTTTTTGGGGGAGGGGGGAGGCACGGTGGATCAGCTGGTAAAGTGTTGTGCTCACAGTTCTGAGGTCCCGGGTTCGATCCCGGCCTCGCCTATGTAGAGTTTGCATGTTCTCCCCGTGCTTTTCTCCGGGCACTCCGGTTTCCTCACACATTCCAAAAACACGCAACGTTAATTGGACACTCTAAATTGGCCTTAGGTGCAATTTTCTGAACCGCTTATCCTCACAAGGCTCACAGGGTTGCCGGCGCCTATCCCAGCTGACACCGGGCAGGAAGCGGGGCAGACCCTGAACTGGTTACCAGTAGTCACAGGGCACAGAGACAAACAACCGCAGTCACAATCACACCTTGGGGCAATTTAGGGTGTCCAATTAATGCTGCATGTTTTCGGGATGTGGGAGGAAACCGGAGTGCCCAGAGAAAACCCACACAGGCGCGGGGAGAAAAAGCAAACTCCTCACAGGCGAGGTCGGGATTTGAACCCGAGTCCTCACACCTGTGAGGCCAGCGCTTTACAGCTGCTCCTCCATGCCACCTTTTAAATCATTTCATTATTATTTTGGCAGGCAGAAAATACAACTTGAAGAGTCACTGATGATGTAGTGGTACACGCGTCTGCCTCTGGTGCGGGCATCATGGGATCGATTCCCGCTCAGTGATGGTGTCGATATCTGCCCTGCGACCGACTGGCGACCAGTTCAGGGTGTAGTCCGCCTTTCGCCCGAAGCTCGCCGGGATAGGCTCCAGCTTTCCCGCAACCCTTGCGAGGATAAGCGGCTTGGATAATGACATGACAAAAGACAACTCGTACGAATTCAGCAGGTATTTATTGGACAAAAAGCATAAATAACAAAACGAAAAGGAAAGAAGCGATATTGATGTAATACATAGAGAAGAAAATATGACATGAAATGCCATTAAAGCCACTTTAGAAAAAGATATGAAACGGTTGCTTAGCGATGAAATACTGGAGCTCTTCTTTCACTTGTGCAGAGGAAATGATTGAAAAAGCTGTTTGTCGGTATGTTGTTTTTTTTTTTCAAACAGGGACCGCCCCTCCCCTCCTGAAAAAAAAAAAAGAAGGGGGGGCCGGTCCTCAAATGAGTCTTTCCTCCTTGGGGAGTTTGAGCACGTCGGCGGCGGCCACGCTGCGAGCGCCGCACTGCTCCTCGGCGCTGGGTCTGTACGCGCCTTCCGTCCGCCGCTTCTTTTTGACCACGCACAGCAGCCAGGCCGCCGCCGCCGCCGAAGCCGCGGCGACCAGGCCCAGCGTCACGGTGGGCGCCACGATGGCCGCCACGTTAGGGCCCTGGAAGGAAATGAGAAAAAGCACAAGGGGTTGGAAAAATATTTGGAAAATGCAGGAATTAGCCAATCAGAATCCAGAAGAAAGTCGCTTGCGGAAAAAAAAAATTCTCGTGTCTTTATTTCACATTTGATTTTTGTTGTCATGTGTCATCAGTGTGACATCATAACGACGTCATGGTCGAATCAGCTTTTTGTGAAATTAACGAGACCGTAGATCAAGGCCCGCGGGCCAGATCAGGCCCGCCGCATGATTTTATGTGGCCCGCGAAGGCAAATCATATGCATCAACTTTCACGATTTTTGTTCAAATCTGGACCAAAATTTCAAATTGTCATATCATAAATGATAACGTTTAAAAATTACTAGCATTTTTGTGTTAACAACCAACAATAGTTAAAAAACCCATAACTCGATTTCTGATTACAGTTCATAAATTTCATATGTAAATTTGATAAGGCGGTCATAACGGCCCTCCGAGGGGAACCGTCAGTAAAATGTGGCCCGCGACAAAAATGAGTTTGACACCCCTGCCTTGGATACATCATTTTAAAACATTTTCCAATGTTAGGGTGTAACCTGTATCTGAGATTTAGTCAGCCAATTAATTTCAAAGATTTCTGATAAGAGGAAAAAAAGAAACCAAAAAAGTTTTCACTTACTGTCGTGTTATGTGATCGGAAGTCAGTTGATACAGTGTTATTACCTGTCGGGAGGAAAGCAAGAAAAGGCTAAAACACAGAAATTGAAGGATTTTAAACTATTGTCTTAGTCTGGTACATTCACAGCGATAAACAAGTGAAAAGAACAAGAACCAAGTGCAGCTTCAACTCAAGCACGCGAAACCACTGATCTTAAAAAAAAAAAAAAAAGACTGGAGAGCTCATTGGCCACCAAAGCTGAAGTCGCCGGAAGCGGATATCCGCCATCTTGCTACTCCCAAAACAACCATGCCGACCTGTGCGTTAATCGGCAGTTTCGTGGCTGTGAGAAAACATTCCACAGGTGAGTTAGAAAGATTTACTTTGACACTGTTAAAGTTTGTTTGTAAAGGCTTTTTTCCATTCCGATTAGCTTAATTCACTTGAACAAAGTTTTTTTTATGCTTGTTGTTGTCCACTGTTCACTCTCTGCTGACGGTTTTTCACGAAAAAGAGATGTAAGTACTTTCCCAAACTTCATCAGTGGATAAGCAAGAAAACACATTTTCTGTGCATTTTTTAAATGTATTTCATAATACACAAATCTGCAAATTGAATTTGATTTTCAAATGCGAGGCGACAAGTTTCAATTTTCTGTCTGAAATAGGACGTTGCAGAGACAACAAATGAACAATGCGTTTTCCCATTGCGAGTCCTTATTTTCAAAAACATATCCCAAAAAATTTTTGTTTTTATGACAAAAAATGCTTGTTTTTTTTACTATTTTATGGTGATAGTGATTCACAGCGTATTTTGGGAAAAGTTAACGTGTCACGGAAATTGAGCCCTAGCTAATATGCAAGGTTTCTTGCGAGTCACGGTGTTCTATGTCTTTCCTTTGCACTTTGCCTTTTTTAGTTTACCAAGTCGGATTAAAATTCCGTCATGTTACCAGAAGTGAAAAAATGTCAAGCTCACACGACCAGTTTTAATTCTACATGCCAAATTTGGAGAAAACCTTCGCCATAATGCAACCTGTAACCCATGTCACAAGTTTTTGGGAGTACCAAGATGGCGGTCAACTGGCTTCAACCAATCGACACACCCCTAGATATGTATGCGCTATCCAGTCTTGTTTTTTGTTTTTTTTGTTTTTTTAAATCAGTGTACTAAATGAGTTGTTGGAGATTCATTTATAGTACCAAAATCTCACAAAGGAATAAAAGTAGTCAGATTGGCAGCTCTGTTCTTTTTGGTACTGTACATAAATCATGAGTTAATGATTTTTTTTTTTATTATTATATTCATTAGGTTGTCTCCACTCACGCTGATCACTGAGGCAAGTACAACCGAGTTCCAAAAAAAAAAAAAAAAAAGTATTTTTTCCACTGCACATACGCATGCAAGAATGTGAAAACAGTCCTCCCTCACAAATTGCGCACCGCTGACATTTTTTATCTCACAACTAAGAGTGCTGCACATTCTGCTCACCGCGGTAAGCATAAAAGCTGTGTCCGCACTCTCTCTGGGCCCCCTTTTTTTTTTTTTTTTAATCAATGTGGGCGACCATGTGATGACTCGGTGACATCACGAAACTACACAGTAACCACTTGGAGGTGGAGGAGGAGGAGGAGGAGGAATGCGGAGTGCGGAGCCGCTACCAATCCGGTCAGCTGAATCAAAGAATCAAATCAACGCCGAGATCAAAACAAACAGCACGACTCATCGAAAACGTTATCGCAGCGGCTAGTTTCGACTGGAAGGACTTTTTGGGGGAAAAAAACAACAACCACCACAAAACAAAACAAAAAAAAAAAACAGATCTCCGACTCCAGGAGTCAATAATTCACCAGGGCAAATAGTCCAGCTAGCAAGGACGAAAGGGCAACGTGATAAGAGTGCAAAGGGGGGGGGGGCAGACCGGGAGCAAGAAGGAGGAGGACGAGGCCCTGGGAAATTGAATTATGGCCTGATAAGCTGCACTGTTTCATTACAAAATATGTCTTTCATCTTTTTTTTTTCCTTCCTAGCAGCATTATGCTGCGGCTACGCGTGGAAATTTGGTTCGGAAGTGAAGTCGACTCGCGCGGCAGTTCTCAGACTTTGTACACCGTGTACAACCTCCCACAAAAAAAAAAAAAAAAAACAATTTAGCTGATATTAAAATGTAACGACACAGACCAAAAGTTAAAAAAAAAAGTTGAAAATTTTGAAAGACTATCTGTAATATTATCGTAGACAGTTTGAACATAAACATTGCGATAAAAGATGAAACTTCAAAGTTAAATACAACCGGACTGTGCTTGGGCAGACATCTCACTTATGGCACATATGCTACACTTAGAGACGCACTTAGCGAAGCGTCAGCGCATCTGCCTCACACTTCGCATGTTCCCAGTTCGAATCCCGGCTCCGGCGTTTGCGTGTCATTCCTGCGCTTGCGTGTGTAGGGGCCAACTTCTTATTACCGTAATTCCCGGCGGCGGTTTATGCGCTGATGCGGCTAATTTGTGCATTTCTTTTCCTCGCGGCCGCAAGGGGGCACTCGAGCGGAAAGGGTAAGAGTGAGAGCGCTGGAATATATGTGCCGAGGAAGTGACTTTTACCGGTCCGACGCTGTTAGCGCTGCGCTAGCGTGTTACTGCCGTGTCTCAGTGATTTTTAACAGTATGTTTTTTTTTAACCAGCCCTGTTAGTGCGGCGTTAGTGTTAGCGCCACTTTAGCGTTAGCATTATAACCATGTGTCCTCTGCAGGCCACGAATTACGATATTTTTATCGTACGTCCAATAGCTGTGGACGGAGGCCGGTGACTCACCCGAGGAGAGATTAGCGCTGAACAGCAGAAGAAGAAGGAGGAGGAGGACCCTCCCCAGCGCCACGCCGTCGGCCATGCGTGCGGGCGTGGACCGGGTCTCGCTGGCATCAGCCGGGGTTCATCTCATGATAAGGCCTCCCTTTAGGAACCGACAACAGCTTGCTCCTGATGACTATTTTAAACGGAGACGAGGAACAAGCGTTGAGTCACCGCAAAAAGCAGCAAAGCTAAATAAATCCGGTCCGACCCGACCGAGGGCGGAACGCACGCGGGCCGACATGCTTAGTCTCATTTTTTTTTTGAGAAAAATGAGACAAAGATAAATCATAACAAAAATGTGTGACCAACTATAACCTGCATGACTTGACTGAAAAAAAAAAAAAAAAAAAAAGGAATACATCTTTTGGAGAGGGGTGCACCGTAAATTATGACTGCAAAAAAATGTCAAAGAAAGTCCACTAGAACAGCTGAAATATGGCGTGAATCAGAGGCAGGGGTGACGTAGTAGCAGGTGCGTGCTCACAACGGTCGGAATGCGATGAGTCCAATCGAGGCACGCACTGAGAAAAAGGGTGTGCACACTTGTGCAACCATAATATTTCAACTGCTTGTTTTTACTGCGCCTCTCAAAAAGATCCGGTTATTGTTGTCGGCTGAGTTGTACAGGTCATAGCTGACGTAACGCTTGATTTTTTATTTTTTTGTATAACACAACTAAAATTTGTTTCAATTTATACCCATTGTATGTTTCTGGGCAGCACGGTGGCTCAGATGGAAAGCGTTGGCCTCACATTTCTGAGGTCCCGGGTTCAATCCCGGACCCCCCTCTGTGTGGAGTGTGCACGTTCTCTCCGTGCCTGCGTGGGTTTTCTCCCACATCCCAAAATCATGCAACATGTATTGGACACTCTAGGTGTGATTGTGAGTCCCGCGACCCTTGTGAGGATAAGCGGCTAAGAAAATGGATGGATGGACGTGATTGTGAGTGCGGCTGTTTGTCTCTATGTGCCCTGCGATTGGCAGGGGACCAGTTCAAAGTGTAACCCAGCCTCCTGCTCGTTGACAGCTGGGAAAGGCTCCAGCACTCTCCGCAACCTTTGTGAGGATAAGCGGCTAAGAAAATGGATGGATGTTTCTGTCCAATACAAAATGTTGAGGATAGAAGAGGGGGGAAAGAGACTTGTTGCAGTACAACTTAGTGTAGGTATCAAAGTACAGTGAAAGTGGCCAAATATATATATATATATTGGATATAGAATCATAAAACACAACAACATAGCATAGCATCAAATCTGATTATATGGATTTCAAAATCAACTCAATCCCCGGTTTGGATCATTTTAGTTCACTTCTTCTTCCATTTGTGTGAGTCACCCAAATGGTGCCTGGTGGCTAGCTGCGTTATAACCTTCATATTGCTAATATTGCCATGCTAATAATAATTATTAGAAATACAACACCAACACCACAAACCTCAATCGGTCAGGCTGCTTTCAGGTCGACGAAGAGGAAGAAGAAAGACTTTGGGGAACGCCGACTTCCGCCAACCTAAACGCACAATCCAGTCACCGGGCGCGCATTCCACACCTTCTTCTGATACACGCTATGAATCATAAGAATAAGAAAGCGGGATAAGAAGCGGGCCGCTTTCGTCGCGAGCGGCGGGTTCGCATCCTGTTCAGGCAAAAACACTTTGGCGACTTGGTCACGTGTTCACCTGCCTCGGTGTTACATTACCTGAGCGCACCTTGCACCGGCGGCAGCGGCACAAATCCTCCTTTGTGCAAAGTCCACTTCAAAAAAGCGCCCATCCCCTCGCTCAAAACCTCTTGCGGAATATTAGGAGGAGATATGTTTTGCTCTCAGAACATAACCCGCCCCCTTCTCTCTTTCCCTCTCTCGAATATGAGAGCAACGGTTTTGCACCTCAACCCCCTTAGCAACCTGCTTGGAGTGGAATACAGTAATTGTAGTACGAGATAGAGCGCCCCCACGCGGTGAACGTCCGCACTTCCTCACATCGAGCCGCAGACATTCCTGGGATTTTTATTGGGATGAAAACCTGCAACCGAGCGAACCCACCGCGTCCTAATCCGGACCTAATCTCCCTTTCTCGGCACCTGAACTGGACACACACACACACGCACAAACACACCAAAAAATTAAATTAATTGAAAAAAAAAAAAAAAAAGAAATAGGCAACATGGCGGTCATTTGCAGCGTGAGACCAACTTTTGTAGTTAAAAGGATTAAGAATTTGTGAGGATATCCATTAAATAAAATTCAAGGAAATTTTTTTTTATTGTAATGATCCGGTACAATAATGTAATCAAATGAATATAAGGCCAATTAAATAAATTTATGGTCATTGATGTAAAATGTCTTTATAATTGTATTTTTTTAAATGGAGAAAGTAAAAACAACAAAAAGTAAATTACATTTTAATCAAAGTAGGATTAGCTTTTTTATTTATTTAATCAAATACTTTTAAATTTAAAAAAGTGGTTCAAAAATGTGAAATCATGAAAAATATCCAGTATTCAAAGACAAGACATAACGTTTTGTATTCACGGCGGGGTAAAATTTAAATATGCGAAAATATAATAATAAAATAGACGGGATTATTAAATGCTAATATATTGTTTTAGGTTCCATAAACATAAATGCAATAAAATAATGCTCAGTGTGTGAATTGATTAATGGATTTGATCACGTCTGTAAATATAAATATATGAGTAAATTAAGCATTCCTTTTATATATATATTAATGTCGTGGTAAAATACTAAAATGAAATGTGATAAGAGATGTCAAGATAATACAATTGATGTTTATATTTCAATATCATGACACGGATAATAATAGATGTTAAGGCAACAAGATGAATGAAAATGTCAGTTTACTGCGTATAATGAGCACATACGTAAAAATAAGCAATTATTAGTTATCAATATTGTCATTACGCAGTTCAATAAAATGTTCAAGGTGTGTATTAATTAGTGGTCACCTTTGTAAAAAAAAATATAGAAGTTTATTTTTTGGATTTTCGGATAAGTTAATGACCAAAATGAAATATTAGATGCTCATTAAATTATATAATTGCAAACTCAATGAAAAAGCTGTATCCTGTGAATCTTGATAATGTCCTCCATGTTGGATCCAGTGAGTGTACTTCTGCCGTCGACCGCAGAGCGGCGTTATTCTTTATCAGGCAACCGGAAGCTCACCGTCTTCCCGAGTTGGCGCAAGGCATCTTGGGTAAGGTTCTCAAAGCGGCGGGAGAACGGGGAACATCACCCTCGAAACGGTTTTTGTGCGGAAAAAAAGAGCTTCCCACTTTTTGTACTATGCGACAAAATTGCGTGTATTCTATCGTGTAACTAACTTTCCTCGTTTAGAACCCGTTTGCCGTGTTTATTTGCTAAGCGGCGAAGTGAGCTTTTAAAGGTAATCCCCGGAATAGGGCTTTGAAGCGTCTTGTGTTTCTTTTGTGTGCGTGTGTTTAGCAGCGTCGTGCTAACACTCGCACGAGACCAGCGCCTTCCACGATGGCCAAGGTACAAGTGTTGAATGTGGCCGTTCTGGACAACCCCAGCCCGTTCGGGAACCCCTTCCAGTTCGAAATAACTTTTGAGTGCATGGAGGACCTGCCCGAAGGTGAGCGGTGCCGCTGTGGGACATGTCACGAAAATGCTAACCGCTAACCCTCGGCTAGCTGACTTTATTCTCTGTACTTTGCACGAATGTTGAATCAATTTAATAGCAGCTACTACTAGAAGTTATTCAATTGTTCTTTGTTGTACTGAAAGATTACTGTTGTGTCTTGACTTACGAATCAAATTCGTTCCGTGACAGACTTCTTTCACGAAGGCTCGTGTTTAGCAAAAAAAAAAAATGTTTTGTTCCCAAGAAGTACACTACCAGTCAAAAGTATTGGGACACTTTGCTGTTCAATGGCTTGTGAAAGTATTTTTTGGACTGGTGGTGGATGATAAAATATTTATGCCAAAGCAAAAACATGCAGAGTTTATATAAGAATATCGAGGAACTAAATTGAAATAATTAGTTGGATAAAACGTACTACACATACAAGAGGGATGAAAATATATATACGTTAACAGATATAAAAACAACCAACCCTCAAAGATTAAAATCAAATGTATTTTGCCTAAAAGTTAAATACCACTGAACTGCACATTGACAGCGATTATTTTGTGTACCGCGTAATACAAAGTATCTCTGCTTTGCTGTTGTACTTTACATGAAACATAGTCATGTCATAATTTAATGTAATATAAAAAAACAGAACAGTTTTTATGTATCATGACAATTCAATGGTCCTGCTCCTTCTGGTGTGCGTGCCTCAGCCGCCAGGGGGCATCGTAATGCATAAATTTTTTTAATGTATTGGAGTCAACGATGAAATGGAAGATGATTAATCATTGCAACCGAACTGCAGTAATTTTAGTTGTTTTTCGCTGAGGCTTCGCCATGGAACAGTGTCAGATTCTGACAGTATAATAACCTTGAGCAAAAATACCACATCACAGTATTTGCATCACAACTCGAAAAGCTATTTTTGTAAAATAAATATACCCCCCCCCTCATTGAACTCAAGCTCTTTAATTACACAAAATATTTGGTACATTGAAAAACATGTTTCATGTTAAGTTTAAATGCAGTTTTAATGCTAAGCAAATCACAATGTCAGAGGTTTGCAATAAAAATAAACGTGTCATCTGATCATTCAGGTCCATTTGTTCCAGCGGACACGCTTCCGATATTTCTGACCAGAGCCCAGGGCTAATCAAAACCCCCCCCCCCCCTTTTTTTTTTTTTTTTTTAAAAGACTGCTCTGGCTTGACTAAAATGAAACTTGTTTTGGATGATCTCGTAATTTTGATGTAAGACTTTTGGTCTGCTCTACTTCCTTAATTATCTGTCTGAGTGACGTCACAGCCTTTTGGTGCTTTTCCCAGACCTGGAGTGGAAGATCATTTATGTGGGCTCAGCGGAGAGTGAAGAGTACGATCAAGTTCTTGACTCCGTCCTGGTCGGACCTGTACCTGCCGGACGACATATGTTTGTGTTCCAGGTGAGGTGACGGAGTCGTGGCGTTGTAGTTTATTGCTGCAATGATGAACCTAATTATTCAATTATCAATAAATAAATTGACTTAATGGTGAGTGTGTAAAAGCAAGGAAATCTCCAAAGTTTGAGATCATTTAGACATGTAAAACAGAAGTGATGTAGATTTTTTTGGGGGGGGCGGCAGCTAATGCTGGTTCGGATATTTGGCTGAGTAAAATCCCGATAACATTAATCGGCCGATTAATAGAATATTCTTTTTTTTTTTTTTTTCCAAGGCTTAGAACAAATATAAATGCATTACAGGCACAACATTTGACAGCTTTGGAATACTTTGTTTTTAGTATTCACTTAAGTTCTAATCAGCAATAAATTGTCCCAATATTTTTGTTTGAATGTTGTTATGTTTAAATTTTTTTTTTAATGGACACTTTTAAAATGACTAATGCCGACCAATTAATCTTTCAGGCCCTTGTATCTATTACAAGGCAGGATGAGTTTACCACAACACCATCGCTAATTAGAGCATATTTTAATGTCCCATGTAAGCGGTTAAGGAGAGGCTCTCCTTCTGGTACACTTTCAATCGCTTTAGTGACGAAGTGGTAACATTAAACACCTAACAAAACACAACACAAACCAGAACTGACACCAAAAGCAAAGCAAATTTATTTGTATAGCCCATTTCATACACGAGATGACTCAGTGTGCTTTACATGATTAAAGGCATTTGAAAACAAAGAGATAAAACATTGAAAATGGGATTAAAAACAATAAAAATGATAAAACATTACAAGAAAAAAGACAAAACCGCATATAGTGCAAGTAATACGATCAAAAAGTGGATATATTGTAAAAAGCATGAGAAAAGAAGTTTTCAACCTGGATTTAAAAACATTCACACTTGGAGCTGACCTCTAATGGCAACCTATTCCATTTGTGTGCAGCATAATAGCTAAATGCTGCTTCAGCATGTTTGCTTTGGACTCTGCACGCCACGATTTGACCTGAGTCAGTCGATCGCAGAGCTCTGCTGGGTCACCAGGTGCCTTAAAACTGCAAACTGGCTAATGGTTAAACAAATAACAGCCAACTATGCACTCTCATTCGCTGACTTCCAACGTCACTCACCGGGTCAGTCCCCGCCTTTTAAAGCCATAACACACAAATAGACGCTTGGCATGTGGTGTAGAATGTAGGTGTGGGCACCTCAAGCTTGCTAAGAATGGTAAATCAAGTTTGATCCCATTGTCGGTAGAAGAATCAATTCGATAAATCGATAACATATTCCTGGCTTCAAAATCTCCATCTTAACAGTTTTTGGTTTTTCTCTCGATAGGCAGATGCGCCAAACACGGGCCTGATCCCCGAGAGCGACGCGGTGGGCGTCACCGTCGTGCTGATCACCTGCACGTACCGAGGCCAGGAGTTCATCCGCATCGGATACTACGTCAACAACGAGTACACAGACCAGGAGCTCCGTGAAAATCCTCCCATTAAACCAGACTACGCACAGGTTGGACCTACTTTGACATAAAACACGATTCATTTTACAGAATTCACACCGTTGTCGCAGGGGCGGATCTTAAATTTTGCCGTTCATGCTTCCCTCTCCAGCTCCAGAGGAACATCCTGGCGTCGAACCCGCGCGTCACCAGGTTCCACATCAACTGGGAAGGCTGCGCCGAGAGGATGGAGGACTCTGAGAATGTGGACCCGTCGTCCAACTCCATGCTCCCGCCGTCCTCGCTTCCCGGCAAAGCCCCCCCTTTGGGAATACTACCAGAGAACTCAATGGACTGCTTATAGAGATGCTTCCCAATCACGCCCCGCCCCCCCGACTTTTTTTTTTTTTTTTTTTTGTGGAAAAGGGGGGATAACATTTTCATATTGTACAGACTCATTTGCCTTATAACTGCTCTTCTTCTAGCTCTTCAAAAAGTGTGAGGCCATTTGGCAGCATTAGCATCTCTTCCCACCACTCACTGTAGTACAATTTCAGTACTGAAGCAGGTTGCATATAAATGGCAATATTTGCTGTGCGAGTTGGCACTTACGACACAGGAAAATGTCACTTTGTCCATGTATTTTTCCTTTCTTTTGGTTTTCCAAATAAAGTTATCTATTTGTATTACAGTGAGTCATGTTTTTTTTAATTAATGAAATGTTTTTTGTCAATTATTCGATTATCATGTTTTTAACCGCACGTGAGTAATGCTCAATCTTTTAGCGTTTCTAAAAATAGCCCTGTTTCAACGTCACGCCCAGTCACAGACTGTTGGGGGGATAGTTGCTATTTCGGCTACACGAAATGCTTCGATAAATTCGCAATCGCTTACAGGGTGATTATTTGGTACGTATTTATTAAATATTTTATTTGCAAGTGATTACGTCAAACAGATGCCAAGTTAAAAAGGTAGAAAAAAAGACAGCTACCGTTACAGTCTGGGCGACTATTGGCTGACGAGCAAGCCATGAAGGCAGGTGCAAAATGGCGGGCTGTCCAATCACATATCTAGATTGCCTTGCATTGCCATTCTTCGTCCAATCAACACTTGACCCACTTACGCCTATCATCCCAAGTAGCCTATTGGAAGCCTTTGAGGGGCGGGTCCAGGTGGATGGATGACTGGAGTTTCCCTTGCGGTCGAAAGATTAATGGAAAGGCTCTGTTGATTTGGGGAATCGTCCGCGTGACGGTAGGCTCCGGGGGAACCGTCCACTTCGGCCTTGCTGGCTTCGAAGCGAGCGCGGACGAGAAAGGAGAAGACGACGAGCGCGGCGAGGAATAAACCTGGATACTGTTATTTGTTTCTGCACCGAACACGGAGCGGAAGAAGGGGCCTGCCCACACACACACACACCGAGCGCCTGGTTTGATAAGGCCACTGTACGACTAAGGAGCTAACAGATAGAAACAGCAACTGGAAAAAAAAAAACAAAACGGCTGACGACCACCTGCCCGACGCCCCCCGGACTGGCTTCGGATACATTACTATAAGCCAACAACTTCACAAGTACCAGTCGAGTCGTTTCCTGAATGTTGAATATTTCACTAGCTAGCCGAGCTAACACCCTCTTTAGCCAGTTAGCCAAGTGTAGCAAAAGGCTTCGCTTTTAAGAGTTGTTCCGTGGGGGGGAAAAAAAGTGAACGTGGGAGGTGGAGGGGATTAAAAAAATCAGTTTTTGGAGAATGATTGCCGTCAGCTAGTGGCCACCGGACAGCTTCATCGAGCAACTGTTGAAGCAGGCGGTTGTGAGGGTTGTCGTCAAGCCGCCCGAAGTCGCAAGCAAACCCCCCCGACCGGAGCCCGCTTGACAGACTGCCATCATGGGCAACACGCCCACCGCGAAGAAAGGCAATGAGATGGAGAGTGGTAAGTAAAAAAATAAAATAAAATTATGTATATGTCATTTTTCCTGACTTACTGTTCCAGATTCACATGCCAGTTACGTTTGTTGCCTTGGCCCATTCGTTCATGCACACCTTCCTACAAAAAAGGATTTTACTCGTGCTTTTCTCTGATTATTATTATTTTTTTTGTTGTGTGGCAAAAGCTCGTGATAAAGGTTCCCCGGGGTGCATCCAGAGTTGGCCCTCATGACGACAACACAGGCAGCCTTCACTGAGTTGGTCTGGTCTTGTGAAAGTCAATCCCCGGCTAATGATTAAACCCACCGAGCTTGGGAAAAAGGGGGTTATTCGTTTTTTTGTAAGAGGGCCAAGACTTGAGTTATAAATGGTGGAATGTGAGGGTTGTTGTGATTGCAGCGAGAAAAAGGCAGTCATATGTTGCCTGTGTAACCATCCTCTCCAGGCACAAAACTTGGGAGACTCTTGAACATCATGTGATGTGAGAGATGTCTTCAAGAACAAGAGAGTTTGTATATGCCACTGTAGTCTCCTCTCAAAGTCTTAGCCTAAAATAATATTTTTGTACTTATACAGGGCACAATATCAATTAAAAATATACGAATGTGCTAGCGAAACTGTTTTCATAAATGCTCCGGAGACTCAGTCATTCACGTTTGATTACATTTAACCACTTAAAGCATCTCTAATCTTTGTTGATTTTTCTTGTTTTGCCAATACTTGAAAAAAAAAAAAAGACACTGGGCCAACGTTTCTCGAATTGGGCTACATGTCCCTGTAGTGAACTACTTCAAACAGTATGTGAAGAAATTATTGTGTATTTGCAGTACAGTTCAATTTTTAAGTTCACTCCATTTTAATTATTGTTCAAACTCTTTTTTTGGTGTAGTCACTGTTAATATTTGAACTGTGCATAATATTACTGTGCCTTACAATATGTGCCCGTTCATACAACTTTACATGAAGGCAGGAGTCATGTTGAATTTCATAAATATGAGGATTAAAAACCCATGTGGAGCATAAATATAAAACCAATTACTCGATTAATCAATGGGATCATTTGTACTCTATATTTGACAGCTGCGTACGTATTTTATGGCAAATAATATTTGTATTTGTTCATCTATTTATACCAGTGACAGAACAATGAAATGCTCTTCCGTGAGATGGGGAAACTTATAGAATGATTGGGACATTTATGCTTGGAGGTGTGGCATCGGTATTTTTTCCCCAAATATAAAATTTGGGATACACTGCTTTATTTATCCCCTAGCGTAAGATAAATTGTGACAGTAGCAATATTCATACAACAAAAAGCATTGAGGAGGGCTTAAAAGGAATTTAAATATAATCCAAAAGAGGAGGGGGAATAAAATATTGCATGCGTGTATATGGTAATTCATAACAAAGTCAAATGATGCTCTTAAAATTTAAAAAAAACAATTGCAAGTTGTGCATTGAAAACAACCGCATCACTTACACAAAAGGTCATAGATGGGCTAACAAATAGGATCTGTAATTGCGGTGTTATTGCTCTTCATTCAAGCTATAGAAATTTGAACAATTGGTGAAGAAACGCATGTAGACAGACAGAAAGCATAGCGATCACACTTATATTCTTGGTGTTGTTTTGAGTTATGAACGTGCACATGAAACAGATACAACTCCTAAGTCAAGGAGCTGAAAGAGCCGATTTAGGTACACGTTCGTGCGTTTTACCATTTTCAAATGTGAAAACAAGGTAATGGCTGCATGGTGCTTGTACATTTTAAGAACAATCAGTCCTGTAGACCTCTAAAATGGTCTACCTGTATCCTTGTAGGTGAGTCCTGTTACGTGAAAGTTTACCAGCTAACTTGTCTTACGTCACAATAATTTCCATTTCCGGTTTTTATCATTTTTCATCACCGGCTTTCTTCCAAGGGATCACTGGTCCTCCTCTGCTAGCGTTAGCGTGTGTGTGTGTGTCACCCAACATGGATCATGAGGACCTGGCGAGGCCCCTCGGGACCTCGGTGTTATGTTTTTATTCATAACACCACGAGTGACGCGCAAGTGAGAACCGCTAGCTGCGAAATGAGAAGCGGCTCCTCCTCGCCGCTAGCGAGTACGTGTGAAAGAACGGCCTCCGTTCCAGATCTAGAACATTCCAACTCATCGCTCGTAACCGCCGTGACGCCTTCACCTTTTTCAAATCATGTCGAGTTGAATGCACAATGGCATTATTAATATTTGGCTTGAGCTGGACTAGTTGCACTGTGTTCATGTTGCAGAAATACAGTTATGTGAAAGATGTGCTCTTGTTACAAGAACACAGTCATATGTTTTTAAAGAAAACGTTTCATAATTTAAAAGTCTAATGTTTTGAGAAAAAGTTGCAGTTGGTAAAATGACAGCGCCTTTCATATTTCTTTGTTCTCATAATTGTAATTTAGTTTTCTTTTGCCATCTTATGGTTTAATTAATACGAAATCAAATGTATTTTCTCACTAAAGTACTACTTATTCCTGTAATATTCCATCTTTTTTTGAAACATGAAAAGCTTTATTTACAGGTATATTTTTCTCTGAATATTCTGACTTAATTCTCGCAAAAAAATGGATTTACTTGTTATAATTCAGCGTTAGTCTCAGGAGTAAAACGTTTCCCTCTAATTTTTGTTAAATGATTGTTTTTTATTGCATATAGTGGTACATTATTCTTGGCAGTAGTACAACTTTCCTTCTTTTAGTACTGTTTTCAAAATTCATTTTTTGGGTTTTATAAGACTATCATAAAAGGACAACTTACAATTAATTTGTTTTCAAATTATTTTCACATCTGTGGAATATTTTTTGTCACGTATTCTAACAAGTATCCAAACGATTAATTGAACAATCATGTAAAAATCAAATTTTCATTCATCAACAATGTGCATTTCAAATTAATCTTCTGCACTTGGGGTCCTCATCTTTGCATTTTACTAAAATTTGTATTTTGCTTTGAGATTTTTATGATGGAGTTATTCGATCAATCGTTGCAGGCTTATCCAAAAGTATTTTTTCCTCTTGCATAACTTCACAAAATCAACTTTTTTCCTCATAATCTTTCATCACAAGATCCTGACTTATTCACTCGGTGATTTTACAAAAGTATTCCCATAAAAGCACAACTTTTGTCCTCATAATATTGTAACCTATTTGATGCATAATTGAGATTTTTATCTTGCAATATTGCAATATCCATAACATAACATCCATAACATTTCCAGTTTAATATTTCAACTTTATTCTCGCAAAACTTTTATCCTAAAATATTTCAACCTTATTGTTGCAAAATTCTTTAGTACAACTTGAATGTGTCAGAATTCAGAGTTTGTTGACCTCTAATGGTAATTTCGCACTTTATTATTTTTATTTCTTGAATACAGAACGTAGTAGTCCCGTTTTTTTTTTGGGTGCAAAATACCGAGGGAAGGTTTGTAGAAGCACTTTTTTTTTTTTTTTTCCTGCCCAGTCGAATAAGAGGAGCTGCAGCACGGCAGTGTACAAAACCGAGGCCGGGGCCCACAGGAAGAAGCCGGTCTGGTGCAGGAAGTGAAAGAGCCAGCGAGGTTCAGCCCAAAGCTTCCTCCCGTCTGCCTCGCTCTCTTGAAAGGCCATTTTGTTCCCCCCCTCGCAAACATTCGGGATTCCCCACGTGGATTCGCCGCACATCATGTAGCGCGTTGCCCGGCCTTGTGTGTACCGTGTGTTTATTCAGAGGCTGGCGTGTCGGGTGGGTCCGAGCCGACAGTCCTGCCCCATCTGATGAGGGTGGGACGGGGTGAGGATATTTTCACACGAGCAAGGGTGAAGGGGGGTGGAGCTCTTGTCATTTTTGTATTCCAGTGGGTGGAAGCCTTCCTCTTTCTATATTGGCTGATTTGAGTTTTTGGCAAGTATACACACGCACGTCTAGCCAGCTATTATGTAAGCGATTGTGTTCCACTCAGAGTTTCAAAGAGGACATTGGTCATTCATTGTCAAGTGAGCGCGTTTTTGCCCCGTTCTACCTACTCAATGGTGCTATGATCCTCGCGCTTGAATCTGTCCTCACCACGTGAAATGGTGCGCGGCAAAACTGGCTTCTATTGGGCTCGTGTGTGTGTGTGCGGGTTCCGAAAGTTGTATCAGCTTTGAATGCTCACCTTTTCCGTTCTTCCATTTATTGTTGGCAGTCGGGTTGATCAGATAAGGTTGCTGACTCGAGATGACTTGTAATGACGTCACGGCGGGCATAGTGGGTCGAGCTAATCAGTCACACATCTTCGCACATGTTGGCCAAACTTGTTGCTAGGTAGAGTTTATAATGTGCCATAGGCTCAAAGGCTAAATTATGAGCGCAAATAATAATTGACTTTTGAGATTATCATCTTATTTAAATTAGACTCAATTGAGTTTCTGCCCTGGTCACTTGTGGCTAGGCAGGGTTCATAGAGCATCATGTAAGAAAAATGTACCTCTTTTTGGTTATTAATACAGTGATGCCTCGGTTCTCGATCACAATCCGTTCCAGAAAACGGTTCGAGAAGTGATTTGTTTGAAAACCGAATCGATGTTTCCCATTACAATGAATGGAAAAAGAAATAATGCGTTCCAAGCCTAAAAAATTTGGCTCTTTAAAGCATTTCTTTTAGCTTTTCCTGATAATAAACTGCATAGTAGAAATAAATGTTTAGTTTAAATGCTTTATATAATAAAATAATTTAAGAAATATATTTATTTTTTGTTTAAAATGTATGCTTTAGTAGTAGAGTACGCTAGGCTGGGAGTGCATTGCCGTATCTGTCGCGACTTGGCCCCCAGCCTTGGACACTTTTTTTTTTTTTTTTTTTTTTTTAAATTAACAAAAAGTGCAAAATAACTTTAAACAAGCAACTTTCCTTTTTTGGAGCCATGATTGGGGCTTAATACGGTAGTCCTCGATAAAAAGAAAAACAACATTCTCTACCGGGACACGTCTGTGTACAGTGGCTACGTTATACACAATAACAAAAGTGTGCTGCTTGCGCCGGGCGCGTTATGTAATTTCTGGCTTTTTTTCGGCGGGGCGTTCAAATTGCCACATTTATTACATACGAATCCCTGTTTCATACTACATGTCCTGAATGGAAATGGTTCCAGAAAATGGTTCCCTGTTATTTAGACATCTTAAGGGAGCCTTACCCATGCGTTGCCCCCTGGTGGTTGGCTGACTACTTGTTGAGGAAGCCGTCATATGCTCAAGTGCTCGCCTTTTAAATGTAAAAATCCCCGACGGATTACTTTAGTTCAACCAGGACAGGGATAATCGTGATCACAATTCAAATTCAATTGTGCAGCCTTGACCTTTTTTTAAAATAAATGGAAATGCATGTACGTATTAATGTATATCCCCACAGGGGTGAATTTGGTTGATCAATTCTCCCAATAAAATCTTACTGTCCCTGCATCAGAGTAGGGCAGCAAGGCCCAGGGGAGAAAAGGGGGATTGATTTTTCTTTTGGGGGGGGAGGGTGGAATCAATGGAGCCCTGGCATTGCAATGAGTCTCTGCTGTATTTCGGTAATTCAGTGGCTCATGACCATTTTTTTTTTCATTTCATGTAAAGATTATGTTTTAAAAAAAGGCCCAAATGATTGGATGAGCTCATGTTGGCGTCCCTTGTCCACGTTTACACGCAACTTCCTCTCCAGTTTGGATGAATGTGCTCGCTTGGCCCTCCCCCTGATGATTTTGTGTGGATCAATATGCGAGCTGCGACAGCGGGGGAGAACGTTGTGTACAGAATAAATATTGATACAAACCAAGTAAGCATCCAGTTGATTCATGTGACTGCCGACAACAAAATTGACCCTTCCCGGAATCGAGACACCGCCGAGAACGCTCCACTGGCTTCCCCCGTGCGTTCGGGCGACCGCCGATCTGACTCGGAGACGGCGGGTAGCGGGGGGCATGAGTCGGCAGCCGTGAGGAAGAGTCAGAGGGACGCAAAAAAGCGGGCAGACTCTGCCGCGCTCATGTGTGACCGGAAGAGCTCCAGGAGGCACGGCAGCAAGAGGGAGTCATCGAAGGAGTGCTCGCGCTCCTCCGAATTGGTATCGCGCTCGGCGGAGGCCGCTGAGGTGCCCGTCGTCATCCCGGATGGTGAGAAATACGGGCTAGCGACGCTTACGACGTGAACGGCGGTCGCATGTCTGACCTGCTGAGCTCAATTAGTGCCTCTTTCTAACAGGAAGTTGAACAACTTTTCCAGGAAATCTTTTTTTTTTTTCTCTTCTCCTTGCCTCTCCCTAGTGACCACTTATCTTCTATTGCACTCAGCAGACGCTGTCAACATGTTTATACGATCCCTGCTCCCGCTCATCGTATTGTTGCAGCTGTCACTCTTTGGGGAATTTGTAAGACATCGATTAGCTTGAATTTAGAATTTGTGTGCGTGCACTGTTAATGTTCACCTCACATTTTTAGGATGAATATAACTCAAATTACATCAAAATTGTAATTGAAATTACTGAAAACTACCGGTGACAAATGGATAACTGTGATGGTTGTCCTAAAATGGGAAATGGAACTTGGCGTGATGGAAGACAGTTGTCGAGCTGCTCAGTACAGAGAGCCGTAGAGTTCATTAACTCGCGTTTGTGTTAGTTAAGTAATTTCACTGAGCATATTCCAGTGTAAATTTAGCTGAAAGCATAAAATGGAGATGCTATCATGTGTCTTAAAATGCTCAGTAGTTTTACTTGAAGTCGTAGTTGTTTTGCATCTCCTTTAAATTTAAAATTGTTGCTTAAAACATTGCCTGTCCAGGGGTAAAAATTAATTCATTCATGCATCCATTTTTTACACCACTTATCCTCACTCGGGTTATCATTATTTATTTTACCAAAAAAAAAAAAAAAAAAAAGGTTTTCAAAATTGCAATTATCATAGGAAGGATGATGTAACTCATGGGAGGTTCCATGTTAGTTTGAAAGTCAAACAGGAGATTGTTGACAGTGTGGCTTCGAGTTGGGGACTGCAGGCTCCTGCGGCTGACGTGCGCACGCATTTGGCCGCGGGCTGTTGTTTCGCATCGATTATTCCGACATTCCCACATGATCCTGAAAGACTCGATGTGCTGTAGCCAGCTTTTCTGTAGTTTTAAAGCCGTTTGAATGCGGCACGAGTTCTACTTGGTTTCCTTCTTTGATTTGATTGGTCTTCTGCCTTATCATCACTAATTATGAAAAGCATCGCTGTGTTACGAGGAGTTGGATATCCATCTTGCGGGTTGTGGTTATTGAACCGACGTTAAAGAGGAATGAGGAATGATGGTGGTTATCTACGCGTTCCCACAGAGAATTGTGATTCAGCCCTTGAAGATGATTGGCGAGGAAAAATGTACTTCCGTATCAGCAGTCGCAGTTTTGGAATATGTCCACTGGCGTGTCTTTGGCTGGCCGGTAGTGGTGCACGTATCCACTGTTGCGTGTGTGTGTTTGCTGCACTGCCGCGACCCTGAAGGCCAAGACTTGCGTGTATTTGCATTGTGCTGCTGGGTTAAACTGCACTGCTCTCCACACAATTGCACTGCAGTGTTAAACTGATTAGTCGTGCGTATTGTGTGCCCAACCCAGTCATCGGTTGGAGCTCATAAAATCAAGATTATACATTATCCGTCCATCATATGTCAAAATAAAAATCTATATATCCAAGTGTACAGTGGAACATCAAAGGTCCGACACAATAATATTCCCAAACCGCTGGTCAGTCACTAATTTGTTGATGGTGTGTAATAACAAATTCCCTATAATATTTTTCTGTCATAAAAACGTTTGACACAATTTCATCAACAATGTAGCATTCTTAACGCTCGTATAATTATAAGTTAGTCAATGTAAAGTGATCCAGTGTTGGTTCACAAATTTGAATGACTGGAAAATATCAGCGAGTACCGTAATTTTCGGCCTACAATCTGCAATTTTTTTCACACGCTCTCAACCCTGCGGTTTATGCGGTGATGCGGCTAATATGTGCATTTTTTACTAACGGCCGCAAGGGGGCACTCGAACGGAAAAGGTAAGAATGAAACTGGTGGAATATGTGCCGAGGAAGTGACTTTTACTGGCCTTGTTAGTGCTGCGCTAGCGTTAGCGCTGTGTTACTGTCTGGCGTGTCTCAGTGATATTTACCGGTGAGTTAGATTTTTAACTGGCCCTGTAAGCGTTAGTGTTAGTACTAGTGCTAGCTTTAGCCCGGCGCTAGCGTTTGCGGTAGCTTTAGCACGGCATTAGAGTTAGCACTAGCGTTAAACTCTTTTTGTGTACCGTCTTTCTCTGAAAATATCTCCCGTTTCAATGTTGGCACTTGCGGCTTTTACACGGCTGCGCCGTATGTATGTACCAAATGGTATTTCCTTTACAAATGTACTCGGTGAGGCTTGTAACCAGGTGCGTTCTGTAGACCGGGAATTACGGTACCGAAAATGAGTTTCTAAAATAAGTCCCACCTCCAACCGTGTCCGCTGAATACATTGAAAACATGCACGCCCTGCTCGACCTTCACCGGTCACGGCTGCGTTCGTACAAGCGTGACTCAAATGTCTGTGGTTTGAGCCACAGGCTGACATGCGCTGCACTGTTTGGTAAACATATAACTTTCCCTTGAAAGTGTCCCTTAAGCACAACCGGACAAAAAACGATTGGCCAACACCACTCCGCGAGCTAGCTTCTCAGGTTGAAGCCAGAGTTTGGTAGCCAACAGCATGCTGGAGTAGAAATGAGCTAATTAATTATTACTCAGTAATTCACAATTCCACTGGATATCCACTGATGGAAAGACTATGCTCAGTACTTGTAGTGGAGGAGTGCCGGCGTGGCGGTCTGAGCGCTCCCGGTGCTGAAAAGTCTCCTTGTGATTAACGCGCATGCGCGTATATTTTGTCAACTTCCGGCCAGCCTGAAACATCCCCATCCATGAGTCAACGTGCCATTCGACAACTTGTCTCCGAGTGTTCATGTACGCTATGAACGTTTCAGAAAGATGTGTATATCTCTATCAACTTTTGTTTTAAGGTTAGGTCAGGGTTAGGATATAACGTATGTCAGCTACCTCTGTGTAGAAGAAGGGGAACTATGAGACTGGGCGATTTCCCAGTAAGCGTCTGCTCCGTACCCAGAGTTCCCCTGTTACTAATGCATGCGCATTCATCACAAGAAGACTTTTCAGCACGGGGGAGCGGTCAGACCGTCACACCGGCTCATGGCCAGAAAGCACAAGTGCCTACTTGGACTTGGTGTTATCCATGCCCCAAAAAATCCAGAACACTAAAATGATTGAAAATAAATATATAAATAAGAATGTTATATCTCAACAATTCACCACCATGTTATTTTCAGTCTTTGCAGAAGATTTTAAACATGATGTATTTAGTAAACCGTTTTTTAATTCACTGTTGGCAAGACAAAAACAATATAACTAAAACAGTTATTTGAATAATTAATTCCATTACCAAAAAACAGTCAACGTAACAGATATGCGTGGAAGCTTCCCAGGGATAACGCACAGATGGAGCTTTGTCAGACGGAGCAACAGACGTTGCCTGAAAATTGTCCTCAAATTCTGATTTGCTCCACTGTATTAATGTTTTATATCGATGGCACCACTGTGATGATCAGGTTACGATCAATGACTGTGGCCATTTTGGAACGCCGTAAACGCAGGCCACGTTATGACCTCCATTAAAGCCGAGACTTCCGACTTCCTCGAACGCTCTCCGTGACGCAGGAAGTGGTTTTGATGATGTCTTTGGATATGTACTAAAAGCATCCCGCGTGTTATTGTATGATGGGAAACGGTCCATCAGGGATGATGTGAACTTCTCTTTGTGTTGTTTTGTTTCCCATCACAGTGAAGGAGTTTCTTGCCAAAGCCAAAGAAGATTTCCTAAAGAAATGGGAGAATCCAGCACAGGTGAGACAACATCAGACAGTTAAGTTCATTGCTGGGTTGGGGTCCAGATGAGGACAGCGCCAATAAAAAATGGGTAATAATCGAGTGAACTGTGGGAATACCGCACCTGTGTTGCGTTTGTTCCCAAGGCAGTGCACCCTCTGCTGGTGTAACAAAACAGATTTTCTTTCTTCTCCCATATTCTGGCGCGTTGACATTTCCGCTCGTGTCCCCCAGCAAACCGCGGGATTGGACCACTTCGAGCGAATCAAGACTTTAGGCACCGGCTCCTTCGGCAGAGTCATGCTGGTCAAGCACAAAGATTCGGGCCAGCACTTTGCCATGAAGATACTTGACAAACAGAAGGTTAGCCGCAAATATTTTGTCTATGGTTTGCTCTAACTTTGGTCCCTGAATAAGTAAGTTTTGTTGGAAAAAAAAATGCACAAGACATACAATGTGTGTGTGTATACAAAAAAATAATAAAATAAGTTAACATATAAACACATAAACGTGCATTTCAATATATTTGGATATTGTTGAAAATGTAATTTGTTTCAGTTGTTGGGTCAAAAAGTCCAACTCATTTCCAGTCGATTGGCTAGTATCACTACACAGAATGATACGTTTCATGATTTTGATGATTATAGCTTCCACGGCACAAATGAGAGTATCACATAAAAACTATCAAGTCATTTTTGATATAAAAATTACATACATTTTTATGGGCTCTCTGGAAAGTATTATTCTGTTTTTGATTCATGTGTATATGAGTTTGCTTTTTCGACTGGAATTACTGTAATAATACCATATTTTGATTTACTGCAATGTAACTGTAAATGTTTTTTTTTTTTTTTAAATAAATAGATACTTAATCCGTTGTGGCGTGTTTCAGGTGGTAAAGCTGAAGCAGATCGAGCACACGCTGAACGAGAAACGCATCCTGCAGGCGGTCAACTTCCCCTTCCTCGTACGACTGGAGCATTCTTTTAAGGTTTGCAGATCGTCAATGCTCCTTCGAAGCAGGCTGCCATGTCTCATTTTGGGGTTTCTCCCCCCGCCACACACCGCTTGCGTCATGTTGAGCTTTTTGCTCTTCTCCCAACAGGACAACAGTAATCTCTATATGATAATGGAGTACGTGCCCGGAGGCGAAATGTTCTCCCACTTGAGGAGAATCGGTAGATTCAGGTGTGATGATGTTCATTTTTTTCTTCATCTTGTGTCCTAAATACTACAACTGCATACAAATGTTGTTTTATTTTGTACTGATACGGATCCTTTCCGCCTGCAGCGAACCACACGCCCGCTTCTACGCAGCTCAGATTGTACTGACCTTCGAGTACCTTCACTCGCTGGACCTGATCTACAGAGATCTGAAGCCGGAGAACCTCCTCATTGACCAGCAGGGTTACATCCAGGCAAGGCTATTTGACAGTGACAATTTTTTACCTTTAAAAGGTGCAATATCCCCCCCGGTACGAGAACTGAACACTTTTTTTTTTTTTCCTACTCTAAAACACTTCCGCAGGTTACAGATTTTGGTTTTGCGAAAAGAGTGAAAGGCCGAACTTGGACGCTCTGCGGAACCCCGGAGTATCTGGCACCAGAGATCATCCTCAGTAAAGTGAGCGTTTGACCGTGATTCTCAAAGCTTCATTTGGAGACACCTCAGCACCTTATTATTTTTTCGTTTCCAGGGATACAATAAAGCTGTCGACTGGTGGGCTCTCGGCGTGCTCATATACGAGATGGCTGCTGGCTACCCCCCCTTCTTTGCAGACCAGCCCATACAGATTTATGAGAAGATTGTATCAGGAAAGGTGAGTTTATTAAGGTCATGAGTTTGTTTTTTTTCCTCCTTTTTCGTGGGGTACAAGTGTACTGCATTAAAAATGAGGCCTGGTTCGATAAGGTTTGCTCACTTAGAGGAGAGTACCGTAATTCCCGGCCTACAGAGCGCACCTGGTTATAAGCCTCACCCAGTACATTCGTAAAGTAAATACCATTTGGTACATACATAGCCCGCAGCCGTGTAAAAGCTGCAAGTGCCCACATTGAAACACGAGATATTTACAAAGAAATACGGTACACAGAGAGTTTAACGCTAGCACGGCGCTAACGGGGCCGATTGACAAAAAAGACATACTGGTAAAAATCACTGAGACACGGCAGTAACACCCTAGCGCAGCGTTAACGGGGCCGGACCGGTAAAAGTCACTTCCTCGGGACATTTATTCCACCTATCTCATTCTTACCTTTTCCGCTTGAGTGCCCCCCTTGCGGCCGTTAGAAAAAATGCACAAATTAGCCGCATCACCGCCTAAACCGCAGGGTTGAAAGCGTGTGGAAAAAGTCGCGGCTTATAGGCCGGAAATTACAGTACCTAACTACTACAGGTATCGCTACGCCACTGAAATCTGCATCGGATAAATAAAAAATTATAATACAAACCTGTTCAAATGCTCTTTTTTGTGATATTAAAAAATTAGACCAAGATAAATCATTAAAAAAAATTCCATCAATTTTTGACCTTTTAATTTGTACGACTCAAGTTTCCCTTTTTTTTTTATTATTTTTTTGAGAGGGGAAGTCAAATTAAATGACTGAAATAATCTTGTGCACACCCTCCTGAGAACTTGGGTATGTGGCTTGTTCAAAATTACCCACGTAAACAGTCACATTCAAACTGATGTTGGTTGGGAGCCAGCGCAGAGCTGCTGCCATTGACACCGCTGGTCAATTATTCAAAATCCTCACTGATCCTGTTGTTTCAGCATCGCCGAAGCCAAAGCTGCGCATTCATAAAAAGACGGCATCTTAAATAAAGGTGACAGACTAATTTCATTCAAATCAGTCATCTGTCGCCTCAAGCGAGAAACGTGATTTGCGACGAGTCCACGTCGTGCTCACGGAGCAGTAAATTCGACAAATCGACTTGTCAAGTACAAGCTCTTAATAAGCGCGATAGAAAATGGATGGATGGAAGAATCTCGAGCTGGCCCCTACTTTGTCAACGCATCAATCGACCTTTGGAGGTTGTACGAGCGATGTGGCGACAACACAAGTTGATGAGAACTCAGCATTGGCACCAGCGCAAAGAGCCAAAAAAAAAAAAAAAAAATCCACAAAGCTTGACCCGGACACCCTCCGGCTTTTTCCCAGGTTCGCTTCCCGTCGCACTTCAGCTCGGACCTGAAGGACATGTTGCGGAACCTGCTGCAGGTGGACCTCACCAAGCGTTTCGGCAACCTCCGCAACGGCGTCAACGACATCAAGGGCCACAAGTGGTTCGCCACCACCGACTGGATTGCCATCTACCAGAGAAAGGTGAGCCTTGCCGCAAAGCAAAGCAAATTTTGAAAACAAAGAGATAAAACATTTATAATGGCATAAAAACAATTAATAATGACAAAATATTTTTTTAAAAAAAGACAATTAAAATCGCATACACTGCAAGTAATATGATCAAAAAGTGGATATATTGTAAAAAGCATGAGGGAAAAAAAAAGAAGTTTTCAACCTGGATTTAAAAACATTCACACTTGGGGCTGACCTCAGTAGGTCAAAGTATTAAGTTACTCTACTTATCGAGAATTTTCTGATATCTGTCCTCGAGTATTTCTTGTTCTCACAGCTTTTTTTATTTGTACTCCCTATTTACTTGTTTTTTCCAGAAAAGATCTGTACTCTCTACCACCTTTCACTTTTCCGTACCGTACTAAAATAAAATATAATAAAAAATAATGAAAATTTGTTTAAGTGGTTGCACTCTTTTACTCGTGCGTTCCAGGTGGAGGCGCCCTTCATCCCCAAGTGCAGAGGCCCGGGCGACACCAGCAACTTTGACGACTACGACGAGGAGGAGATCCGGGTGTCCATCACGGAGAAGTGTGCCAAGGAGTTCGCCGAGTTCTAGGTTCCGAGTCGGGGTTCTGGTTCTTGGGCGGTGGGGGTTTGGGGGAGCGTGTATCCGGCGGTCTGCTTATTCATAATTTTTTTTATTTTATTTTTTCCAGTTTCTCACCTCCAGACGGGAGAGGCGGATCAAGCAGCGAGGAAAGAGCCAACAGAACCAACAGTGTTGCCTTTTTCTCATTCTTAATCCCAACTATTACCCGTTCGTCCCCTAAATTTGTATCAGCACACGGTGTCGTCGGGCGTTGTCAAGGTACCCAGTCTGCTTTTTTATTTTCTCTGCCCCTCCCCCCCCCCCCCCAACCCTCTCTATTGTTCTTTGAGCAGCAACTTGATTGTGTCGTTAGCCTGCCCACCACCCTCTAAAGTCAACCGAGCAATACTGAGTCCAACATCTTGTCTATCGCGATGCTAACCGGTTGGAACACTGTCGGACAAAAGCCTCCGCGTCGAGCTTTAGAGTTGAAAGCGATTTATCGCCGTCTACGCATTTTTTGTTTGCGTCTCACATCTGTCTTCATTGCAGCTTTATTATTATTATTACCCTACTGGTGATTTTTGTCTCTTTTTTTTTTCTTTGTGTTTACTTTGTGTTTAGCAGTCATAGTAAACACTTTGATTATTATTTGAATTCTTTATAATACTAGTATATATGTACACTAGTATATACATGTACTAATAGTAGTATATGTTTATAATTGATTATATACAGTGGCCATATAAAATCTACACACCCCTGTTGAACAGCTAAACGTCATTTGGGGTTATTCTAAGATGAGTTTGAATGTGATTGTTTTTCTGACTAAAGCCACAATCCCAGGAGCAGGGGTGTGAAGACTTTTTATATCCACTGTATATAGAGAGAGGCACTCAAAATGATTCAACCCCCAATTATAAATGCAATTTTCAAATTCATAATAGGTGAAATGAAGCAAAATAATATAAAAAAATTACATTGATCGTCCTGTAAAGTTTTCGTGCGTTCGCAAACGGACTTCACCACCGGCAGCACGGTGAAATATCGGTTAGCTCCGAGGTCCGGGGTTCGAACCCCCGGCTTTCGCGGGGTTTCCTCCGGTTACTCCGGCTTCTTCCCACATTCCAAAAAAACGTGTGCGCCAGGTTCATTGAAGACTGGAAATTGCGCATAGGTGTGAATGGTTTTCGGTTTCGTATCCGCCCTACGATTGGCCGGCAGGCGACCAGGCCGACGTGTGGCGCCGCTCGGTGGACGAACTTAACAGCCGGGCTTTGCTTTGAATGCTTTTGACTGCGACGGTGACGCGACGGGAGAACAACTTGTCCGTCATAGCCGTGCAGTTGGCAAACCCGACAGCATTGCAAGCTTTTCTGTATGGATTGAAGAGACAAAAGAGTAGCAAACAAGTTTGAGCGAATTGTGCCTGTGCGTTATTGTATTTTTTTTTTGTGTGTGTGTTTTGTGCGCGGAAAGGCCCCGAAACTGTTGGCAATGTACAAACATTTGTCCCGTTGAGCGCGGCCCTCAGAGGACTTGACAACAGCTAAAATGTTTTATTTTTTTTTTGTGCTCGCTATTGGTGTCCAATCTTTCTTGAAAATTTGGATGCATGACAATCGCAGACCAATGCTGAGCCCTGGTTTGTGGACTCGGTGCATTCGTGAAGGTTGTACGCTTCCCGTCCTCCCTTTCACACACACTCCGTTTGAGGTCTGAGGTGCTAGACTTGTGCTTTTACGCGTGTGTGTGTGTGTGTGTGTGTCTGCCTTGCTTTTGACTCGCGCGCCCACCCCCACCCCCTCCCCCATGACATGTTATTTTTCTTTTTCCTTAACGAATGTGACTGATTTCAGTGCGGGCCGAGGCCTCGCAATGTAATAAGAGATCAAACGCTGGATGAATTTTATTTTTGAATGTTCTCGACTTGTCTGATGGTTTCAACTGCTGTTTTGGATTTTTTTTTTTTTTTTTTTTTTTTTTTTTTTTTGGGAGGGGGGTGTTTTTGAGCGTTACTCTTCCTCCCCCGCCCCGCCCACCAACCCACCACCGTTTGAAATAGTAAAGCTACCGCAGCTAGCTTACTTACACGTCCAATACGTGATTATTATTTTTCATAACGGCCTTTTCCACGAGTCCCAAGTTTCTCATGAAGCCCAGCGGGGACGTTGAGCCAAATCACATATTGTGGAGCCTCCAAAGTCCAAAGAAACACCAAATTGTTCTCGTTTCAAAACACGAAATCAGACGGAAGATTTGTTCCGCCATCAAATTTTCACTGTCGAAAAAAACCTGATGGAATTTCATTCCTGTACAATAAAAACAAAAATAAAATGACGCATTCTTTCCTGATGTGCAATAGATTTGTTGCCAGGATTCTTCTCTAGTCATTAACCATCAAGCTTTCATCAAAAATGGATTTAATTTAATTTTTGTATGTACTTAATTGTACTGTCGTTAGCCTAGTAGCGTACTCGCCTAATTAATTTTTAAAGCTTTTTGGACAATGAGGAAAAATACAACGACAAATTCCACAAACTGGTCTGTTTGCCTCAAGAATCTACGCAAGCTTAAAGATAAAAATGTTTGTTGCAAATGTATTGATATTGTGAGGATTTAAAACTGCTGTTCGGCTCACAATATTGTGCCGAGTAGGCGCAATGAGTTTGTTTTCCGACTTGAGGGTCGTCATGACGCTTTTCCTTGCCGTGGGGTGTGGGTGGGGGGGGGTCGTGGGGGGGCTCTTTTGGATGCTGGACTTTGGGGGCGTCCACTCGTGAAGACACTACGGCCTTGAATAGAGCACATGTAACACAGTTCTGTTAAGACTTCAAAGGCAGCGATCCATCTTCTGGGACGATCCTTTCGTATTGTTGCGTCCCACATGCCTCTGGTTATTTAGCTTATTATTATTATTATTATATCAGATAAACACTAAAGAATAAGTGAACATAATAGTTTTTCTCTTGTTGTTTGCCTTTGAATTAACATCAATTTCCCATGTTCCGACATAACACTTTTTACATCTGAGATGTTTAGGTTCATATTTTCTAATTGTATTTTCAGAAAAATAATCTAAAGATTAAAAAAAAAATGGTGAAACTAGAACATCTTGTTTTTTTTTGTTTTTTTTCTCATGACCTGGGTACAGTGATTGTGTAGTCTAACGTACCTTTTTCGGGGGGGAGGTCAAAGGGGACAATACTGTATATTATTACGCCTTTACAGTCTTAACTATCTTACCTTCTGGAGAACTTGACAGATACCCATAGAACACAATATGGTAACAAATAAATATATATATATATATATATCTATAAATATTTTGCAAAATGCATCATTCCAATAAAGTTTTACTTGTTAAGACGAATCTGTCTGCCTTCTTTGTACGTTTCAAGCCGATCGCCGTTTGAAGCCTTCTGTTGATGCGACTCCGAGCAAAAAAAGACTTTGGATTGTAGCGTACGTGCGACTCTTTAAAATCATCCAAAAGAATTCGGACGGGGAACGAGAAGCTTGAAATTAATTTCAGTCAAGATCAACCTCAAAATGCAGTACGCATTTACAGGTAAGTTTACACTAATTTAATATATTGAAATAGTGATTTAAACTTGTGTTCCTCATAGTGTATTCCATGAGATGGAGGGGAAATTCAAAATATGCATGTTATGGTCTGTTTTAGTACATATATATGTATGTTGTATGATATGCTCGATCGTAGACATGCCTTGGTTTAGGGTGTCGTGCAAAAAAAGCAATTTTAGGACCCTTTAGCCCTCTCCTAAATTTAGTTTTTTTTTTCAATCCAACATGAGGCGTTTTTGATAGAAATATGCCTTGTTTTTTTTGGGGGGGGGGGGGGCAAGAACCTATAACCCGCAGCAAACAAGGCCCCACTAAATATTCTTCATCTGAATATGGCATGCCAGGAAAAATGTTGCCCGCTGAAGAATCCCTGAAACCAATGTACTGCCATTTTTTTTTTGTTATTTTGTCTTGTTGGTTTCACATTTCTGTCGGCCCAATCGACCTTTCCGATGGCAATCCTAAGCTCCGCCCCCTTGGCCATGTCCCACAAGCTTCCAAAATGGCGATTGACCATAACATGTTTGAAGGCGATTCTCTTTCGCATATTCCAGATAATATTGGGGTATGTTTTTTTTTTTTTTTGTCAAATGCATCAGACTTGTCCGAGAGAGTTCTACACAAAGGTTTCAACTATTTCACGCAAGTGTATGTACACGGAATTAAGATTTTGGACGGAGCAGGACGCAATGTCAGAGTTACAGCGAAATGTTGCCGATCGATGTAAGAAAGTTTGACGCCTCACAAACTTCTTATTGAAATCCTAACAGGATAAAATAGTGGAATCGTACTGCGCATGCAAAGCAGGGTGAGTACTTTTTACTAGGAAAGATCACGAGTAATATGATTGGAGTCTTTATAAGTGAGTGGGTGTATTCATTTGACTTTGCTCAAAATGGAACCCATGGCTTTGTCTTAAAGGTCCGATGTGATACAAATAGGCATTTCTCTTGCATGACATGGCGCATTTATGTATCATTAACCCGACTCTTCGGCATAAATCATGACACACTCCATTCAGCAGGTCAGTGATACACTAACAAATTGAAAGTTGTTCTCCGGCAATTTATAAACCACTGATAATTCAATCAAACTCAGAGAAGATACTTCTCCCTCACTTACCTTCATGTTTGTTGAGATTGTTCACATTTAGTTGTACATGCGGTCTTCCGCAAGCCTTAATCCATCGTAGACACTTCATCAACTGTGTTTTAGGCTTTGGAAAATGAATCAAGCGGGCCCCTTGTAAGCTAGCAGGATATCTTTCATCAGAATTGCACATTCGCCAATCGCATCTGAGATTTATTTTCTTCGTAACATGAACTTTTCCAAGCGCACGCTACTAGACAACTAGCATTGCCTGTGGGACAATACGGCGGGGGGGGGGGGGGCGTGTCAAACCAGGGGTGAAGACAACCCGGGTATCTGATTGGCCATTATTGTACGAGTGATTGACAGGTCGGAAAGGTCCATTGACCGTCCTACTACCAGAGACAAATTCCTTGTTATTGACATACATGGCAAAATGAATAAATTCGGTATTTTTGCTGTATTCTACCTCATTTGCCACGAGGGGATGAATGAAGGTACATTAATATGATTGCTGTGCCTGCCTTCTTTTGCATAATGTGAGTAACTGCTTGTAATCTAGTCCTACACTAACTTCTAGTTTTTCAACAGCGCGTTTGGATTATTATTTTTAAAGTTTTTTTTTTTTATCGCTTGCTCTTGGTTGATGCTAACTTCCGAAAGGCAGCGTTAGCGTGCCGCGAATCTCACGGTGGGGTAACAGTCAAGGTAACGCGTTAAACCCGGAAGCGGAGCTTTTGCGCGTCGTATCATGATTAGAGTCGCTTCATTGCGAATTCCTCTTCGTGGCTTTTATTTTGGCACAGCGTGTGCAGGAAGCGCGTTTACGATCACCTAGTATCAACGAAATGTATTAAAAGACCCCCCCCCCCTCCAAAAAAAAAAAAAACTAAACGCCGATAAGTGAGAATTGAAGACGCCAGGACGTTGTTGTGCCGTTTTGTCGTCGAGCGTCACGTCTTACTCGAGCCACGTTTCATCTTGACGAGACGATACGAACGCGAATCTTGAGCGCAAGAAAGCGCGAAGGAGCGCGAGAGTGCGAAACGGCGACAGACGCGGCTCGCGCGTCAAAGCCGGAAGTTGGCCGCGTTTCATTTCACATTTGAGTCGCTCCAAGCGAAGAGCGACCCTCCGGACTTTTATTTTTTGACGCGACGCGCCGGAAATACGGAATTGGGTTCAACCTCAGCCTTTGGAAGGAGGTGAGCGTGCGGGGTGAAAAAGTGTCAACATTCGCCGCGAATGTAACATTGACGGCCGTCTTCTCCGCGACCGAAGACACCATATTTGTCCTCACGAGGTAACAAACGACCGTCGGTTCCAACCGCGCCGTCGCGGCGTTGCCGTCGACGCGTCGGCGTGTGTGCGCGCGCGGGCCGCGGAAACTTTTGCTCGGCAACTCGGCCGGTCCACCTTAAAGCGCACGAGCCGGGCAGCGTCTTCGGAGCCAGCGATAACCCGGAAGTGGACCGCATGGGATTTTTCACAATAGCGGGCAGTATAATGAAAAGTCACAGTTGTGGATTTTCTTTTGACCCAACGCGCCGGAACTATGTTTGTGTATTCACTCGCGATTGCTAAGCAAAGGACGGGGGTTGGTGGGGGGGGGGGGGGACATTACCCGGCTAACGTTGTCGCCCGTTTCCGAGCGTTATTTTATTGAAGACATGTTTTAGCCCGAGGTGATTACGACCCTCCCGCGCTCTATTTTTATTTCGGACTTCGGAAACGCGCTCTCACTTTTGTCGGGCCGCGCGTCGCCGTGTGCTCCACCTTAAGCGAGGAAGGGAGGGCGAAAGTTTTGGGTCGCGACTCGGCCGGTCCACCTTAAGCGCACGAGCCAGACGCAGGCGAGCGGACGGCCGAAAGGGGTTCCGCTTCTCCGCCGCTGCAACTAACGCACCGGAGAGGGAAGACCCCCCCCCCCACTCTCGCTCTCTCTCCGCCTCCCCACACTCCCTCCCCCCCCCCCCTAAAAAAAAATAATAACACACAAAAAAAAGAAGGAGGAAAATGTCCGACGCAAAGTACCGCGAGTGGATCCTGGACACTATCGACTCGCTGCGGTCGCGGAAAGCCCGGCCGGACTTGGAGCGAATCTGCCGAATGGTCCGGCGACGACACGGCTGCGAGCCCGACCAAACGTGCGGCGAGCTGGAGAAGCTCATACGCGAGCAGACGGTGCTCAAAGTCAACTACAAGGGCTCCATTTCGTACCGGAACGCCGCCAAGGTTCAGCGGAGGTGCCGCAAGAAGGACGACGCGGCGACGGCGGCGTCTTGTGTCGCGGCGGCGACGTCAGCGGCGGCGGCGGCGGCGGCCGTCAACGACGCCAGTCACTCGGACTTGAGCAACGGGGACAGCGCGCTCGGCCCCGCGGACCCGGACGACGACGACGATGAGGTTAGTCACGTTTCTCTCTCTTTTTTTTTTTTCATTTTCATTTTATTTTTTTTTTTGACAATGAAGTATTTCATATACAGGTGGGGGTGCGAAACCTCGCTCGGCGTCTTTTTTTTTTTTTTTTCATTTTTTATACATCTATTTTTTGTAATGTTTTAATGCAGTATCCCAAAGCGTCTTTAATGTCTTGAGCGGGGAGTGGTTTGCAAGTGTACCCAGAAAAGGAATGCCGCAAACGGGGAGCGGCGGTTGAGCGCTACCGCGGAGGAGGAGGGGGAGGAGGGATGAAGAAGAAGAAGGTGCGCGTGCGAGCAAAGTAACCTCCATTTTTGCCCACTTCAAAGCCACCCGAGCACACCCGCGAGTGGTTCGAATCCTCCCCGTTCGACGGCAAGCGAGGCTCGTGAGCTCCGAACGTGCCGAAAAGTCCGCGGAGCATTTTTACTGCGGGGCGTCTATCAAGTTCGCCGTCGGCACGCACGTCGAACCCGGAAGCGGCCTTTCAAAAGTCAACAACGCGCCTACTCGTTTATGCGAGCTGAGTTTTGTTTTGACATAACGAGTCGGAAATACGCTTTTGGGTTCATGGAAGTTATCAGCCACGGACTCGGCGGTTAAAAAAAAAAAAAAGTGAAAAATACAGTAGACGCGAGGACGTTTGTTTCTTTTTTTTTTTTTTAGCTTCATGCGTTTTTGAAGGCAGATTTTTTTCCATAAGATTACAAACCTCCCCCCGTTCACTTTATTTGAAATCCCCTTACACCGTTTGATCGTGTAGAGAATCTGTAAATTGTGCCGTGGTCGTGTCTTGCGTCACTTTTTTTTTTTTTTTTACCGAGGGACGCGTGACCGGGCGACGCGTGAAGTCGAGCCACTGCGTCCATTATCGGACACGCTGCGAAATCCCGTTTGCGGCAGCCGACTTGCTTGCGCTATTAAAAATGAATTTTTGTTATGTTTTTGCGGCGACATTTCGATATGAAAAGTCCGCCCTGGGTGGTAATCGGAACGCCGAGCACCGCGAGCTCGCTCGGCTGCATGAACGCAGCTGCCTTTCCGTCTGATGTGGGTTAAGCCGCGATCACGTCGAGTTTAAAAAAAAAAAAAAAAAAAAAGCACGACGCAAAACACGTGCTGTGGATCAACCCGATGTGACAACGTGACGTGTCCGATAACGGACTTGTCCAAAGTCAAAGTAGCGCTGCTTGCGAGTCGCTTTGAAGTCGTTTTCTCATTTGTTTTTTTTTTTTTTTTTTTTGCGCACCCCTCCCCTTCAAAAAATGGAAAAAGAAAAACCCACTCCCTCGCCCGCACCACGCACGCACAATGGCGAGACGTTCAAACTGCGTGCGCACTTGGAAGGAGAACAACGAAAAAGCACCTCCCATCGGCCCTTCTTCGGTTCTCTTTCGCAGTGGACGCAACCGGCGACCCGGACTCTTTATTTTTGTGACGTCACATGATTCCGCGTCGCTCTTTCATTTATTTTTTCATTCTTCTGCGTTTTCTCTTTTTTTTTGTTGTTTTTGAAAGGGGGTGTGGTGAAAGTTGTGTGAAATGCGGCGAGGAGGGGGAGGGGGAGGGGGAGGGAGGGTTGCGCGCTCCGCGACACGCAGCAGCTCGGCTCTCGCTCACGAACCGCCCCGCTGAAAACTGGATCTGGTTTTCGGGTTTTCTTTTGTTTTTGTTTTTCTCTCACCGTCCTTCGAACTTGCGTCCTGCTCTGCGGATCAGTTCGAACTGCCGACAATGTGCCCGAGCACAACACTGTCCACAAGCGTCTTGGTTTGAAAACCGGTTAGAACTAGCAAGCTTTTCTTTTTTTAAGGAGGTGCACAATTCGGGGAAGTACCGAATGTTTTGGAGACAGGAAGTGGTAGAGACTAAAGGAATAAACAAAAATGTATATAATATGGGGCGGGCCAGCAGGAAAGCATTGGCCTCACAGTTCTGAGGTCCCAGGTTCGATCCCGGACCCGCTTGTGTTTGCATGTTCTCCCCGTGCATGGGTGGGTGTTCTTCGAGTGGGCACTTCAGTTTCCTCCCTCATCCCAAAAATATGAAACCTTAATTGGACACTCTAAATCGTGAGGATAAGCGGCAAAGAAAATGCAGGGGTCCCCCTTCAGTGCACATGCTCAAAGCTACTCGTTTAACAACAGAAACGGGGGAGACTCGAGTCAAATGACTTGACTCAAGTCACTTTTATGACTTCCATCCATTTTCTTCACCGCTTATCCTCATGAGGGCCGCGGGGAGTGCTGGAGCCTATCCCAGCTGTCAACGAGCAGGAGGCGGGCTACGCCCTGAACTGGTCGGCAGCCAATCGCAGGGCACATCGAGACAAACAGCTGCACTCACAATCGCACCTCAGGGCCATTTCGAGTGTCCAATTAATGTTGCGTGTTTTTGTGATGTCGGAGGAAACCCACACAGACACGGGGAGAACATGCAAACGCCACAGAGGCGGGGCCGGGACGCAAACCCGGGTCCTCAGAACTGTGACGCCAACGCTTGACCAGCTGAAGCCACCGTGCCGCCTCGCTTTTATGACTTGCTCACCAAATACTTCAGAACGAGTCGACTTTATAGGCAAGAGCGACTTGACGAGTCTGCATTGTTGTTCCCTTGAGCAACGAGGGAAGAAGCGCTAAACATAATAATTTGCATTCAAGGGTTATGTTGCCGACCGAGTCTGCAAAACGAGGCGACAAGTTGTTTAAATACACAACAACAATGACGTTAAACTTGATCGGTCGCTACAAAACTCGAAGACAAGTCCCGTAATGTGCGGCCTACAAGCCGCGACTTTTTTCGCACGCTTTCAACCCTGCGGTTTATGCGGTGATGCGGCTAATTTGTGCATTTTTTTCTAACGGCCGCAAGGGGGCACGCGAGCGGAAAAGGTAAGAGTGAGACCGGTGGAATATATGTGCCGAGGAAGTGACTTTTACCGGCCATGTTAGTGCTGCGCTGGCGTTAGCACTGTGCTAGCGTGTTGCTGCTGTGTTACTGACGTGTCTCAGTGATCTTTTCCCCAATAATGTTTTATTTTATTTTTTTTTAACCGGCCCAGTCAGCGCTGCGCTAGCGTTAGCGCCGCGCCAGCATTAAACACTTTCTGTGTACCGTCCGTCTTTATAAATATCTCGTGTTTCAATGTGGGCACTTTTATGACTGTACCTTTTCACGATTTGGCGATCGCGCGACCTTCAGCTTCACAAAAGCGAACGCCCGGTGTCGCATCACCTCCACAAACTCATTTTCAAAGATGAGCGATGCGGGCGGCCCTGAGCTGACGGAACCGTAACGGGAACGTGCGCGCGACGACCTCGTGTGGCCGCTTTGGGTCTGCGGCAAAGCGAAAAACATTTTAAAAATCCAGACTTTTCATTTCTAGGCAATCATATCTGGCTGAAAATCAAATATGTAACCAGATAACGAGCCGACAAATATTTTGTGAAGAATTTTTTTTCCGCTGACGTCGTTTTTCAGTCCTGACCTTTGTGATAAATGACGGCGTTAAAAAGGTCCGTTGGACTCTTCCAGGCCGACACCTCCATGGCGATGGACACAGACAGCAACGTGGACGAGGAGGGGGGCGACGAGAGCCGCGACGGACCCTCCCCCTCCCTCGCGTGCCCGGCGCCGGCGGCCGTACTGCGAGCGGCGTCCGCCCCCTGCTCGCCCTCTCACGCGCGGCCCGGGCCCGGTCCCAACCCCGGCCCCGGTCTAGACTCTGCCCCCTCCTTCCGTGTGGCCTCCGCCAGGCCCAGCTCCCTGCCCCCCTCCAGCCCCAGGACCCTCGCACTCGCACATGACTGGGCCAACGCGGTCAACGGGGTCAACGGTTGCCCGGTGGAGCGCCGGGACCAAGGAATGCACATAGACAAAGGTAAGGCAACGCAACATCACCTCAACATAGTCGTGAAATCATAAAACAGAATTCGACTGTTTTTGTCAATATGGATGATTTGAACGCCGCTGTGCCCACGTTGGCCACCCGGGGCAGCACAAGACAGACAGACGCTCCTCATTTGGAGGGGACTACGAATCCCACTTGAATTCTGGGACTTGTCGTCACTCCTCTCGGCTCAACAGTACGCCATTCCATGTAGAGGATAAACAATATATGATCACCGTTATATTGTTTATGTACATGCGGTTTCTGGACTGTTTGTGTTGCATCTTTCGCTTAACGGGTTTGAGCGCCGCAATGTAGATGCTAATTAGCATTAGCATTACACGACTTGGGCTTTTCTTTCGGGAGTTGTTTGGTTGCTTTAAATACACAATGTGTCTAAATTATTGCTTGGTTTCATTTTTGTGGCATTTCAACAGCTTGAAGGCTCTTTTTGACGAATTGGTCACCGTTTTCCAAAGTGAGCTGCGTTCACTGCCACGGCGCAAGTCCGTATCCCAAGTCAAAGGGAGGAAAAAATGGCTCCGACGACTGCTCGTATCTCAAGGCACCAGCGTGTGCGGACAAAATGGAGGCGCGCTTGCCGATCTGTGACTTACGGCCGCCTCTGTTTTTCTTTTTAGCGTGTCTCGCGAGCGTCCACCCCGCGTCCGTCTGCCCGAGCGCTCCCAAGGACAACGTGAAGGAGGAGGACAACAAGATGGAGGACAGCAGCCCCCTCTCGGACCAGCTCGTACCGGACTACGCCGTGCAACTGGTGAGGCGCGCGCCTCCCGTTCCTGTTGTTCATTTCCTGTTTCCTGCTCGTCCCGACTGGTCTGTGTTCGCGTTTGATTTCTTCCAGGAGAGGAGCGGCGGCGGCGGCGACGCATCCGAGGTTCGAGCGCAGACCCTGTCATCGTCAGACGATTGTGAGTTTCGCAAAAGTTAATCAAAGTCACTAGCGAACGTCGGACTGATGAGAAATGCTGCTAGCGAGCCGAAATTACTCGATAGAAGGACCCAACGTGGGAAAATACGTAGCAGCCCGTCATCGGCACTCCGTCCATCCATCCATTATCTTAGCCGCTTATCCTCACAAGGGTCCGGGGAAAGATGGAGCCTATCCCAGCTAGCTTCAGGCGCCGTTCAGTCGCAGATATCGACACCGTCACTTAGTGGGAATCGATCCCTCGCTGCCCGCACCAAAAGCAGGCGCGTGTATCACTACACCATCAGTGACTTATCATAGGGACTCGATTTTTTTTTTTTTTTTTTTCTTTATTTCCCCTTCATTTATCCATTTAAGGCAATTGGGAACAGATTCTCATTTGCAAGTACAGAAATAAAAACAATGTACAAATACATAAATATCATACGGTTATATAATACATTACATTAGGTTGTGTAACAGCACTTTTAGTTTAAATTTACATTTAAAATTACATTTTCCAATTTAATGGCGAAAGTTTGTGCCAGTTGAGGGATCGTTGAATGATGAAATGCCCAAAAATGAGATCCCTCAATTCAGGAAAAAATGTGACAATTTAATATGTTACAGGAGAATCATGTCAATCATGAGAAGCTTTGGGAGACGCATAAAAATATCTGCGCACATACGTCGTACTTACCTGTACGTGTGAGTTTCAAGAAAATATTCGCTTGTCCCAAACACACCAGACATTTTGTCCTTTGATGGACACCATATTGAGCCGATTCAGGAACTCATCAGTCATTGAAATCCATCCGTTCACTGCCACCGACGGATATATTCGTCAAGTATGTTTTTTCAGCGGGGGGGGGGGGGGGGGCGCAAAACAGGGTCCCACCCCGCTTACCTTTCAGGTTTATAAAGCACTGCGACGGCTCACGGATCCCTGCGAATGGCCGACCCAGGTCTATCGTTTTGGATTTGAGATCAGCACAGATTTCGAGGTGAAGATCAAGATTAGGTTGGGAATCTCGTCTCGTCGTGTTATGAGGGAGATCTTGAACTTTGAAAGTTTCGGCACCTCACGCTCAATAAGACAAGTTTACATGTATAGTACAAAACAAGTATGTGACACGTTAGGTCCCAGGTGTCAAATTCAAGGCCCGGGGGCCAGATCTGGCCCACCACATGGATTATACGTGGGCCGCAAAGGCAAATCATGTATGTCAACTTCCGCGATTCTTGTTGAAATCCGTCCTGAAATTTCAAATTGTCACATCATAAATGCTGACGTTGAGGTATTGCAAGTTTTTTTTATGTTACCAAATATCAACCATATTTGAAAAACCCGTTACCCTTGATTTCTGATTCCAAAAGTAACTCATGAATTTCACGTGTCAATATGTCATGTCATTATCCAAGCCGCTTATCCTCACAAGGGTTGGACAATTTAGTCGTCAGTGAACCTCACGCGTGTTTGGAGAAGAAGAAAAAAAAAAGTATTTTATCAACAGGTACGTCAAAGGAGAACGCGGACACGCCGGCCTCCTTCGCCCAAGTCGAGAGCGTTCACGTCAACGGCGACGATAAAAACCGCCAAGTGTGAGTGTCAACTCTCGGCTGTAACCTTTTTTTTTTTTTTTTTTTTCAAAACTCCCCCCCCCCCCCCAAAAAAAAAAAAAATGTGAAAAATGACATCTTTGTCTTTGCGGCGGAAGCTCGGTGAAGAAGGAGAAGATGAGTCCGAACTTGCTGCAGTGGACCGTGGCCGACGTGGCCGGTTACTTCGCCGACGCCGGCTTTCCGGAGCAGGCGCTGGCGTTTCGGACGCAGGTGGGCGCTCGTACCGTTGCCGTATTTTCATCGTTAGATTTCTTCACGTATGTTTGCTTTCGGTCGTTGGTCTCGCCCACTTGAGAGTTTAGTCTAAAACTGACAAAGAAAAAAATATATATTTTTTTTAAATATTTAAGCACAAAATTACTCCACCAAATCACCTCACAAAAGTCCGCTCGTTTCATTCAAATTTAATTTAAAACATTAAAAGACATGCCAATGGAAATTATTAAATTGGAAATAAGTGGAAGAGTATTTAAATAGTATTGAAATGTTCCTAATAGTATGTATTTCAATATTATATAATAATATATTATTTTTGAAAGTAAAATATATATTTTTTAATAATGCACATCATTTAATTGCTTTTCAAAACAATCATATTTTCACTATATAAGAGTCAATTATTTTGGAATAATAAAACTAAATTCTTCATTATTTAACATGGACTTGTTTTGGAAGTTAGACAATAGTAAATTATGTACATCAAAATATAAAATATATTTAGGATAATAGTCAAATATTATTGGAGAAAGGTACAAAAATATATTTAATTTTATTCAGTGTTTAATCTGGATTTCTTTTGGAAGTTAGACAATAGTAAATTATGTATATCTATATATAAAATCTATTTTAAGATAATAGTCAAATACTATTGGTAAAAAGTACAAAAATATATATTTAACTCTTTGAATTGCTTTGTAATAATCTCCAGTCTAATTTTTTGTATAATTAAAAAAACATGTTTTGTAATGATAAACAAAACATTTTATAATTGAAATATTTTCTGATATTTGAAATTATTTTGGAATAAAAATTAAATGTACTTACCCCAAACGAACCCTAAAGGACCAATCCCTGCGTGGCCAATTCAAGGTAGCTTACAATGGCCGCATTTTGTCATTTATCATAAGTCCATTTATGCTTAGCATCCCTAACGACGTGTCATTGTTTTGTTTTGTTTTTTTCTTCCTCTTTCTCAGGAGATCGACGGCAAGTCGCTTCTGCTCATGCAGCGCAGCGACGTGCTGACCGGCCTGTCCATCCGTTTGGGCCCGGCGCTCAAAATCTACGAGCGCCACGTCAAGGTTCTGCAGAGGAGCCACTTCCTGGAATGCGACGACCTCTGATGGATCGCAAAGACGATGGGGAAAATACACACACACACACACACACACACACACAAAAATATCCACCGGGATCCTGCCACACATCTTCATATATATTCGATGAATTGTATATATGAAGGAGAGGACCAGTGACAATGAAGAAACAAAACAATCATCCTACCTCTCATGATGAGCCTCATCTCTTCCCCCCCCCTGTGCAAAAGGAGCAGTGGCCCTTTAAGAAAAGCCACGCGTGCACTTCCTGTGGATGGACTTCCCTAGCGTGACTCTTTTTTTTTTTTTTTTTTTTTTGTTTTCCCTCCCACCAAAGTCGACGCAGGTAAAACAAAAGACACGCGCATCCCGTAGCTGCTGACACGTGACGTCTCGTGAATTTACCTCACTCGTTTTGTCTGCGTTGCGAGCGCGCTTGATGAGAAACAAGACAAAAGGGGGCGACGTCGAGATTTTCGGGCCAAGGCGGTGGACCAGATGCAGAGTTTTCTGTATTGCGCCTCAGCCGCTTCGTCTTGGTCGTGATACGTGTCGGACGTTTGAAGCGTAGAACATTCCATTGGGTGTGATAGTTTTTGTTTTTTGTTTTTTTGTTTTTGTTTTTTTTTTCAAATCAATCAGTACATGCTTCCGACGAGAGTCGCCAATAAAAGATCACGCCTCTGTTCAAACTATTTGTATCATTTTTTTAGTACAATCGTGTAAATTAACAATTGTGTTCTGTAAGCAGTGAGCAACTCTAAGCATCTGATTTTGGAGTTGTTGTTTTCTTCCTTCATCTCAAATCAACACTCTCCATTGGAATGAATAGAAATGGAGTTAATACGTTCCAGTCTTGCGGAAGGAAGTATTATTTTTAAAATAGAAAAATAGGCGGCACGGTGGATCAGCTGGTAAAGTGTTGGCCTCACAGTTCTCGGTCACAGGCTCGATCCCGGATTTGCCAGTGTGGAGTTTGCATGTTCTTCCCGTGCCTGCGTGGTTTTCCTCCGGGCACTCCGGTTTTCTCCCACATCCCAAAAACATGCAACATGAGTTGGACACACTAAATTGGTCCTCGCTGTGATTGTGAGTGCAGATGTTGTTTGTCTCCAAGTGCCGCGCTATTGGCTGGCAACCAGTTCAGGGTGTGCCCCCCCTCCTGCCCGTTGACAGCTGGGATGGGCTCCGGCACTCCCCGCGACCCTCGTGTGGATAAGCGGCAAAGAAAATAGATGGATGGATATTTTTAGTAAAATCGTGTAAAATGAGAGTTGTGTTCTGTAAGCAGTTAGCAACTGTAAGTATCTGAATTTAGTTTTGTTTTTTTTTTTTTTTCAAATCAATCAGTACATGCTTCCGACGAGAGTCGCCAATAAAAGATCACGCCTCTGTTCAAACTATTTGTATCATTTTTTTAGTACAATCGTGTAAATTAACAATTGTTTTCTGTAAGCAGTGAGCAACTCTAAGCATCTGATTTTGGAGTTGTTGTTTTCTTCCTTCATCTCAAATCAACACTCTCCATTGGAATGAATAGAAATGGAGTTAATACGTTCCAGTCTTGCGGAAGGAAGTATTATTTTTAAAATAGAAAAATAGGCGGCACGGTGGATCAGCTGGTAAAGTGTTGGCCTCACAGTTCTCGGTCACAGGCTCGATCCCGGATTTGCCAGTGTGGAGTTTGCATGTTCTTCCCGTGCCTGCGTGGTTTTCCTCCGGGCACTCCGGTTTTCTCCCACATCCCAAAAACATGCAACATGAGTTGGACACACTAAATTGGTCCTCGCTGTGATTGTGAGTGCAGATGTTGTTTGTCTCCAAGTGCCGCGCTATTGGCTGGCAACCAGTTCAGGGTGTGCCCCCCCTCCTGCCCGTTGACAGCTGGGATGGGCTCCGGCACTCCCCGCGACCCTCGTGTGGATAAGCGGCAAAGAAAATAGATGGATGGATATTTTTAGTAAAATCGTGTAAAATGAGAGTTGTGTTCTGTAAGCAGTTAGCAACTGTAAGTATCTGAATTTAGTTTTGTTTTTTTTTTTTTAAATCTCAAATCAACTCTCTCCATTGGAATGAATAGAAATTTATTTAATACGTTCCAGTCTCGCTGGATTATTTTTTTTAAAAGGGAAAATAATGCTGTTGATGATGGGTTAAAACAATTGGTCAACTACCAATGCATTGATGTTTAATCCTTGATGATGACTTTGCTAAACGGCTCATTTTCAAGCAGGAACGATGAGATTATGCGTATTTGCGGAAGGGGGTTGACATTTAACGAGAGAAAGCCCACCAAATTCCAGATCGTATCTCTGCAGAGGTACGTTTCTCTCGGATGTACTTCATGTACAAAAAGAAGAGGGATTTCATAACTGAGGAAGTAAACTTGTCCCATCTGTATAGTAATCAAAATATAACTGTATAGTAAATACATACGATCAGGGTTGAACCGATTATTTGACTTTACTACAATGCATCGACGTTTAATACTTGAACTCAACTATCACGCTCGTGGAGCAGCGCAAAAGTTTGACAAACAAAACTGCAGTCCTCATTCCGAGCTTAGCGGTTAGTGTCGCTAGCTTGGGCTGTTCCCATTGTCGCTCATCTTAAACGATTCAAACGGGAAGGACGGTGAGTGAAAAGCCCCAAAAAGGTTACGTCCAGTCAGGCAGAGGGAACCGTGGACGAACAACAACTTTATTCACCCCAAAACTCGGATCTATCTTTCAATACAATAAATAAACAAACTCAGAAACTGTGAAAGTAAACTAGCTGTGTTGGAGCCAGGCTACATCTCGGAAAACAAGATGAGACACGTCAAAAGAAACGTGCATTAAGCACAGCGGTGAGTAATTTTCTTAATCGTTGTTTTTTTCTTGCCAAGCCATCGTGTGAAACTGGTCTGGACCACAAAAAAAGGGTGGGGACTGTGGTCCTGTTATTTAAAAAAAAAAAAAAGTGATAATTAATCAACTATGATTACTTTTTTCTTAATCGCATCAGTCAAGTACAACCCCCCCCCAAAAAAAACAACAAAAACGCACAGTATATGTTCACTACGGAGCCCCTAAAGGGACATTGAAAAAAAAGTAACTAGTTTCTAATTGTAATGAGAAACTTATCTCATTGTAATGAGTAGGTTTCTCATAATGAGTAACTTACTCATTACAATGAGAAACCAATTAGATTATTTTTGGTTTTTCAAAGCATGTGTGCATGTATAAAAGACCCTTATTCAGGAAGCTACCGCTACCAGGTAAATAAGCTACAGCCCATAGGTAGCCGTTTTTTGACACTCATTGTAATGAGTAACCTAGGTTACTCATTACAATGAGAAAGTTACTCATTACAATGTGAAAGTTACTCATAACAATGTGAAAGTTACTCATTACAATGAGTAAGTTACTCATTATAATGAGAAACCAATTATTTTTTGTTTTTCTATGTCCGTTTAGGGGCTCCGTAGTTCAGCAGTGTCTACAAATAAATACAGAGAAGGGAGGCATTAAAAAATGTATTCATGTTGCTTGACACCATTTGGATCTTTGCGCCTGTGCCAAATACAGACTTTACTCCATGTTGTTGCGGCCGTTAGGGGGCGCCACAGCAAGTCACTGGCACGACTGGCTTGGCAACAGTTTTTACGCCAGATGCCATTCCCGGCGCAACCCACCCTTTTGGTTTTTTTTTGTTGTTTTTTTTTTTTAAGACAGACTTGGGACTGGCCAGAAATCGCACCCACGCCATCTACACCAGCAGCATGTACCACAACACCCATCATCAGTCCATGCATTTGATACATAACATGAAAAGAAAAGTAAGTAGTACATTCATTGTGCTTATCTGTATGTGGCGCATCACTGTTATGAACGTTAACACATGAGCCAGTCTAGTTTCACTCACACACACATTTTTGAAAATAAGCAGATAACAAAAGTTGTACTGGGCAGTGTAATTTTTAATTCAATAAATAAGGTAATTTAAAAACTCGCTTGTTTATAAAATGTCACCTTGAAAGCACTTCATGTTGCTGCTGGTCAAATGTGTCAAACGCTTAAAAAATATATATATATATTTTTTTTGCTGTAGGCGGTGAAACAGCAGCAGCAAATTGACGCGTAAATGCTTTCAAAACCAAGCAAAGTAGCGGAAAATAAAATAAAATAAAACGTTCTCCCTTAATATTAAGACTTTCAAGCCATCAAACGTCACGCGCTTCATCGAGTGGCACTCCACGGATCGCCGTGGAGATGTCAAAACAAATACAACCAAATTGCTCAAAATATGTAATAATAAACAGTCGGGGTATCCCATTTTTTATTTTTTTGTACGACCCTGCGAGGATTTGAACAGATGTGGCCCCTGATAGGAAAATGGAAAAAAAAAATAAATAAATGAGCGCCCCAGCCGAGGCGAAGTTCTAAAGCACATGTGTCAAACTCAAGGCCCGGGGGCCAGATCTGGCCCGCCACGTAATTTTACGCGGCCCGCAAAGGCAAATCATCTGGGTCGATTTCCATGATTCTTGCCCAAATCCGGACCAAAAATTAAAATTGCCATATCATAAACGATAACATTGAGATATTGCAAGTATCAAAAATAGTTCCCCCAAAAAATTCCAAAGCTAGTTCATAAGTTTAGTGTGAATATGACGAGGCGATTAAAGAATAATATGGTTTTAGTCATAACGGCCTTCTGGGGGAAACCGTAGCCACAATGTGGCCCCCCGGCAAAAATGAGTTTGACACCCCCTTGTTCTAAAGGATGAAGGGCAGGATGGGGGAGCGCAGGGTGGGATAGTCCTTGAACTCCTTCACGTAGCTGCGGTGTTTGCCCCGGGCCCACACGCTCATCTGCGCGAAGGCGGCCAGCGTGAAAAGAGCCACGGGGAGGCACTGCGTCATCACGCCAAAGCCCAGCCACGAGCCCACCTGCGGGCACACGCGCGCGCGTCAAGCCGGCCGTTGGAAGTGGCAGCGTAAACGCAGAATAAAAACTTGACCGCGCGCACGTGGTCATTCGCCTTCAACTTCCGGTCAGGGCAAAACATCGCTTTGGGTACGATTTCGCGTGAAAGTTAAGTTGACATCCTTTGCTCGCCTTGCAATTGTGCATTGTGGAACATAGTTTTGGAATACGTTAGGTTTAGCATTTTTTTTTGGGTGTCAATATGGTTAATTCTGGTGGCACAGTGGATCAGCTGGAAAGCGTTGGCCTCACAGTTCTGAGGTCCCGGGTTCGATCCCTAACCCCTAACCCGCCAGAGTGGAGTTTGCACGTTCTCCCCGTGCCTGCGTTTCCTCCGGGTACTCCGGTTTCCTCCCCAAAAAATTGACATTCTAAATTGCCCCAAGGTGTGATTGTGATTCCATGTGCCCTGCGATTGGCTGGCGACCAGTTCAGGGTGTCATCCCGCCTCCTGCCCGTTGACAGCAGGGAAAGGCTCCGGCACTCCCCGCGACCCTCGTGAGGATACCGTAATTTCCGGTCTATAAACCGTGACTTTTTTCCACACGCTTTCAACCCTGCGGTTTATGCGGTGATGCGGTGCTAGCATTAGCGCGGCGCTGGCGTTAGCTCACCTGGTGATAAGCCTCTGTACACAGAAAGAGTTTAACGCTAGCGCCGAGGCTTATCACCAGGTGCGCCCTGGAGGCCGGGAATTACGGTAAATATCAAGGCGAAATTGAATCAGATAACTTCGGGACTTCATTGTAAAACAAAAGAAAAAAAAAATTGTATTTCCTGCATTTATGCCTACCACCATTTTTAGTATGCGGTGTTAACTTATTTTCATAAGTAAAAAAAAAAAAAAGGATTGTGCATCACTTTGAGATTTTTTCCCCAAAACAATTTTGGCATTGCATATTTTTTTTCCCGGGTTTACCTCATACGTATAATTTGGACAGGACACCAGCCAGAAAATCCACGTGAATGGATTCTTCGTCGGGTATGGAAACTTCTTGACTTTTGAACCTGAGATGACAGGAAATCAAAATTTGCCCTCCCCTCACCCAAAAAAAAAAAAAGATAATAAATCCAATTTATGAATTACCTGGTTGCTTGAGGTTCCGAAGCGCCACGTGGATGGAAAGATTCCCGAGTTGGCAAAACTTAGTACAAAAAAATAAAATAAAAAATCCAAGCGTGAGCGCTTTGTTACATTTACAGCTTTGATTTTCACGTTAAACCTACCAAGAAAACGTAAAGTCCGACGTTCACTTGCTGCTGCCCGTAAACTTGGGGGACAAAAAAAAAAAATAAAAAAGTGAATTTATGAAAGCCCGATTATGAATGTATGAGTGGGAACGTCGGAGGGTGGCGCTTACGCGGCGGCGTGTAGAGCGGGTGGTTGATGTAGTACGCCATCCAAGCCGCGGCACTCCAGTAAAAGCCGCAATTCTGCAAGAATTGATCACATTTGCTCATTTCTATCTTCTGAGAAGAGAATTGAACTCGGAACCTTCGATGACAACAATTGAGGCGGAGCCATGCGGACCGCTATAACTTGTTGCTCTGCCAGTTGTTTTTTTTGCCCTATAATTAACTCATTTTTGAAAAATCAATTTATATTTGATTCAAAGCTTGTTTACTTGACATCCTAAGGATTTAATCTAAAGGACATATCAGTGTCGATTTGTTTTCTTCACGCTCAGAATTGCATTTTCATATTTCCAGAGCAGTGATTGATTTTCAACGTGCCACTGATGGTGTAGTGGCACACACGCCTGACTTTGGTGGGGGCAGCGTCGGACCGATTCCCGCTCAGTGATGGTGTCGATATCTGCCCTGCGACTGACTGGCGACCAGTTCAGGGTGTCGTCCGCCATTCACCCGAAGCGAGCTGAGATAGGCTCCGGCTTTCCTGGAACCCTTGTGAGGATAAGCGGCTAGGATAATGACATGATTGATTTCATTGCGGAATCACTTGTTTTGTTGGATTTAAACGGTTCTGGGTTCAAATCTCCCGCCGCCTCCCAGTCACCTTAAATATGTTCCGGAGAGGCATGGTCCCGTGCGAGATGCGGTGGACGAACAGGGTCTCCAAAATCCTCTTGATGTAATGGAGAGAGTGACAGATGCAAGCTGAGCTGCGGGGGGGGAAAAAGACATTTTCATATTTAAAATGTAATAATTCTCAGATAACAGAGGGGGGCGAAAGTAACCGTAAGATGACACGGACTGTACGACCCAGTTCTTGCTGGCGGTGAAGTCGTATTTTGGAGCGTAGATGAAGGGGAGGCGGAAGTAGAACATTAAATAGATGAGCAGCGGCCCTGCGCACTCTGCAAGGAACACCTAAGGCAAGCAAACAAAAAAAGGGAGACAGTCCGTCAAGGGTACCGTCCACAGAAGAAGGCCTCAAAGTCCTTTACGAGACATGTTGCCACAAACTTTGGGATATTGCGCTTGTGTCGCTCCTGCAAATAGAAGACCAGGCCGACTTCATTGGACCTGCTCCGGCCAGACCCGATATTCAAAGGGACTTCAAGGCTTCGTTTGCAGTTCCTGCTCGGGTTCTCCCCCACTAACCACGGTGGCACAGGCTGGTCACACCGCCCCCTCTACCTCCGTACCTATCACCCCGTCATCCTTTTGCTTTCGACATTCTCTCCTCATCTTCAATTTCATCTTCTTCTCTTCTGAGAACTACAGAGCCTCTCACCATCCTCAGGCACCTCAAATGACTCAACAACAAATACCAACAATGTTCGCACAGACTTGGACGCCTTTGACGAGTTGGAGCTTGGCTCGAGATGACCTCTTGACGTGGTCTCATTACCTAAAAGTCTTGGTCTTGACTTGGCCTCAAGTTCTCAAAGTCTTTGTTTTGTTTTAGTCTTGATCTTGACTTGTCCTTGGCGGTTCAGTCTCGTTTGAGATGGTCTCAAGCCGTCAAAGTCTTAGTCTAAAAATCTGGTCTTGACTGCTTGAGCATTGGCACCGTATAGAATCCCCTACCTGATGGTGTACCTCCAACATCTCCGATATCCGTCGATTATCAATAGAGTACTTGCATAAAAATAGTGTAGATGTGAGTGAGCATGGGGACAACAACGTGGCACACTGAGGGAGACCTGAGATTGGGGTGGGGGAATAAACACTTCGGAGAAAGTCGGAGCCGTGAGATTAGATGTCCTCGGATTGAAAGGCGATGCGGGAGGCGAGATGAAGACAAACGACCTGAAATGGTGTCACACTGCGCGGGTTACGAACTCACAGTCCCCCATGTAAGTTGCGGTCCGAGGTCGCTGAAGTAGAAACTGGCAGTGGTTCCCACAGGGAGCGTTTGGAGGACTTCCTCATCCCTCACACACTTGGCCTCTGTGGATAAAACATCATCCATTGAAGTCCACGCTGTAGATCACATGGGCGTTCAACTAGTGGACCTACTTGGGTCCAAGCGCAGGGACTGTCTGGCCGGGTACCACTTTGGATCTATGAAAAATGGATCAAGTCGTGGTCAAACATTGAAACATTCTCCTTGCTGTTCTGCATTTCTTAAACATACGTACATGATTTGTGAACTAAAGCCTTAATATCCAAAATAGTGGCAGTTGGCTCCACCTGTAAAACATTTGGGTTTTTTTTATGATTAAAAACAGTACTCTATTACCATTGATAGAATACCAGTACTTAGCGGGTTGTCGTCGAACATTACTAGCACTAATCCCAGGTCCTCAATGTTTTGGGCTTGACATGGTCTCAACTCGTAAACAACTTGATCTCTGCTCCTTGAAGCGTTGGCCTTGACTTTGTCTAAAACCTGAACCTTGACTTGGTCTAAATTTTTGGTCTTCAATTTATCTGATGTCTCGATCTTGGCTTGGCCTAGACTTCTCAAAGTCTTGTTCTTGACTCTGTCTTAAAACCTCTAAGTCTTGGTCTTAATCTCTGCTCTGTCAACCTTAAGTCTTTGACTTTAACTCAACTCACAAAGTCTTGGCTTTTACTTACGATCCCCTAAAGTGCTGGGTCTTGACTCACCCCCCCAAAGTCTTGGTGTGAATTCGATCTTGGTTCCCCAAAATCATGGTTTTGACTTGTTTTCAAACCCATCAAAGTCTTGATGCTGATTCAATCTAAAGTCTTGTTCTAGAGAGACCTAGTAGAATCCTTGTCTTGACTTACTCTCTGCTTCTGGAGGTCTCTGTCTGGAGTGAGTTTTGGTCTGGACTACAACCATAGAAGCTAGTTAAGGATGTCTACATATTTTGTGATGTGTTAACCATCGTTCTATTCCTCATTGTCTCTCTCTCATGTCCTGGACTTTCTCCACCCTACTGTAATGACATCATATTTAGCGCACAGCAGTTTGTGCTAAATTACATACCAAACAGATACATGGAAGCCATCCTGGGGTCTGCCAAAGTGCCACAAGGAACCATAAAACCTACAACATACTTCACATACTTCAGCTGTCAAGGACTTCAAACATCTGCGATCACAGGACGATGACTTCAAAATATTTTACAATTCTAAAATTAAAAAGCGTGGATCATGGCCAACAGGCTCACCTTGTCCAGCAGCAGCAGTTTCTCTTTGGTCTTTACATCCACGATCTCCACCTCAAAGTAGACTATCCTTTTTGGCTTTTTGGGCGGTTTGGGTCGGGGCCTGGATGAAGACTTTTTCTCGGGCTCCGAACCGTTGACATTTTTCGCCTCTAAGGCGAGGACGTCCATGGTTCCAGAGAGTTGTCCGGCGGAACAACGTCCGGCGCTACTGGTCCGTGGGTCCGGGACGAGCGGTGGGTGGGTAGCGTTTCAGCGCCGGAGGAAGACTGCGGCGAAACGCAAATATCCTTTGGGTTTGTGCGCCGAAGGAAGAGGGGAAAAAATGCCCGGAGGATGAACTGGTGTGGAAGAACATGACACTGCCTCACCTGAATAGCTCACAGCGCAGCCCCCGTCATGGTAGGCAGAGGCGCTGAAGACGAAATCGGAGAGCCGCAAGACATAATCCACACAGCGCCATTTGCAAGGCTAAATATAAGCCGCCTGATTTGCTCTTCACACAGCAGCTCGGCCGTAACCTTGGGCCGACGCATGCGGTACGCAGTCGGGCCAGCGACAAATACCGACGTGCGATCCTTGGACGCGGGTCAGCGATCTTCTGCTTTAAAAGACACCGCTCCCGTCTGCTTTGATTCTGGCTTTAGCGGGCCTGCTGGAAAGTCCGATCTGGTGTGATGAAGTCGCTCCATGTGCCAACATACACACACGCACCCTTGACCACCTGTTTACTTATCATTTCCTACTATTGACCTTTAATGTCCGATGAATGACGTCCTCTACGCAGATCTCTCAAGTTTTACATTAGGTGCAAACAAGGCTGTGCCCCAAACTGTCCAGGAAATGTTATGATAAACATATTTTTATCTTTTTTTTTTTTTTGCAGTCTCTTGCTGTCCTTTCTCAGTTCTGGGCGTGGCAATTATTGGAATATTGCCTGACCATATTCTATATTTAATCTAAATTCAACTGGGAAATCAATGTTTATAATGTACCTTGTTTCATAGTCTCTCAAGTCTTTATACTTGGTCTGTCTGTGTTCTTGCCGATTCTCCGTTGCTCCTGAATTGGACATTTTTTTTTTAATACACTGTATTGCTAAATCAAATTTTGTGCGCAGTGAAAAATGTGAAATTGCGACTGGCGTGAATTTTTGGAACATATTGAAGTTGAAACGGTGTGGATCGAATGTAAAATGTATGGAAGCGTATTACTGCCACACCAAAAAAAAAAAAAAATAAAGGTCACGTTTCACATAATTATGTGATATTTACACATAATTATGTGAATCGTTTCACATAATTCTGTGTAACGTTTCACTAAATTCTGTGAAACGTATCACATAATTATGTGAAACGCGACCTTTTTTTTTGGTGTGGCAGTAATACACTTCCGTAAATATGTGTATTTGTAAGCCGTTAAAAATGGGATGGAATTACAATACTGTATTAAAACGGAATAAAATAATAAACTGCCAATGAAGAGCGCGGCAATCATAAAGTCGCGCATGCGCAACTTTATGTAAACTAGCTGAAGGTGAGGAAACGTGAACTATTTTGTATGCCAAATCTACATATCCCTTTGACTAAAATCCAATGTGATTTGTGGAGGAAAATATTTATCGTACACAGTTGGCGTTTTAAGAAAATATTTCTTTTACACACTTGGCGTTTTTAAAACTGTGTTTATCCCACTTCCTGGTCTTAGCACAAACCCGGAAGTCAGGGTCAGGGAATCATCTCAACACACGTCAGGAACGCTAGCTCGGCTTCTTCCAGAAGTTTCTTTCCTGCCTCGGCGGCCCCGGAGACGTCGAGTCACGGTTGACCCCATTCGACTCGCCAGTTTGACGTACGCTCCCTCAATCCGGCCGGTTGACACTGGAGTCCTCGTCTTTGGCGTGAAGCGGAAAGCAGTTTCCGCGTCGAGTTTATTTACCTGCAGCTAGCCGGCAAGCTAGCGGCGTCCAAGTCCATGCGGGGAGTCTGCGTTCGCTCCACCCGGAATGTCGATTTTTTTCCTTGGGGACGCGGGGGAAGAAGTGAGCGGCCGTTGTGATGGGGAAGGACTACTACAAGGTGCTGGGAATAGCCAAGGGCTCGTCGGAAGACGAAATCAAGAAGGCGTACAGAAAGCAGGCCCTCCGCTACCACCCCGACAAGAACAAGTCCGCCTGGGCCGAGGACAAATTTAAGGAGATAGCGGAAGCCTACGACGTCCTCAGCGACGCCAAAAAGAAAGACATTTACGACCGATATGGCGAAGAAGGTATTTGTTTTCAATTGAAGCCCCATTTCCTCATATCTCCATAATTGTGTAATCGCCGCAGTTGGAGAAGTTTCTGGAAAGAACCAGAACGCCCGCCGCCGCTTATCGCCTCGCCAGCTGAAATGATTGAAAAGCGTACAATATGTAATTCGCTCCTGTTAATTGTCACATGTCAAAAACAAGACATAATCACGATATATACAAATATGACTGCATTCATGACGTAATCATGACGATGCTCATTTCAAATGACATTTGGGAACGCTTGCCATACACGCACAAAAAAACTTGATGTCCATAAACTAATCAAGTCCATCTCTAAATGCGCCACTCTGTCGCAAATTGCGTTTTTAATAAATCGATTCACTTCTCATTTATGATGATGCAAGATGAGGCCCCACAAATTATCAGGACAAGCAGAACGGCTGAACTTTATGTTGGGTTATTTGAACATTTGAAATGGGGACTCGTGTGTGTGTGTGTGTGTGCTTTGTCATTTTAAGCGTGTTTGAATATGATTGATTAGAAAAACTTGGCACTTGTGTGCATATTCATATGTGTATATACAGCTGATGTCTGCAATTGGCTGGCAACCAGTTCAGGGTTCATTCACACCGCCTCCTGCCCGTTGACACCTGGGATAGGCTCCAGCACTCCCCGCGGCCCTCATGAGGATAAGCGGCAAAGAAACAGGATGGATGGATGGATACACCTGATGTGACATTTTTGTTTACTAAAGGCAGAGAGAGACTAGAATTGATGACTTCCCGTTTCCTGTTTTTAGGCCTGAAGGGTTCATCCGGCGGCGGGGCGCACACCGGCTCCACGTACAACTACACCTTCCACGGCGACCCCCACGCCATGTTCGCCGAGTTTTTCGGCGGCCGCGGCCCCTTCGACCACTTCTTCTCGCAAAACGGCGGCGACGACTGCGCAGACGCCGCCGACCCCTTCGCCGCCTTCGGGATGGGCGACATGGGCGGCTTCCACCGGCCCTTCAAGTCCCACCTGGGCGGCCCCCGCGTCGGCCGTGAGAGGCAGAAGGACCCGCCCGTGGTGCACGAGCTGAAGGTGAGCCTGGAGGAGGTCTTCGCCGGCTGCACCAAGAAGATGAAGATCTCGCGCAAGAGACTGAACCCCGACGGCCGGACCACGCGCAGCGAGGATAAGATTTTATCCGTGGACATCAAGCGCGGCTGGAAAGAGGGAACCAAGATCACCTTCCCCCGCGAGGGCGACGAGACCCCCACTAACATTCCTGCCGACGTGGTGTTTGTGGTCAAAGACAAGCCTCACCCTGTGTTCAGGAGGGAGGGCTCCGATATTATATACCCTGCCAAGATATCGCTCAGAGACGTAAGTACTTTTCATTACGCTCGCCCGGACGCTTCTAAGGGGGACACAAGCGCTACGAATCATATCAGAAGTCCATTTTGAAAATTCAAAGTACTGCTTTAATGGTGATGTCATTTTTTGGGGTGTAAATGTATTTTCTTGTATTAATTTCCCCCCTCAAATAAGTAGACTTCATATTTTATTGTAGAAGGAATACTACATTCAAAATTTTTAGTGAATTCAGACTTTCTGATTTAAAAACTCCAAGAAAAGCGTGAATCACAAGAATTTTTTTTTTCCATATAGATCTTTATTTAAAATATCGTAACATAGATCTTTTGGATTTTTGTTGTCCTAAAAATAATGGCGCAATTAATATAACACGCTGTGTAGCTGACACCTCTGATAACTTACTTTGATTATGTACTATATATCACATCAATGAATTCAACAGTTATGATTCTGTAATCCTTTGTTACTTGCTTTCTATCATACACGTCAGCTTTACAGTTAGTCATGATGACAAATTCTCTCTCGGTGAGTTTTCTGTCCTTACTCGCTGATAAACTCACCTAATCGCTGAACAAAATACCGTCGTTTCCAGCCTACAATGCGCACCTGATTAAAACCCTCACCCAGTTCATTTGTAAAGGAAATACCATTTGGTACATACAGTACATAAGCCGCACCTGTGTAAAAGCCACATGTGCCCACGTTTAAACGTGAAATATTTGCAAAGAAAGACGGTGCGCAAGAGTTTTCAAAGTTTTAATACCTTAGCTTAGCTTAACGTAGCAACAAGATGATAGCATGAACTGGGCTGGTTTAAAAAAAAAAAAAAAAAACATACAGGTAAAAAAAAAAAAAACAGCCACGGCAGCTACACAGTAACAACACGGTAGGACAGCACTAACAGGGCTGGTTACAAGAAAATATACCTAAATCACTGCGATGCGGCAGTAAGAAAGCAGTCCTGCTAGCACGGTGCTAACGGGGTCTGAAAAAAAAAAAAAAAACATACAGGTAAAAATGACTGAGACACGGCAGTAACGCTGCAACTAAAGGCAAGCACAGCGGTAACAGGGCCGGTAAAAAAAAAAACATACTGGTAAAAGTCACTTCCTCAGCACATATATTCCACCAGCGTCACTCTTACCTTTTCCGCTCGAGTGCCCCCTTGCGGCACAAATTAGCCGCATCACTGCATGGGCCGCAGGTTTGAAAGCGTGTGAAAAAAGTTACGGCTTATAAACTTCATGTCTAGGAACTGTTCAAGTGGCGGCGCGTCACGTAGACAAAAGTTCTTTGCCAGCATCCATACCATATGTCGCCAATTAAGAACCTTCTTGGAGGGGCAAACAGGAGTTCAGTTTATCATATACATAGTGCAATTATTACTAGCTAGATTCAAAAAAATTGTCCATCATATTAGAGCATTTTTGGCAAAAAGATTTGAAAAGCAGCATTTTTATTGATTTAATGATGGTAAGTTAAAAAAACCCCTGCTATTATGCTAATGTTATCTAAACGTCAGCTTTACAGATGCCACCTCTGCTGTGCAGGCGGTGTGTGTTGTGGTTATGAAGTCTACTGCAACAACTGTCGCGATGTTATGGTAAAAATGATTACGTCAATGTCGGCCAATCACAGATGCCACCTACGTGTCGCAGAGGTAATGTGGTTTATTAATATTTGTGTGTGTGTGTGTTGCCTATTTAGGCGTTGTGCGGGTGCACGGTCAGCGCACCGACGCTGGACGGCCGCACCATCACGGTGACGTCGCGGGACGTGGTGAAGCCCGGCACCAAGAAACGCATCACGGGCGAGGGCCTGCCGCTGTCCAAGTGGCCCAACAAGCGGGGCGACATGATCCTCGACTTCTGCGTCAGATTCCCCGACAAGCTGGGCCAGAACACGCGCGACGCCCTCAGGCAGGTGCTCCCGCCGTGACGCGGGCCGCCGCGCACGGAAGCGGACGCTCGTTCGAACCCCGCCACACTTTGAAACCGGGTCTTAAAAGCACCCGGGACTGCTTTTGCTTGCTGAAGACGAACGTCTCCAAAAATGTCTTAAACATCAGGCCAGAGTCGTGACTTTAATATTTTTCATCTTTATAGGACACTTTTTATTTGGCTGTGAACAAACACTGGCTGGGTTTGGAACCTTTTGGGTCTTTGGGTTCTTTTACTAGCAACACTTAAAAGTCTGCTGAGTGAAAATCAAAAATGGGAGCTTGGACACTATGAAGGAGGACTGAGGTTGCCCTGACAACAACACACGCACACAAAAAAAAAAGAGAAACATATTTCAAATATTTCAAGGAATATATTTTATGCAACTTGGAAACTTTTTTTTTTTTAATAATCCGTAATATTGCAGTAAAAGTCAAAATATTATTTTCTTCTGTATGGGTGGAGATTACACCAAAAACATTTTACAAATTTCAGGAAAAAAGGTAAAAATAAAAACATAAGCATAATTTTATTGAAAAAAAACCAGGAGAAAAAAGTCATACTTGATATAATTGATAATGCAGCGATATTGATTTTTCTGACATTCACGCATTAAAATGGAAAAATTTGGGGCTCAAAAGATAACTGATTCTCAGTAAAAGTACATTTTACTTGTCTTTTTTTTTTTTTTTTTTGAATTTTGTTTTCAGTGACTTTTTTGCGCAAAAAAAAAAAACCCCAACCGGTGTTTGGGGTAGCCCCGCCCACTTCTACCCCCCCCCCGCCCCCCCATTCAGTGCCATGGACGGTTGCTGAATTCAAATGTCCGTGTGAGCACGGAGGACTGGCAGAGTGTGAAACGCCCGTCTGGGGGTTCGAGTGACGCGGGCGGTTTCAGTTCCACTACCTGAGGTGCTGCTACCCCCCCCCCCCCCAAAAAAAATGGACAATATCTCCGATGTCACACTGTGAGCTCCGTTTCACCCTCGCCGACCTCACGGGAACTGTTTACGATGCCACTTACCTCATTTGTTAGTCCCACAATAAACGACGGCAGTGACGTAGCATTAAAGTCTTGCGTCAGATGGGGAAAATCACAACGATTTTGGATGATGTGCCAAATGGTTATCACGTGGGCATCGCATTTGTATCGTTGGAAATATTTTTAATATATTGCATTGCCATGATGGCAATTGTTTGACTTTTAGTCACTTTTAAGGAAAACGATAAGTTTCTCCCCGACGTAACACAAAATGCGATGTGTAGTCTTCTTGATGGCTTCCTGAATTTTTTCATCACTTACAGTCGATATAAAAACTCTACACACCCCCTGTTTCAAAAGTACCACCAGGTCTTTGTCATATGGGGAGGGGGGGGGGAAATAAGCAAGATAAATCATTTCCCACCATTAATTTGGCCTTGACCTTGATTATTTATGTATTTATTTTGCGGGGATCTTTTTCAGAAGAGAAATTAAATGAGTGAAATGTGATTGCGTAAGTGTGCACACCCATTTCAAATGTGCTCAGAACAAGCCGATGACATTCAAGCCCGTGTTGAATAGGACTCTGCACACGACTGTCAACTTTTTAAGTGTCTACATTTACCCCAATTAAACTTCTGATGTTCTAGTAGGCTTTTTCTGGTGTTCTATTTTTTTTAAAAAATTATGCTAAGGCCTGAATGTTATGCACTAACACTATTACATTATTCGCAACAGCACCACTGAAGGTTTTGCGTTCTTTTGATGATTAGCCAAGCATATTTTTGGGACTTTTGGCCAAAAAATTCAACCTCGGTCTCATCACGTCATGACACATTCTCACACATGCTTTTAGAGCGCAGGTGTCAAACTCGAAGCCCGGGGGCCAGATCTGGCCCACCACATTATTTTATGTGGCCTGCGTAGGCAAATCATGTGTAACAATTGCCAAGATTTTTGCCAAAATTTCCTACTGTCATATCCCAAATGATAATATTGAGATATTTCGGGTGTTTTTGTGTTGCCTAACATCGACAAAAGTTGGAAAAACCTTTCTAAAACTGCTTCATAAAATCCACGTGTAAATATGATTAGGTAGTCAGAGATTTTTATGATTTCATAGTCCCTCTGAGGGAAACCATAGTGTGGCCCGCTATAACAATTAGCTTGACACCCCTGTCTTAGAGTTTTGCAAGTGTTTTTTAATCCTGTAGTATTAAGTTTTGGGTTTTTTTTTTAAGTAGGGAATGAGATGGCGCCGTTGCTGTGGGAAGCTCGCAGCAGTGACAAAAGGTCAGGTCAGGAGCAGCTAAGGACTTCCGAACTTTATTTGGAGTGTGCACACTTATGCAACCACATTTATTTTTACAACTCTATTTTTTTTTTTTAACCGCCAAATTGAGTTGATAGGTCACAACTGTGGACCCCCCCCCCCACCCCCAATCACAAAACCCTGGCATTTGAACACTTTTCACACGATATCAACTGTTTACGTTGTGTAGGTTGTACGAGGTGTTTCCTTTTCGGGATTCATCTCAAGTACCGTGTGGACTTGTTTTGCCACTATCGACGCGACCACGCAATAACTGGCAAAAGTGCGACGCATTTTCTTAATTTTGCACTACAAACTTGAAAGTTTTTATGTGGGTTTCGGTGCATTCACACAAACTGTATACCTCTGGGTAAGTAATGAAAATTTACCGACCAGATGACTGCAAAGGCAAATAAAGTGTCTTTTTATGAATCAATTGTGATGTTTGTGGTGCAAATCAATCATAATGTATGTGCAGTGTGTGTGCGCTTCCAACAAGTGAAGTCGCTGTCTCTGGCGCCATCTGGCGTACATCTAAAAAAAAAAAAAAGGTATCCGTCCCTGGGGTTTCAGCATTTTTATTTTTTGGTCACAATTAGCAGGCGAAAGTGTTCAAATTTTCGTTAAAAAAATGATACATGGCTGTAAAAAAAAAAGAAAAAAGTTGGACTGAGGTCTTAGTGTTATTCTGGTTCCTCCTTTGGTGGTTTTTGAACGTGGGGACGAGTGTTTGCGCGCCCCCTTGGTGACGTCACCACCAGTTCCACAACATCGCTTTTGACGTGTCGGTGACGAAAAGGAGCACGACCTTGAAATTCGGGACGACAAGAGTCCTCACGCAATAACATTTACACTTAATTGTAAAGTAATGGATGTGGTTTTAAAGTAGTGTGGAGGGAAGTAATTACAGGTCCCGAAAACCAATCGCCGTTTCCTGGGAGTGCTCACGTGTTTGCAACAAGATGGACGTCGACCTCCGGCCAGGTGCGTTTTTATATTAAAATTATACACCTCAGTCAAATGTAGACATTTTAGCTGTATAGTGGGCGTCAGAACAATTGGGAGTCACGAGAAATTAAATGGTTGCTTCAAATCGATTCCCCCCCAATCCAGAAAAAATAAAGAACAGTAGGACTCAGATTTACGACTTTTATTTCGTCCGGTGCGTGGAACTCAAATCAACGTTCCTAATGGGAGGGACACGCCATTAATCCATTTTTTGGGGCTATGAGCTTCTTGCAACACCCCCAAAACATTCCCAAAAATTGTAAAATGGTTTTACATGAAGAAAATCTCACTGTCCATTATTGTATCCAAACGTACAGTGATAAGAATAGAATGCAGCCCCCCCCCCCAAAAAAAAAACCCCTCAATTACACCTAACTTTCTCTTGACTGTCTTTTCACCAAGTTTTCCTTACTTCCAGCAGCTTCTCCTTCTTCGCGGTCCACATCTTAGAAATTATCTTAATGGCCTTAGCTAGCGTCATTGCATTTGTCTTTTTTTTTTTTTTTTTTTGCATAGCACAATTGCTAAAAGTTGTAATTTGAAATTTCTTCGCCAGCACATCGCCCCGTTTTTTCAGATGTCGAGCCTTCATTCAATGAACTTCCTCTACTTCCAGTTTTTACTCTTAAACCCTATCTGCTGTAAAATAAGTTCATAACGACGATTTTCAGAATTGTTGTAACACAAACTGGAGTGTTTCTCAGAACTGTACGTATAAAATGATGTCGAGTTTCTTCTATTAGTTGCAGACACCGACGAAAGTAGTTCGTTTATGGAAGACTGTGTGGTGAGGGACCCTGAAACTGCAGTCTCAAGGAACAGAGGACTACCCACCAAGAGACGCTATGACCCCCTCCCAGATGCTGGTGGATCCAGAGAGGCAGCAGCTGAGAAGGTTGTGCGGCCAAAAAGGACCAAACATTTTAACGAAATTAACAGGGTCAAAGCCACCAAGGCTTCATCGGCTAACAGGAACAAATGCAAGACGAGTGCCAGACTGCAGAACCATAAAGAGCGCCAGAAGGTCAAAGCCTCCGAGATGTCAGGGAGGGTAGGATTGGTTACAAGAACCAAACAGAAGACCGCCACCAAACCAGAAACCCTTTTAAGGAAGCGAAGACTCAAGACCAGCGGCCTTCCAATGAAGATCCGGCCCGTTAAGGGGACCAAGCGGAAAGCCGGTACCAAAACTGAGACCCTTGTCAAGAAACAGAGGTTTGAAACCACCAAGGTGTCTATGAAGATTGTTCAAGCAAATGCATCTAAAAAGAAAGCTATACCCAGATCGCAGATCCTCATGAGTAAGCGCCCAGGTAAAACTAAATCACAGACCTTAATCCGGAAGCATCGTTGTAAAACCAAACCTGAGACGTTCATGAGAAAGCACAAAGGTAAAGCCAAACCACAGATTCTGACAAGGAAACCTAAGAGTACAGCCAAAATGGAGACCGCGTCTCAGAATCGAGGTGCTAAGATCCAAATGGACAGCCAGATGTGCAGTCGAGGGAGTAATCGCAACCTCGAGATTCTGGCAAGAAGACAAAGGGGTCAAACCAAGTCTATGAAGACTGTCCCTGCAGCCAAACGGAGGGTTGACACAAAACCAAGAATGCTTAAAAATGAGCAGAGTGTCAGAGCCACCAAACGGCCAGTGAAAGTCCTGACGTTTCACGGAACCAAACAGAAAACCAGAACAAAACCAGAGACCCTAACAAGGAGTCAGTGGCTCAAAGCAACTCAGACCTCCATGGTCCAACACGCCGAAAAACGACTCTTGACCACGACCAGTCACGGTAAGCCGTCAACAAGCCTGTTAGTCCACAAGATGACTGGGAACTCCTGACCAGGTTCTGCTGGTTGAATGTTTTAATGGGGTTGTGCTGCTGAAATCTCTCGATATGTTTGCAGCCTCGTTGGACCTCAAATATCAGCAGCTCGAGAAGATCGGCGAAGGAGGCTTCGGATCGGTCTACGCTGGCTACCGGAAAACAGATTCTTTTCCAGTCAGTACCCTTTGATTAGTGTTCCCATCGTTAGCGTTTTCATTATTTGAGATCTGACCTCAGTTCTACTTCCGCTGAGGGTTCTCAAACACCATTTCTGACAGTTTCTTGGAGCAGAGTGGACAAGAATAACCTTGGGCAGTGAGCCACATGCTGATTCTCTAAAATATTATTTTATCACCTTTAGTAGCGCGTTCTACTACACACAAGTTGACAGATGATATCGTGATATGTCGATCTCTGAAACGTTTTTAAAAGTTTTCAGTTTGTTTTTCTCATCAGTTTTCAGCGAGAATTTATTCTGTAACTCTGTAGCGCCACCACGTAAAGTTAAGGGGGGGGGGGGTAAACCCAAGACACCAGTTAGTTGTTAGCATGTCAATTGAAATGTTAACCTTATACTACTGATTATTAGGCCAGCTAGCCATGGCGAATACTGACCCAGATTACCGCAGGCTCCAGATCTGGGGTGTCAAAACTCATTTTTGTCATTGGCCACATCATAATAACGACTTCACTTGTCTGGCCGCTATGAAAGATGACCTCATACAGTATTATACAACAACACATTGTCAATCTGTCAAACATAACAACACACCATTTTAAGCAATGTGCTCGTCTATGTCATATTCCTTTTGTTGACATAATGACATAATAATTGATATAATGACACGCTACTGACAGAATGCAAACTATGTCCAAAAACCAGATGGCCGTAGTGAAAGCACTCACAAATGATTGTGTCCTCTAGGTGGCCATCAAACACATTCCCAAAGATGAAGTCAAGATCATCCCCCTGGTGAGAAGTCCCTGACCACAGACCTCTCATTGTTCTCTGCGTTCCTCATTTGTTTGTTTTCCGATCCGTTCTCATCCAACAGAACATCAAGGGGAGGAAGCGCGACGTCCCCCTGGAGGCGCTGCTCATGCTGCAGGCGTCGTGCATCAAGAACGCGGACGGGAAATCGGCTGTCGTCTCTCTGCTGGACAAATACGACTTTGATCGAGAGCTGGTGCTGGTCATGGAGAAGCCGGCGCGCTCCGTGGATCTCTTCACGTACATCACCAGATGCCGGCTGGGACACCTCAAAGAGAATGAGGCGAAGGTATCGATGGGAAGGGTGTACCGTATATTTGTAGACACGCGTAAACGATTCATCTACTTTTACGGTTGTGTCTCTGGTCAGAACATCATCAGGCAGTTGGTGGACGCCGCCATCAAAATGCACGCCGTCAACGTCTTCCATCGGGATCTCAAACCGGGTAACATTCTCCTGGAGGCCACCTACGGCGTCCCCCGAGTGCGGGTCATCGACTTCGGCTGCAGCTGCTTCGTAACCGAGGAGCCTTATCATGACTACACCGGTAAGTCGACTGAAAAGTTTCCTCAAAAACTAAACGGCGGGAGGGTATTTGGTTCCTCGGTGTCTGCCAATGATATCAGACACAGTGTGGAAATTGCGACAGACGACTTTTGGTGGTCCTAAAAGCCGTCTGGAGCGAGTTCTTTGTAGTGCTGTTGAGTGCATTTTCAGCCTGACCGCCGATCGCTGTTCCGTTTCAGGAACCCTCTCCTATGCCCCACCGGAGTTCGTCCTGAGGGGGTCGTACAAAGCGGGCCCGACCACAGTGTGGCACCTGGGCGCCATGCTCTTTGAGTTACTGGCCGGGAGAAAACAGTTCGACACGCTTCTCTTCATCTCCAAGATGCTCCAACTCAATCGGGTTCTGTCTCAAGGTATCACTCCGGCTGTACAGTGTTCCCTTGTTATATCGCACTTCATCGTTCACGCCAGGAGCAGATTGCGTTTTTTTTTTTTCCAATTGTTTTTGAAACATTCTCCCAGTAACACTCTTTAAACAGCTGCATTTAAAAAGAAGAACCGGAAGAAAACTAACATGAAAAAAATTACATTCATGCCAACAGCTCGCAGCGGATAAAGCAACATGCAAACTGGCTACCAGCACACGCTCAAAACCGCAGATCCTACAGTACAACGTGAGGCTGGTGGCCCCAAGTGGACAGAAATTGAATAATTCATGGGATCATCAGTCAGCTCCTCAATGAAAAGATTCTTAAAACTTTAACCTTTTTTTTAAGTGTAATTGGGGTTAAAGAGTGTGAGAGGGGTAAGATTTTCAAACGCTATTGCAGATGGCTCTGGAACGTATCCTTTGCGATGAACGGGGGTTCACTGTACAGCTCCCCGTCCCCCCGAGCCCCTTCAAGCCAGACCTCCCTCATGGTTAAAAATACTGCAGCTCATGCCTATTTTCATGTTTCTCTCCAATCAGATTGCAGAGATTTCTTGCAGATGTGCTTGAATTGCGACCCAGAGCAGCGCGCCACCCTGGTGCAGGTCCACCAGCATCCGTGGCTCACTTGAGCCCGCCCGCCCGCCCGCAAATTCAACGTCATGTGGGCCATCACTGTCACGGGATCTTTTCTATCCTCGCCGAGCCCAAATGTACACTGTCGGGTGTCCGGTCAAAAAAAAAAAAAACAACAACAACAAAAAAAGCACTTGAAATGATCCCTGGTGCAATTTCCATTCTCTATTCCGAGGGCACGTGAAGGAGAACATTGTTTAGAAACAGAACAAGTATTGTTTACATGACACCGGTTTGAAACTTGTCTCAAAGCCAACAAAACTTGAATAAAGTGTTTCTTCACAAAGTCACACGCGTGTTTGCAGTGTGCTGTGAATTCTGCAAGTCCAAACACAAAAAGTTTAAAGCACATGATTAGAAGTACAGTGATGCCTCGGTTCTCCACCGCAGTCCGTTCAAGAAAAGGGTTCGAGAAGTGATTTGTTCGAAACCGAATCGATGTTTCCCATTACAATGAATGGAAAAAAAAAATAATGCGTTCCAAGCCTAAAAAATTACGCTTTTGCAAGCATTTTTTAACTTTTTCTGATAATAAACTCCATATTAGAAATACATGTATAGTTTAAATACTTTAGTGTTATTTCTGTTTTTTTGTTTTGTTTTGGGCGTTCGAATAGACAATAGCAAAACATGTTGTGGGTTGGTCATCTGCTTGCGCCGGGCGCAATTTGTTATTTCCGGTCTTTGTCGGGGGCGTTGGAGTACCGATATCCGTTCGAAAAAAATCTCAAAATTTTAGTTCGAAAACCGATTTGCTCGAAAACAAGCAAAAAAAAAAAATCGAGAAATTTTTGTTCGAAAACCGATTTGTTCGAAAACGGGCACGTTCGAGAACCAAGGCTTGACTGTAATAGTAGTAGTAGCAACTTGGGGTCCAATAGAGTGATGAAACCTTTTTCTCACTGGGATTGGGTACATCCCAACGGACAGAGACGGACACCTACTGTACTTGTATTTCTGACATTCTAGAATAGAATGAAACAAAATAGAATATATTTTATTAGATTCCAAACGAATATGAATGATGCATATTAGAGAAGTTAATCAACAGCAGCACCGAGAATAGTCAGCAGCGTTGTGTGAAGCAGAAATGTTTTTCCTGTCAAAACTGCAGCGGATTGACCGCTGCACATGAATAATATCCAAAGTAATTTTCTATGCGTGATACATGATATGGATGTGTCAATATGCAGTGCTGCAGGAATGGTCAGCAGCAGTCTCCGTGGTAACATTCAGTATGCGTGCAAACGTGTCATCTTCAAGTTTGTAAAGGGGATATATGGATTTACCCCCCCCCCCCTCGCGCCCCCTTCCATGGATGTTTCAACCAAGAACCGCATGATTATAGATATTTTGTTTTGCTTGTAAATGGAGAACATACAGTCAAATAAATAACACATGAGGGGTGATAAGATGATATTTAGGGGTGCAAGTGCTAATTTTCACATTTTTGAGAGGCTAGTATGGATTTGGGCGGCACGGTGAGCTCAGCTGGATAGCGCTGACCTGACAGTTCTGAGGTCCCGGGTTCAATACCGGACCCGCCTGTGCGGAGTTTGCAAGTTCTCCCCGTGTCTGCGCGGGTTTTCTCCGGGCACTCCGGTTTCCTCCCACATCCCCAAAACATGCAACATTAATTAGACTCTCTAAATTGCCCCTAGGTGTGATTATGAGTACGACTGTTTTGTCTCATCCCCTGCGATTGGCTGGCGACCAGTTCAGGGTGTACCGTGCCTCCTGCCCGTTGACTGGGAAAGGCTCCAGCTCTCCCCGCTACCCTCATGAGGATAAGCAGCAAAGAAAGTGGATGGAAGGATGGCTGGATGAGCGCCCTCCACTCCAAAGTGGGCGAGAGTACATAACCATAATGTGAGTACTAATTTTCTAATTTTTGAGAGGCTAGTATGGATTCGGGCGGCACGGTGGATCAGCTGGATAGCGCTGACCTCACAGTTCAATTCCGGACCCGCCTGTGTGTAGTTTGCATGTCCTTCCCGTGCCTGCGTGGGTTTTCTCCAGTCCAGTTTCCTCACAAAAGCGTGCAACATTAATTGGACACTCTAAATTGCCCCTAGGTGTGAGCTTTTTGTCTCTTTGTCCAGGGTCTATAAACTGCCTCCTGCCCGTTGACAGCTAGGCTAGGCTCCAGCACTCCCTGCGACCCTTGTGAGGATAAGTGGCTAAGAAAATGGATGGATGTGTGGTATGGATTCATGCATTTCCACTTTTTCAAAGGGCAAAGATGAGTTGAGTGTTCTCAGAGCATTTATGTGCAAACTTTAGCCAAACTTGCATTTTTTGACAATTAATGTATATATTTGAAAAAAAAAAAAATTACATATGACACGGAAAGATTTGTCATCATGAGCATTTGTTGGACACTCGTTTCATAGAAACGCAACGTCGGGCCCCCTCAACGTTTGATGACGTCACTCCCCCCGGCGTTCCTAATGGAGTGTCCCGCGACGAGGTTCCGTCCATAAGAGGCTCGTGTCGACTTTTCAGTCAAACCATCAAGCGGCTTCTTATAAAGCCGAATGCGCACTCTTGAGCGCTTTGATGGCAACGTCAAGAACGGCTTCCGGCGCATCACGACGAGAAAAGGTGACGGCGCCCCGTGTCTTTGTCCAAAGCCGACTGACTTCTGAAGGTCGTGCTCGACGGCGGTTTAAGTCGCGAGCTGGTGTCACGCCCGTCGCGCCCTTGTTCGAGTCCCGCCGGGCCGCATCGGCGCCTTTGACGTGCTTTGTGATCCAAGCCCCTTTATGACCGCGGCGCACAGCACAAGTCTCTAAAACACAGACTTCATGCAACCCTTTCCGTGCGGGAAATAAGCATAGGAGCCTATTTGCAGCCAACAACAACATGAACGGGGAAAAGTTTCACCCTTTGCCCTTCCTGCCCACTAACATCCATCCCGGTGAGTTACAAAATAACACAAATGCACGAACTGAATAACCGCCGGTGCCGGTCTTAAAAGGTGCTCTTCTTCAAAGTTGCATTGCAGAAATAATCCAACGCGTTGCATCATTCATACTATTATATAACACGCAGAAATATGCCCCCCCCCCAAAAAAAAAATAAAAAAAATAAAATTACAATCGTGTTCTATGAGTTTTAATCCCAAATTGAACAACAACAACAAAAAGATCGTGCACAAGCTGCAGAATGCCGTGCCAAAATGCAAGCACATTTTCAGAATGTGAATTACAGAAATATGAAATAAAGTTAATCTTAAAAATAACTTTACCAATGTGCAGAATGCTGTGCAAAACATAATCGGAAGAATGTCCTTAGAAAATAATAATCGTAACAAGAATGCAAGTGATAAAATGATTATAACGATTAATTAATCTAAAACACTGTGTACCACGAACGTTTTATGAAGTGCAAAATAATGTTAATACAAAAAACAAATACGGACATAATGTGTTCAAATACGTATGTGCAATGCTAAAAGAAATATGCAACACAGGAGCTAATGCACTATCTTAAATTGAAAAAAGTAGAATAGGTTAAACAAAATTTACATTTTTAAATATGTCAAAAATTATTTCAGAAAGGAAAAAAAATATGTCATTAACAAAGCGGCAGGGTGGATCACCAGGCAAAGCGTCGGCCACACAGTTCTGAGGTCCCGGGTTCAATCGTGGACACATGCGTGGAGTTTGCACGTTCTCCCCGTGCGTACGTGGGTTTTCTCCGGGCACTCCGGTTTCCTCCCTCATCCCAAAAACATGCACCATGAATTGGACACTCTAAATTGCTCCTCGGTGTGATCGTGAGTGCGGCTGGGTGTTGTTTGTCTCCGTGTGCTCCGCCATTGGCTGGCAACCAGTTCAGGGTGTACCCCGCCTCCTGCCCGTTGGCAGCTGGGATAGGCTCCGGCACTCCCCGTGACCCTTGTGAGGATAAGCGGCAAAGAAAATGGATGGATGTAATTGACAAGGTTTGCACAATAGTTGATCTGCTAGCAATTTATAGCAGTGCAAAATGCTATCCGAAACTGTCCAAGGTGGAACGATGGTGGCGGGCGCGTCGATAATGACGAATCCACTACGTAGAAGACATTTTTTATAAGAAGAAAATCAATGTCCAGGTGGCTAAATGTTGTTATCGTTGTTTTACGAAGCTCAAAGCAGAGCAAAAACAAGCGCAGGCACGCGTTACAAGGAAAGTTGAAATTGGCACTTTGAGGCTTTTCGGTACAGAGACTACTTCCAAGTGTGATGTAAAAGGCAGGAAGGTGCACGTGAATGGTACGTGACGTCCTGGAGAAAAAGTGTTTGTCCGGCCGGGCCTCTTGGAACTGCACGCACGGACAGCACAAAACATGTGAAGCGCTCCATTGTTGTATTAACTCTTTATTCTTGTAGGGAGTGTATTGTTGCAGTATTTACTCGAGTCTTTTTTTTTGGACTGTTTTTCACTACATTAAATTAAAAAGACAATCATTTGTTTCAGCAGTTGTGGGTGCAAATGAAGTACCCATCTGTGCTGTTCTACTGGCTACAACTAGCCAGGGAAACCTGCTAAAAAAAATAAATATAAACTTTTGTTAGTGATTCAATTACTTTTTGGGGAACGTAATGAGTAACTATAACTATACTTTTTAAAGTTATTTTGCCCAACACTGGTCATGAGTATATTTTAGAGCGTACGCTATGTTGAGTGCTATTTTCTTTAACAAACACAAAAAACAACAGTTGTTTGGAACGGATTGACGGCATAAGAATTCATTTCAATGTGGAAGATGATTTGAGAAATGACTTCTGATGGATGACTGCTTTCTTCTCCTAGTTCCAGAGACCAGAGACTTCACCCCCTTTATGGAAGGCCGCGTGCTGCTAAAACCTGACACGAAGGCCGTCAGAAACGGGGCGATGCCCATGAGGAGGTTTTGCGGCACCCTCCCGATCGTTGGCGAGCCCAAACAACTCCCGGCCGAGGTGGCACAAATCAAACCGGAGACCAAAGAGCTGAAGGCAGGCGTCGCTGAGACCTCCCAAAAGGTTGCGCCTGTACGAAGGACCAAGTGCCAGAGCACAAAGAAACAAGAGACCCTCCCCAAGGAGCAGAGAGCGGAAACCGCCGAGGTGGTAGCAAATGTTCTGCCGGTCAAACGGACTAGCAAACGAAAAGCAGCGACGAAAGCCGAGCCCCTCACAAAGGAGCAACGAGTCGACGTCACCGAGGTCTCGGCCAAGGAATTGCCCGCTAAAAGGCCCAGGCGCAAGTCCAACGCCAAAGCGGAGACCCTCGGCGAAGAACTCACCACCGAGTTGTTCATCAAGGCCCTGTTGGCTAAGGTCCTAAAAAGCAAATGCAGCGCGAAACGCAAAGTGCCCGTCGCCGCCAAGAAGCCGCAGGTGGAAGTCGCCGAGGTGTCCGTCAAAGCTCTGCTGGCCAAGCTGACCACCAAGAGGAAGTCCAGCACCAAAGCGGAAGGACAAAAGCCAACCAGGCAGCCTGTCAAGAAGGTGACCCAGAAGGCCCCCACCCTGCCGACCTGCCCCTGCTGCCCGCCCGCCTTGCAACAAGCCGACACCACCCGAAGTAAGATCAGGTCGCCGAAGAGCAGCGGTTACCCGTGCAGCCGTTTCGATTCCTCAAAAACCGCACGGGAGTCTAAACCAACCTAGCTGGCGATAAAGCCACGTGGTTGTACACGTCGCCGTTTCAGTCCGTCCCCAAAAATCAAAGCGAGACCGGAAGAAATACTTCAGGCTCCCGACAAAGCTACGCAGCAATTCGCATCGTCGTTGCCGTTCGGTTGTCCGGAAAGTAAACTGCGCCTACGTCGGCGTGATCGTCCCAATCCTTCCGAAATCAGTTTGTCCGCTCCAAACCCCAAATTTTCTGTCCGCAGCGCTGTTCGTGCAGAAGTATCAGCAGCTGGAGAAGCTCGGCGAAGGAGGCTTCGGATCCGTCTACGCCGGCTACAGGAAAAGCGACTGTTTCCCCGTAAGCGTCGACACACTCACAAACCTGAATCGCCGTTCCCCGGACAAACTGTATGATTCCGCCCGGCAGGTGGCCATCAAGTACATCCCCATAGAAAAGGTCGAGAGCGTCTTTTTGGTGAGTTGGCCCCCACGTCGTCGCCACGTGAAATACATATTTTGCGTTGCATGATTTCAAACGCAAACATTCTCACGTAGTACATCAACGGAAAAGTCCAGAAGGTGTTCTTGGAGGCGTGGCTCATGCAGCAGGCGTCCTCGCTAAAGAAGGCCGATGGGTCCTCCGCAGTAGTCCTGCTGCTGGACACGTACGACCTGGAAAAGGAGCTGGTTCTGGTCATGGAGAGGCCGGTACCCTCTGTGGACCTCTTCACGTTCAGAACCAAATACAAACTGGGACCGTTAGAGGAGTATGAAGCCAAGGTAAGGAAGTGAGAAAGATGCCGAGTGAAATTTTATTTGGAATATCCATCAATCCATTTTCTTAGCCGCTTATCCTCATGAGGGCCACGGGATTATTTTGAATAGTAGTTCTCAAAATGGGTCACAGTTGTACGTCCCCGTACGATCTGGACGCAATTGTTGACTCCAAAGGTTTGGCAAATTGCGCTCTCAGCAGTGTAGCGATTCATATTGCTAGGCTATATCATCCATCCATCCATTTTCTTTGCCGCTTATCCTCATGAGGGCCACGGGATTATTTTGAATAGTAGTTCTCAAAATGGGTCACAGTTGTACGTCCCCGTACGATCTGGACGCAATTGTTGACTCCAAAGGTTTGGCAAATTGCGCTCTCAGCAGTGTAGCGATTCATATTGCTAGGCTATATCATCCATCCATCCATTTTCTTTGCCGCTTATCCTCATGAGGGCCACGGGATTATTTTGAATAGTAGTTCTCAAAATGGGTCACAGTTGTACCTCCCCGTACGATCTGGACGCAATTGTTGACTCCAAAGGTTTGGCAAATTGCGCTCTCAGCAGTGTAGCGATTCATATTGCTAGGCTATATCATCCATCCATCCGTTTTCTTTGCCGCTTATCCTCATGAGCCCCACGGGATTATTTTGAATAGTAGTTCTCAAAATGGGTCACAGTTGTACCTCCCCGTACGATCTGGACGCAATTGTTGACTCCAAAGGTTTGGCAAATTGCGCTCTCAGCAGTGTAGCGATTCATATTGCTAGGCTATATCATCCATCCATCCATTTTCTTTGCCGCTTATCCTCATGAGGGCCACGGGATTATTTTGAATAGTAGTTCTCAAAATGGGTCACAGTTGTACCTCCCCGTACGATCTGGACGCAATTGTTGACTCCAAAGGTTTGGCAAATTGCGCTCTCAGCAGTGTAGCGATTCATATTGCTAGGCTATATCATCCATCCATCCATTTTCTTTGCCGCTTATCCTCATGAGGGCCACGGGATTATTTTGAATAGTAGTTCTCAAAATGGGTCACAGTTGTACGTCCCCGTACGATCTGGACGCAATTGTTGACTCCAAAGGTTTGGCAAATTGCGCTCTCAGCAGTGTAGCGATTCATATTGCTAGGCTATATCATCCATCCATCCATTTTCTTTGCCGCTTATCCTCATGAGGGCCACGGGATTATTTTGAATAGTAGTTCTCAAAATGGGTCACAGTTGTACCTCCCGGTACGATCTGGACGCAATTGTTGACTCCAAAGGTTTGGCAAATTGCGCTCTCAGCAGTGTAGCGATTCATATTGCTAGGCTATATCATCCATCCATCCATTTTCTTTGCCGCTTATCCTCATGAGGGCCACGGGATTATTTTGAATAGTAGTTCTCAAAATGGGTCACAGTTGTACGTCCCCGTACGATCTGGACGCAATTGTTGACTCCAAAGGTTTGGCAAATTGCGCTCTCAGCAGTGTAGCGATTCATATTGCTAGGCTATATCATCCATCCATCCATTTTCTTTGCCGCTTATCCTCATGAGGCCCACGGGATTATTTTGAATAGTAGTTCTCAAAATGGGTCACAGTTGTACCTCCCGGTACGATCTGGACGCAATTGTTGACTCCAAAGGTTTGGCAAATTGCGCTCTCAGCAGTGTAGCGATTCATATTGCTAGGCTATATCATCCATCCATCCATTTTCTTTGCTGCTTATCCTCATGAGGGCCACGGGATTATTTTGAATAGTAGTTCTCAAAATGGGTCACAGTTGTACGTCCCCGTACGATCTGGACGCAATTGTTGACTCCAAAGGTTTGGCAAATTGCGCTCTCAGCAGTGTAGCGATTCATATTGCTAGGCTATATCATCCATCCATCCATTTTCTTTGCCGCTTATCCTCATGAGGGCCACGGGATTATTTTGAATAGTAGTTCTCAAAATGGGTCACAGTTGTACCTCCCGGTACGATCTGGACGCAATTGTTGACTCCAAAGGTTTGCCAAATTGCGCTCTCACCAGTGTAGCGATTCATATTGCTAGGCTATATCATCCATCCATCCGTTTTCTTTGCCGCTTATCCTCATGAGCCCCACGGGATTATTTTGAATAGTAGTTCTCAAAATGGGTCACAGTGGTACCTCCCGGTACGATCTGGACGCAATTGTTGACTCCAAAGGTTTGGCAAATTGCGCTCTCACCAGTGTAGAGATTCATATTGCTAGGCTATATCATCCATCCATCCATTTCCTTTGCCGCTTATCCTTATGAGAGTCACAGGGAGTGCTGGAGCCTATCCTAGCTGTCAACAGGCAGGAGGCAGGGTAGACTCTGAACTGGTCGCCAGCCAATCGCAGGGCACAACGAGACAAACGACAGCCGCACTCACAATCACACCTCGGGGCAATTTAGAGTGTCCGATTAATGTCGCATGTTTTCGGGACGTGGGAGAAAACCCACGCAGGCACGGGGAGAACATGCAAATTCCACAGAGGTGGGGCCGGGATCGAACCCGGGCTCTCAGAACTGTGAGGCCAACGCTTTACCAGCTGGGCTATATCTTTTGGAAAGATTGCCTTTTTGGTTTTGGGACAGGAGAGGGGGTAGTTAAGTGGTTACCTTCGAAAATTAATAACGGAAACACACGCAAAAAAAAAAAACCCCACAAATTCTGTTCTATTCTAGATAGCGCCACTACACTCTTAATCACGCTTTCATCCGCAAGACATGCCGGCGACAATCTCCCGAAAATGTCGTCTTTTTGTGTTTGTCAGAACATCATGAAGCAGCTGGTGGACGCCGCCATCAAAATGCACGCCGTCAACGTCTTCCATCGGGACCTGAAGCAGCGGAACATCCTGCTGGAGGCCACCTTCAGTCTCCCGCGAGTGCGCCTCATAGACTTCGGCTGCAGCTGCTTCGTCAACGAGGAGCCTTATCACGAATATGCCGGTAAAGCGCGACCGTTTTCTGAGATGCTTATCCTCACGAGGGTCGCGGGAGTGCTTTAGCCTGTCCCCGCTGTCATCGGGCAGGAGGCGGGGTAGACCCCGAACATCGCAGGGCAGAAGTTGGCGATTTATAACAATTTTCCAAGAAAGCGGGCAAAAAAAAAATCAAAATGTCTACTTACTGCTCATGTTGTGTGCGTTGGCAGCAAAGCGGAGCAACAGAAGAGAATATGAACTTTTCAACAGTTTTGTCTTCATATATATATTTTTTTACGTCTCATTGGAACATACATTTACCTGGGTTGTCGTGGGAAGTGATAACGTCTAAATTCTGCACATTTGTCATTAGGTCAACACGGTATCATATTTTCCACTTCTGGTGCGAGAGGCGGCATGGTCCCGGGGGTCCGGACCGGTGCAAAAGTCAAGAAAAAGTAGTCGTGGAACATCATAACTATTGTAACTAATTTAACGTTTACGGTTTTCGGCCCCCGCTGTTTTTTTCCAAGCCGATCGGGGAGGGGAAAAAAAAAACACGTAACGCAACCCACACCACAGGGGAATCGATCAGGATAATCACACGGTGACATCCGAGAACCGGGTCTTTGCCAACGCGGGCCGATTCATTACATTTTTTGTTAACAGGCCGAAAGTAGGACTCCCGCCGTAGTGTCCTACCTGACTTTTGTGATTTGTTTGTGACGTGATAAATGCCCCACACAAAACGTTTTTTTGTTTTCCAGGAACCTTGCGCTACGCCCCTCCAGAGTACGTCCTCAAGAGGCCGTACAAGGCCGGCCCGGCCACCGTATGGCAACTCGGCGCTCTGCTCTTCGAACTCCTGGACGGAACCGAACGTTTTGACACCTTCATGTTCCTCATCAACGGCCTGACGTTGAACCGGGTGGTCTCCCAAGGTAAAAGCCGTTTTCAGCTCGATGTCGATGTCGCGTACTTCCGGGATGATGGAGGTTCGGTTCCTGGTCTGTTCTCTTCTTTGGAAGCAGTTTCTACATCTTCCAATCTTTTCTGCACAACTGCCGGATTGGTCAAATTTATTCTTCCTCACCCGCAGGTTTTGCTCGAGTAATTTGTATTTTTTTCAAGTGGATAGAAACATCTCCAGGTCGGGTATGAGATCCTTTCCCCAAGAGGAGGAGTTCAAGTATCTTGGGGTCTTGTTCACGAGTGAGGGAAGAACGGAGCGGGAGATCGACAGACGGATCGGTGCAGCGTCTGCAGTGATGCAGACTTTGTGTCGGTCCGTTGTGGTAAAGAGGAAGCTAAGTCGAAGGGTGAAGCTTTCAATTTACCAGTTGATCTACGTTCCTACCCTCACCTACGGGCACAAGGTACTGGGTCACTGGGTCGTGACCGAAAGAACAAAATCCCGGATACAAGCGGCCGAAATGAGTTCCTCCCTTAGAGAACGGGTGAGAAGCTCGGTCATCCGAGAGGGGCTCAGTGTCGAGCCGCTACTCCTCCGCATTGAGAGGAGCCAGATCAGGTGGCTGGGGCATCTGATCCGGATGCCTCCCTGGTGAGGTGTTCCGGGCACGTCCCACCGGAAAGAGACCCCGGGGATGACCCAGGACACGCTGGAGAGACCATGTCTCTCGGCTGGCTTGGGAACACCTCGCGATCCCTCCGGAAGAACTGGAAGAACTGGCTGGGCAAAGGGAAGTCTGGGTATCCCTGCTGAAGCTACTTCCCCCGTGACCTGACGCAGAAAAGTGGTAGATGATGGATGGATGGATGGATGGATGGATGGATGGATAGAAACAAACCCAAACCTTCAGAAACAAACCTAAACCTTTTGGGTTATATCGAGCACAACTGCTCGCACAACAAGTTTTTGTCGTTGTTTTCACTGACTATCTGCCACCCGGAAGTACCTTGCTGCCTATTGTTGACGAACATTTCGAAATACTCTTTCATATCCATTTTTCTCCTCCTGTGTTCTCTGCTCAGATTGCAAAGACTTCTTATGGATATGCCTGACGTCAGACACGGACCAGCGGGCCACCTTAGAGCAGATGCAGTGGCATCCGTGGCTGCTCTGATTCCAAATAATGAAGTACAAAGACTTTTGTCAGTGTAGAGAGACTTATGGGGGCAAATCATGAACAGCTCATTGATATGAGCTTTTTTTTTTTTTTTTTTTTTAAATTTATGATAAAACATGTTTCCGGAAGCCAAGAAAGAGGACTTACTTGACCTAAACTTAATGCATTCAAGTATTTATGCTGGCATAACTACACGTATCATTATTAAACGTTTGAACTGTCGTGATCAATGTAAAAATGTTTAAACTAGTCATGACTGAAGTGTCAAAAATGTTCACATTTGCAAATGTACTTGAAGGTGTCACGTCTGAACCCTTCCAGTGTTTTATTTTTCCGAGTGGACCTGAAGGCGTCATCACTCCACCCCTGGAAAGCTAGCCGACGCTAACATCCACGGCGGCATACCAGCACAGAAACTACACGCTTGTGGCCCATTTCTCACTTTTAAACGCCACCGACAACAACTCGAACTGTCAGCCGGGTGGTGATACTAGTCCGGTTTTCATTTTTGGATCTTATTCTGCTGACGACTTGACAGCAGGACTCGCTGTTCGGGGACTGGCTAACGACACTTGGCTAAAAACTCCTGTTCGGGTAAGACTTGACCGGCCTGTCCTGTTTCAACCATCATTTGTTAAAAATTATTAAATTGCTGACTTTTTAGTAACAGCTTTGGTTGTAATGAGTGGGGTTTTTTTTCTTTTTTATGTCGACAAGTCCGGTTTTAAAAAAAAATGCTTTTCGCTACGCTTTGCTAGTTAGCTCGTTAGCTGAATCGAGACAGGTGAGAAATGGCAGCTTATTGTTCCAATTAAAAGGGAATGTAACGCACACAAAAAAGCCATTCATAATAACGCCAAGGCGCCTTTGCCATGTTTTATGCAGCAAAGTGAACATGTCCGCAATTATTCTTTCATCTTCATTTTTATTTTTCCTGTAGCTGACGACCACCCACGGCACCACTTACTGGACTTCACTTGTACCTATCTGATGTGTGGATTTGTGGATCCACACCCCGGCCCTTTAAGACAGCTCTCGAGCTCGTCTCAACAGTCTCGCTGTGACGTCGACGCCCAACACACCTGCTCCTAGGACCAACCCTTCCAGAAAGGCTGCTATGCCTCTGGGTCTGGGAAGAAGGAAGAAGGCGTCCCCCCTGGTGGAGAATGAGGAAGCGGAGCCCATCCGCGCCGGACTCAACGTGGAGGGCTTAGGCGGAGGCGGCGTGGTGGGTCTGGGGGAGGGCGGCGCCTCGGTGGGCTTGCCCCCGCCGCCCAGCAGCATGCGGCCGCGTCTCATCTTCCACACGCAGCTGGCGCACGGGAGCCCGACTGGACGCATCGAAGGCTTCAGCAACGTGCGGGAGCTTTACGCCAAGATTGGCGACGCCTTCGGGATCCCGCCAGCTGAGGTGAGCCGCCCTGGGTACGCTTACGAGACCTGAGAAAACATAACGTACCTTTACTCTCTCCACAGGTGATGTTTTGCACGTTGAACACTCACAAGGTGGACATGGACAAACTACTGGGGGGCCAAATTGGCTTAGAGGATTTTATATTTGCCCACATTAAAGGCCAAAAGAAAGAAATTGAAGTGTTCAAAGGGGAGGATGCCCTCGGCCTGACCATCACTGACAATGGAGCCGGCTACGCTTTCATCAAGGTGAGGCACCCTTGAAGATTTGGGCATCTGCTTCCTGACATATCTGCCATTGACATAACGTTGGCTGTTAGCCCGCACTCAGCAGAGGTAGGATATTCCTGGAACTGATTTCACACATCAACGCAGGAGTCGGCCGTCGGAAGTTAAATGGCTCTGTTGCCGACATCTACAGGGACATAAATCTAGAGCGAGACCGGTTATTTCTTCAGGGCCAAAGCTGATCATGAGTAGTCAAGGAGACAAGATAGTCCTTTTGGAAAAATATTGGTGTCAAAATTTTGTACTGGATAAACTCCCAACACTTTGTTTAAAGTGTATGGAATGTGTAATTTGTAACACTAATTGTCTTATCTAGATTGAAAATATATGTTCAACTATTCCATAAAATGCATATCGTGTTCGATGTTTTTCCCAAAAAATATAAGTGTTTATGACTTAAAGTCCGTGAACTTTGACCTAGTTCCTCTTGCCTGCAAAACGACTTATTTCGTGGGCAGACCGCTGATGTCACAAAATAGAGATGGGCTCTTTTGGAACGACGATAAGATGGGAGTCTTGTATTCACGTTGAAGAAAAAAAAAAAAAAAAAGTCTCGTTTTGAGAATTCCTCATTGATTGTACGCTAGAACCTATCCGTAAAAATGATTTATTATTTTTTTTGGATTACATTTTATTATTAAAACTGTGCCAAACAAATGTGAGAGTTCATCTGAGATGACACGCTGTGGCGATCCCTAACGGGACAAGCTGAAAGAAGGCAGCATTATATCATTACTTATTTGTGAAAATATACCAACTCAGACTAAGCTATCGGGTTCTGTGTCTTTTGGTGCAAGATTAAGCATTTTACACGCAAAGTAGTTGTCGCGTACCAAATCACTAAAACACGGCGTTTACATAATTTCAAAGCAAGACCAAAAACTTCGTATATACATTCAGAATATCGAAGCCTTTACTATTTATCAGTTTATGACTGACTAATCCAAAAAAAAGAACTACACAAACGCTTACCAGTCGATATTTCCAACACGAGGCATGTCCTC